>NC_139946.1:21454815-21729815 GCF_963454915.1 Gymnoscopelus microlampas
ACAAGACACTGAAAGTAATATTCTATCTCCCTAAACAAATAGCTGCTGTATCAGAAAATCAATGAAATGGATTATCATCTTGTCATATTTTGCCTGTGATATGCCATTATATTCGGCCTGTGTGCAGGGTAAAATTCATGCAATGTCTGTAGAGCTCAAGACATTGAATGCAGTGGCCCAGATTAATTCTACCTCGTATTCAGTGTTGCCAGATTTTGCGAGAGAAATATGGTCTATGAAAACAAGCCCGAAAGAAGCGACTAGGCTACGGCTATTTGGAACTAGCCAATCTACAAGCTAACAACGCGTTGCAATGCGACAGGTTGTGAGCTTGTAGAACAAGCCCTCCCCCCCCAAAAAAAACGCACCGCAACTACTGATATTTCAAGCAACTTTACAGAAAAACAAGCCCAAAGTCACTTATAATAAGCAGACATGGCAACACTGCCTCGTATATCAAGAACATAAACCAGTAGTGCTTTCATCTGAGGAATGAAAGCACAGTGTTTGTTTTAATGTCAAACAGTCCAGGTGGAGTTGAAACTTCCCTCTTGCATTATACTGTAGTGTAGCTACTGGCTCTCTGTCCCAAAAATGACCGCCCCCTTTTACAATGGGAAGACAGGAGTGAAATCCTTTCGCCATCTTTTAGTTATTCAAATCAGGGCCATGGAATGAGGCAATCTGAGCTTGTTTGCATCACAATTCGCCATACAGCGGTGATGTTATGCTAATGACCACTCTGGAAAAGGCTCAGCCCCCCCCCTAAGCTGTCCCTACTTTCTGCCAAGGGAATGGCGGAGCAAGGAGCAATGTTACAGAAACTGACTGAAAGCACAGTCAATGAAACGCACTGTAAAAAAGGTGAAAAGGAAACCTTGAATTTAAAGACAAATGAAATTAGTAGATTTTATTATTTTGCTGTGTATAAATGTACAATTAAACACTTGCCGTCGTCAGTCATACCTTTTACTTAAAAAATAAATAATCAAGTTGAAGTTATTTATTTTCCCTCTCTGTAATAATGAATGTGTTACATGTTATCGTGTGTGTGTGTGTGTGGTGCGCAGGTGCTTGCTTAAAAAAAAAGTTCAATATACCTTCATCAGGTTTAACAAGCACCATTACCTGACAGGCCGGTAGTGAGCAGAGATTTAGGGCTGACAACTGATTGCTCTCAGAAAGACTACACCCACTTCTTTTGTCTGGGCTTATGACGAACACACACACACACACACACACACACACACACACACACACACACACACACACACACACACACACACACACACACACACACACACACACACACACACACACACACACACACACACAGTATACACTTGTGACATACATGGCATTCATACCATGCCCTTCACCATTTGAAATGTTATCAATAGGGATGGGAAATATGGACAAAATCCAATGTCATATTATTGACCAAATACCTCTGTTATTGCGATGATAATACTTTATTTTCTCTTCCAAACTTCTCAGAAATAATACAAACGGCCAATCTATAAGCTCACATTGCGATGTTTTGAAAGTATAAAATAGGGCTTATGTGAAAAGGAAAAAAGGGACACTATGCTGCCATATTACAGTATCAATATAATATCGATATATTGCCCAGCCCTGAATAGAAGCAGAATTGTGCTATGTTGAAGTAGGCTAGGTTGGAACCTTGCGCTGCCGGCTTCATGCGTGTTGCGTTGGTGCCACTGCACACCAAGGGTACGGTCTTTGCACTCTCTTCTATTTTAGTGAGGGCCTGAGATTATGTGGTGTCCCTTATTTTGGCTTTGCTTGTCCTTCCTCCCAGCCACAGAAAGGTTAAAAGCCTCAATTAGACACTACGCCAAGGCCAGCCACATTGAGCGCAACGCCTCTAATCTCAAAGAATTAGCACCACTGTTCCCCAAACACAAAAGGTTTTTATTACCCCCCCCCTCCCCCATGGTTGTGCATTTTGCAAAGACCCAATAGGTTCTACATTTTCAAAACATTTACTACATTTCTAAATGTTCCACAAGCTCGGCTGTAGATCAGCTATTTTCCCTATTCCTCGTACGAGGAAGTATATAGGGCTTAAGTGGTTAAGACCTGTTCAAAATCTACTGTAGATGGATGGTTTATTATTGGCACACTTGCTCCACCTCCATTTTAGATGTGTCTCTTACAAGTAATCTTCTCTGTTACCATCTTTATGTTTTGTATTGCCACCCGCTGTCTTAAAAATTAATCACCCTGTTGAATAATGCCTCACGATCACTGTGCATTATTGATGAAGAGGTCCTTAATAGAGGGACCGAGCAGGCTTTTTAACCATTCAGTTGCTCGTTTGGAGAGAGTGAGAGGGAGTCAGCCAGAGAGATGAGAGGGAGAGACGAGAGAGGAGGAGAGAAAGAGATCACAAAGGCTGTTAACTGGTGCGTAAATCAGGGTAAATAAAGCACACTTGAATTATCTTAGCCTAAAACCAAGCACTGAGAAGCTTGTGATTCTGGGCTCTTGTTTGTTTGTTTGTTTAGATTAGTTCTGTTTTGTAGCAGTGTGGTAAGACAAAAAGTTTATTGCACTATACTGCACTATTTCATACTACAGATGTTTGTAGCCGTTTGCTGCAGTCTGACCACAAACAACCTGTCTGTAGTAGTGCTGGCTCACCACAGCGTCTGAGGACACCAGTGTTGTCTGAATGTGACAGAATTGACCCAACACAACACCCAATTTCAGTGAACTGTACGTGTACATCCATGACATGTGAATGTGTCACTCTGTGTGCCTCATACCCCTCCCACCACCACCTCCAAAATAACTATCTGTTGATTTCACCGGCCACATTGTTCTGCATTATTTTTGAATGAGTGCAACACCGAGATGCACCCTCCTGAAACTGAGAATATGATCTTGGGAGAGAGAGAGATCGGCGTCTGGGCTGTCTGCCGAGCTCAGTCTGTGTGATCCCTGATTTGTTTTGACTCATTTAGGCACGGCACACTGGATCACACTACAAATATTTATTTTATGATGTCCTAATGTGCTCTCCTCTCTCCAAGCAACAAGCAGAGAAAGTCTTTATCTGCACATACAAAATGTGGTTGTTTTTGTGGAGAGCAAAATGTATAGTTTACGCTTTCCAGAGACAGTTTTGTAAGACTGTTCTCAAGGTGAACTGAACAGTGCCAAGGACTTATTGGACTTGATTGACAGGTACTATCACAGTCAGATGCCCATATAATGGTAGGGCTCCCATTTCTGACCTTCCTATTTATCTTGCTGTATTAATGTCAGCCCATTAATTCCTAGGCGGGGAGAGCATTTGGCAAAGACACCGTTTTAACAGCCCTGGCTGAATCGGGTCTTATCTCTGAGGACCTGAAAGGAATAGTTTTGTGCTATCGGTGAGTGGAAATGACATTTTCAAATTTCATTCGAGATAATCCACTTCACTTCCCACTAAAACATCAAAATTACTAGCAACAATGTGCGGAAAACAGTATTAAAACTTTGTTCACCGTGTCAAATAATCTGTCTATAATCCATGTGGACAGACAGGTATAGGTATCTTTCAGCGCTAATAGGATTTCAGTTGCATTACTTAAATGATTATGATATGAATTTCATATATGGACAGGGGGCAAAGCAGCACTCACTGCTCTCAGGTTTATTGAGAATATCTCTTAAATATATAATAAATCTGGTGTTGTGATTTTTACAGCAGTAGCCTAAATGGGGATGGGGCCTAAAGCTCACCCGTAGCAGCAGTATAGGGAGGCAAGGCTATAACATTTGTAAGTATAATGTAAAGATTTCTGTACATCCTGTACATTTCTGTTCATCCTAGGGACTTTCTTTTTCCTCTCAGAGAGTCTTCCATTTTTTTTCATCCATAAAAGTATCGATGAGCTGGCATGTGTCAGGGCTTTGGCTCGTGATCGCTTTATTTAGTAGCCATATGTCTGGACCAGTGGGGAGTGCTCTAATCGATTAATTGAATGGCTCATAAAAATGATGAATGGAAGGCTAGCGCTAAGAGCAGCGAGCATGAACACGCACCACGCTTACACCACACGCTGCTCCTGTGTGCCATTTTGTGCACGGACCCAGGCCTGCCTAAGAGCTATGGTATAATGAATTGTTCTCTCTATACTTCATTGGAAATACTACTCCAAAAATATTATGATCCCTAGATTCTGAAACAATTGTGTTTATGTATTCTGATATGATGGAGTATAGGGTTGGTTGGCCAATGCCTAGAAGTGATATACATTTAGACATGCACCTGATTCATATCTCTGGATTGCTGGATTAGAGAAAAATATAAATACAGTAAGACCACAATGGGATGTAAGAAGAAGTCACAACTGCATCATATTGAGCTGTGGCAGTGCATTTATTCTGCCCAGATAAGACCTCAGTAGCCACCATGGATTTGAAATAATAGGAAAAGATTTTTTTTTTAGTACTAATAATTTTTCTTTTCTTTTTTCCCCCTATTCCCACAAAATATATAAGAGCTTAGCCATCTGCCACAGAGTGATTTGTCCCAAAATAGATTGTCAGCCATTTAACAGCAGACACTTCCTTAACCGGCGTGTAATAATAAAAATAAACGTTAAACCCCCCCCCCCCCCCCCCCCCCTTGCCTGCCCTCCCTGTGTGTTCCCTAAAGTAGTCCCCTAAAGTAGCAGAGCTGTCCTGTTGTGCAGCATGCCATGTTTGACCTGGTATTCCACAGGCTGCGTTCCCTCGTCAGGGTCAGCGCGGGGGGGCTGCGTTCAGGGGCACAAGCCAGTCACGCAGTGTTTGGTTGTGGTGTCATTCATGTCATCCCCTCCGCCTCCACCTCCTTGCTCCTATCCTGCTCTCAATCATCCCCTCGGTGAAGGGGTCAGCGTCTGATTCTGCCCCTGCCCCATATCTGCCTCAGTGGGGGGCCCGCCCCGCACTCACCCCAATCAGCCGGCCCAGTCTCTCTCCCCACGCCAGAGTATGAATGTTTGGATTTTCGTTTGCAAATTGTACATCTTCAGAGGTGTGTTTTAGGAATATAGCCGCCACCCCCCCCACCCCCCCAATGGCTCGGGACGGGAAGAGTGCTCTGGGACTTAGCTACAGCTCCCCAGGTATTTCATGGTTTTCCCTTAAAATGGGTGAGAAAAACAGAGATAAAAGGAGTCCTGACAAATATATTATGTATGAATTCATGTATAAGAGAGTGTGTGTGTGTAGGGGTGGGGAACACAGTTGAACGTCCAACGTATTCAATATGTGGCAGCTCGTTTGGTTCAGATTTACATTTGGGTGAATTGATGGCCCCATATTTCCCTTCATCTGCGTCCTTGTGATGTTGCTTGACAATTAACATCCCAACTCTTTCTTGAAGTTTGTTGAAAGCTCAGAGGCTAATTCAAGGGTCAAGCAAGACTTGCAAGCTGTCAATCTTTTATTGTAACCCTAGGCCCGCCCGTCCCCCATCAACCCCCCCCCCCCCTCCAACTCCCTTTATTTATCCTGTGTGTCCTCCCCATTCTTCCAGTCCTTATTTTGTAGAAAGACACAGCCCCCCCCTTTTCCAGTGGTCCTCTTTAACAGCTAGAGAGAGACAACTGGGAGCTTTGTCCCGAAGAGCCCAGCATTCTTTCACATCTGCCTCTTGTTTTCAAGCCCCCCCCTGCATTCAAATTTCAATCTGTCCTTTTCAATCCCTCAATACCAATTTACTGCTTCTCAACCCCTGCCCCCCCCCCACACACACACACACACACACACACACACACACACACACACACACACACACACACACACACACACACACACACACACACACACGATGAAGAGAAACAAAAAAATCGTTTTTTGTTTTAGTAGTATGTATAGGTTTCTTGTTGCTTTGCTTTCCTGCAATGCACATTCTTCATCAGACCGTTTGTCTATTACAAAGCGCTCTGTTGAATTTCTCCGCCGTTGGCAAGTGTATCAAGTGCACATATGTTTAAAGCCTCTGGGCCCACGCCCCTGTGGCTTCCCCATCTCTCAGAGTACTTTAACATCTGTCTGCGCCCGACTTCATATTTAGCCAAACAATGTGGTGCCTGTTGACATTTTGGCAATCTGTGCTTAACATTCACGCACATTGCCTTAATCCTGCATTCTCCCGAATTAGAAAAGATACAGCCGTGATTATGAGGCTATGGGTGACGATGATGGATCGATCTGTCCATGACCGCGCCAGCCCCCCCCCCCTACACACTGTAAACAACTCCATATCAAACATGCTGAAACACCCGCTCTCTCTCTCTCTACTCTCTACTCTCTGTCTCTCAGATCACAGCCAAGTGGAGAGCTGTTTAAGGAAGCAGTCAGGGTATGATCACCGTTGGTTTTCTGGTGCGAGCCTAGGCGGCGAGAGAAAAAAGCTCCCCTGCTGAGAAGGGAGACCTCGGCACGTCTAATGAGGAGAATGAGAGTCAGGCAAGCCTCCCTCCAGTCTGCGCCTTTGGTATCTGGGCATGTTAAACACTCTCAGCATGACACAAAAGATATTAAAGTATAGGACTGTTATCATCGATTTACAGAACACCCATCCCCATGTACTAGGGATCTACGTTCCGCCATTATTTATTTATCTTCCCAGCAGGGAGGCCGCGGCTGCATCAGAAACAAAAACTGCTTAAAAGGCATTCTGTCCTTCTTTGTCCACATGTTTGTGACGCAGGAACTCTGTTGTGCGAGCTTACCTCGCTTTTAGACTAAACAATGATGTCTGGGATGAAAGCGTAATCATATTGATACAGCACTATTGTCTGAGGCGGCTCGTTTGCTTACTGAAACACCTGTGCACACACACACAAAGACACAACACGCACCCGCGGAAACAC
Source organism: Gymnoscopelus microlampas (assembly GCF_963454915.1). Classification (NCBI taxonomy): domain Eukaryota; kingdom Metazoa; phylum Chordata; class Actinopteri; order Myctophiformes; family Myctophidae; genus Gymnoscopelus; species Gymnoscopelus microlampas. The sequence continues at coordinate 21,461,700 of NC_139946.1, forward strand.
ACACAGACACAAACAACACACGCGCACGCACAAAGATGCACATATTGTCCATTGTAACTGTTGCAGTATGTTTTTCATTACTATCTCTTGAGGCAGTGTACTGTTAAGAAATTGTATTATGCTGAAGCATACTGTCGGAATAGAAATGGCAACAATAAGAAGAGTTATAGGTGACGGTGAATAGGGGGATTTAGAGGTCAGGGAGGGAATGTGATTTTGGAGATGGGGACAGGAGACTTGGCAGCACTCGCCAGGGAGGGTTAAGCAAGTTGGTGGGTTCAGGAAATAATGCCACAACATTATCTTCAGCTTTGAAAGGCCAATGGAAGGATTATCATCACTTGAATGTCAGAAGACATATGGATGTGTCTGGTCTCACAAGTTAATTTCCCCTTAAAGTGTGATTGTTGTCCTGGGTGTGGGTGGACAGAATGCCACCCGGGTGAACTTTGAGATTTTGCTTTGTTGTGGCAAAAGCGACCTAATCTTTTGACATTTGATGCTTTATTCAGATAGGAGAGTGTAGGAGAGACAGGAATCCGAGAGGATTGCGATTCACACATACATGACAGGACTTAGATTCTAACTCGGGTCCATCTTGCAACTTACAAGGAGCATTATGGTCGGTGCACTAACTGGCAGAGCCACCAGGCATGTGGCAGCATTCTGATAAAGGCCTTGTTTTCATGGACATTGAAAATAACGTAATTATATACTGTATATCCACTTGCCCTGATAAGCTGGATTGGTGCAAGGTACAATGACGATTAAACCAAAGAACGAGGGTTAAGGATTTGCCGGAATCCAATATACCCAGGCTCTGTAGTCAAGTTTCCTCTGTCGAGTCTCATTAGTGCATATTATTCAGTTGAAACTAAATACACTCTGGCTCAGCGTGCTGTGCTCCTGTTAACCTCTTTTAAATGGCTCTAAAATTAGAGGTCTCAGGTGAGACATAATGTCATTCCAAATGAGTTGATTATGGCAGGCGTAATTATAACTTTGTCAGCTAATGTGTGCACTCTGCATGTTTGGCCATGATGAATTATTACACCGTCTGAGAACTTAGACAAAACGTATCAAAGACAGTTTTATACCCCCGCTGTGGTGTCGGGGGAAGACAAGGGAACCTTACTTACTTTGTTCAGGTTTGCACTGTTCTCAAGGTTGTGTTATCTTGTTGACTCTGCTTGTGAGATGGGCTAGAATTTGGGTCCTCAGATCTGAATCGTACTAGCTGGCTCGGAGGGGGAGAGAGAGAGAGGCGAGTGGGGGAGAGCAGGAGGGAGGGAGACAGAGAGGGGAGAGCAGGAGGGAGGGAGAGAGAGAGACAGAGGGGGGAGAGCAGGAGGGAGGGAGAGAGAGAGAGAGACAGAGGGGGGAGAGCAGGAGGGAGGGGGGAGAGCAGGAGGGAGGGAGAGAGAGAGAGAGACAGAGGGGGGAGAGCAGGAGGGAGGGGGGAGAGCAGGAGGGAGGGAGAGAGAGATGGAACAGGGTTGTTTTTGAATCTGTTAGAATAAAATGGGCAGGACCAAAAAGAAAAAAAACTGTTTCTAATGGGTTCCTGTGTGCCTTGTTGCTGGAGTGATGCCGTATCCCATGGTGGATGTGCTAATGGTTCTGGGGAGCAAGAGGACCGAAGCTAAAGCCAGACAGTGTAAACACACAGACAAAAGGGAGCCGTTAGGAGTGTGAAACGCATGCCTGAGCGCACAGGTAGGCATTAGGTTTCACCCTCAGACGACACCCATCACTGTATCTATGACAGGGAGGAGGCCATTTGCTTTTGTAGCACAAGAAAGAGAGCCAAAAACAAACAAACTGAACAGACAAGTAGCAGAAGGACAGGTACGGCGCAGGCAGGAGGAGAGGGACTTCTGTCTCAGAGGGACGGTGAGAGGAGAGTGGTGGGGGCGTTTTGAGAGATAAGTCAGTCTGTGGTCAGTCACAAACAGAACAGTGGCCATTTGCTCGATTGCACGTTTGCTTGTTTATTTGTAAAGGGAGATAGCAGAGCGGGTGCAGCAGCACCCAGACTGACTCTCGGTCACACAGGCTTTGAGGTGGGTGGGGCATATTTGTGTGATGACAGGCAGATTGGTCCTGCCCACCCCTCTGGTGAAATGGTCAGCACTTAGCTTCCATTAAGGGATTTCCCTTTTCAGGATTATTGACCTTCTGGGCTTATTTTACTGGCTTGTGTGGATTTGTGGCGTTTAACAGTTTGATGAGGTTTTCCACAACCCTTTTTTTTTTTTTTTTTTGGCTACGGAGGCAGAAATGCATAGGCAGCAGTGCAAGTGCTTTGCGTGAAGATTATGAAGGTTTAAAATGCCCCCGAGAAGTTGTGTGTGGGGGCTAAGCAAGCTGTCAGTCATGTATGCTAACCACCCCCCCCCCCTTTATGGAAAACCTGGATTATCCTTTGAAACGTGAGCTAAATCTCACTCTTTTTGCTCCACAGGTGATAGGACCAACGATGTCCCTGCTCAAGACCTGCTCGCTTGGACTTTTTTAACCACGTTTGTCACGACCTAAACCTGCCAGAGAACAGTCCACATCAGGCACACCATGGCATGCTCCCTGTGGAAACTACCTGCCCTTTACTGGTTCATCATTGCCCTGAGCCACGTCCACACCACAGAGGGTAAGTGTCTCACACCACATCTGTCCTCTTGTTCTCAACCTTTTCAGGTTGTGACCCCCCAAAATAATCATATTTGAACTGGGGACCCCCCACCTTGATAAGCCCTTGGAATGTAGAAGTTGAGGCATTAAGTTTTGTTTGACTCTGTTTTACTTTTGATTTTCTTTTTGAGGTATTAAAAAGGTCTTAAGTCCTTAAATTGTCACTTCACTGAAATCTGCCCCCCCCCCCCCCCCCAAAAAAAAAAATCATGTGGGGACCCCCCCGGGGGTCCCGACCCACAGGTTGAGAACCACTGCTCTAGGAATTAAAAAGACTCATTTGATCAGCCAAATGCAGTATCTCTATCAGTGACGTCAGTGAAGAGAAAACAACACTGTTACTAGTAAGAGTAAGACTCTTAGTAATTTTGGCACACATGAACAGGGACTTCTGAATGTGTAGCATTTACTGAAACGGGAGCCAGTAATGTGAAGAATTTTTAAGAGCCTGCAGAACAAGTGTTAGGTCAGAGATGAATTGTCACGCGAAAAAGCTTTGACGTCAGCCAGCGACAGTTTGGTTTCAGCCTCACAGCTGAGAACTCTGAATTAGCGATGAAATTCTGGCTTGAGCCAGAGCTGTTGGCTCTGACTGGATGTGATGCTTATCATGTGAGTAAATGCAGCTCAGTCTGAGGACAGTGGGACCCAGGCGGAGGAAGGATCATCTTGAGTGGGTTTCATTAGTTGGTAAATTGTGATTTGTCTGAGATTTTCTGCTTCAAAGCACCAGTTGTCCCCAGTGGGCGTCAGAGCTGGATCAGTTTGTAATTTCCTCGGCGGAGTTCTCCTGCCTCTGTCTTGTTGTGGGCACACACACTGATTTATTTATCTTTATATTTACTTTGTTTATACTCTGCAGCGTGACATTATATGAGCTTGTTGATATTTTTGGCAAGGGACACAAGGTTGTGTGACACAGACTTAACAATCTCCAGAAAAGAAGCAAAAGGTTGAATGTGCTTTAATCACTTTGCATTTCTCTTGGATAAGTCACTTTGATACTCTTTCATAATTATGAGCTTTATGCTTCCAAACTATGTCTCATAAGCCGTATTCATTGACATATCGTTTCATGACAGGAAGAACTGTAGCTCGTTAGTAAGGGTGTTTTGCGGAACACATGTACAATCAACCTAAGATGGAATCTTTTCAATGCAATTCATCTGAGGTGCAAAGTATGGTTTTCATTAACTGTTCACTATTCACACTGTATTGATTATGATGAAGTGTGAAAGTTAATGGTGCCAATACCATATGGCCATACCAATGCACCCAAAATGTTCACACATTCGTACTTTGATAAATATCACACATGGCTGGCGTAACATAATGCATTGTGCATTGGCACACATTCAGTGATCCCTAATGTAGGTTTTGTTGACGGTAGTCTAGTGCATAGCCTATGGGCTTAAAAAGGATTTGGGAATCACCAAGGTTAATAGTAACGTTAATCATCTGCCCTATATGCCTGCACACCGAGATATCGTCCTCAAAATCAGCCCCGGGCAAAGACAGCAGTTACCAATTTTGGAGCTTGTGTGTGTGTTTATAAATAAACCCATTTATTTCTGCCATTTGTCATTCACCTTTCCCTCTTGCTGGTTCACTTGGCCTCATCTCCCCTTCCCCTATCCCACCCCAGCCACAGAGATCCGCCCGGCAACAGTTCATTACAAACAATATCCCCAAGTAAGCATGGTTCATTAAACTGCATCCGGCCCCTAATATCTTTTTAATGCATTTTTATAATTGAATTAAATGGGTTAGTGCCATGCTGTAAATAGTTTGAAGTTTCTTGTTGTTTTATATTTTTTATTATTTTATTTTTTTACTTTTCAAAAGACCTGTCTCGAGTGTAGCCGAGATGGATAGCTGCAGGGGGCTGTTCTCTCCTCTCACCTTCCCTACATGAAATAGGATGCATGTCTCAACCTCTACACTTGACCTCATGTCCACAAGAATGCGGATCATTCTACTCACTCAATCACTCACATACACACACATACACACGTACACGCACGCACACACTCACTCATTCGGTAAAAAAAAGAAACGTTTTAGCCTCTAGGGGCACCACCTCCTTTTTTGTATTGAAGCAGGAACTTGGTTTGGCTCCGCCCCTTTCTTAGTCCACTTCCTCCTGGGTGCTCCTGTGTTTATTCCTTCTAACAATAACACTACATGTTTAGGGCAGTGGTGCTGACACATTCTGCTGTTAGCAGAATCTGTCTTGAGAGATCACTCACTCACTCACTCACTGTACTCAACTCACACACACACACACACACACACACACACACACACACACACACACACACACACACACACACACACACACACACACACACACACACACACACACACACACACACACACACATGCACACTCACTTGTTCACTTAGTCCTCTTTCCCTTGTCATTAGTTTTATTTAAAGCTTAGTCCAGTGAAATCAAATGGCGTGTATTGGGTTTGTTTCTTGTAACTGAGTCACAGGAACGTTTCATCTATTGATTTGCCTTATTATTTTAATTAAGCTACATACAGTATGTGGCAGAATGTTCTAGACATCAAAGAAACTCATTAGCCTGCAGCCTCTCAGCCCAATGACGTGGAATCAACCACATTAGATGGTGCTATGTAGTCAATATTGGAAATGCAATGATATGGTCATTTTGGTTCAAATGTTCCATCTGTCTTGTGGACTTGGTTCTGCACAATCTTACAATTACAATTACTTAAAAACAAAACACTGTATTATCATTTAGTACAGTTGTTGAGTCTGCTCGTAGGACTTGTATTATTAGCTTCTGTATCTATTCTATTGCTCGATATATAAAGAAGTCTCATAACTATATATTTTAAAGCCTCACTATGTAACTTATTTAATGAATAAAATGTAATTTTGTCCAATCTGTATGGTAGAGTATGTTAATACAATATAACCTATACAATTGGGGTGTTTGTTTTTTGTCTCCCTGCTCTTCTATTGAGACATTTAGATTGTGTCAAAGGTCATGTCTCACCTAGACACAGGATATGACACGAATTTTGACCCGATGGTCAAGATTCAATTTATTCCCGAGCAAGCAGGCCGGCTCTATTAGCTCGATGGTAAAAAAAAATGCCAGCACTTGAGCAGGAAACCTGGTTCAAATCCGGGGTAGAAGAGGAAAGTTACTTAGTGCTGCTTTAAGGCTGAATGAACAGGGGGTTATTCAGTGTCCCGTACACATTTCGATTATTATTTATTTATAAAAATCAAAAATGTATTTATTTATTTAATTGGTCCCCAAATACAGGTGCCAATATTCTACTGACTGAGTGAGACACTTGGTCATAGGGCAGCCAAAATAAAGCTTTACTAGCTTTAACCCATTAAAACCGGGAAAGCATCCGTGTCATTTTACATTTTAATCATATTTTATACTTTGGATATTCAAAAATAGCAGATATGCAAGCTCATGAGGTTTTGAAAAAATATATAAAATGTTTACAAGTCTTATATATTTCTTTTAACTAAAATCTTTGCTTTTGGAGATCCCTGGAATATTTTACAAACCTAACACCACAAATCTAGTATGGAGTTCCCTGTCAGAAAATATCAGATGGGGGTCATACATATTAATTTGGCGGTCTTTGACATGAAAAAGTTTGGAGAAGCACTGGCTTACTATACAGTATGTTCCAAACTCGCTGCTTCATCTTAGATGCTCTGACCTGCTTGGATATGCTGCAGCATCAAGACCCGCCCCGCTGGCATTTGGAGTGATCGCCTTTGAAGCTACGGCTTGTTTTTTCTTTGTCCTAGCGGCATCGTATAGGAATATCACCATAGCAACGTGGCAAAAATTAGACGGAAGGAAATTATTTTCTAGTCCATATGCCTTCAAAACAATCTAACCAAGTCTGCTGGTGGGGTTGTGGGAATATATCTGTAACTGCGACAAAATAACAATTCCCAGCCAGCTCAGACAGGCGCCCTCCACAAAGGCTTTCCTTAGAATTGGACGCACTGAGGAGAAAGGCAGAATTAGGGAGCATAGCAAAGATTCTGTGCCAAGAAATAGGCCTAGATGTGGCAAAGTTAGCAGACGCTGCTGCGTGCATGGAATACATTAATGCAACATTTCACTGATATCGGTCTGGTTGTTTATGCTTTTCCTGTTGATGAATAACTTTGTTGTATGATGCACTTTATCTGTGCATGATGTTGTCTTTGGTCAGGAAACATGATCTGGCATTGAATCAAACCTTTAGTGCCAAAATGTGTGGTTTTCAGATTTTTGTTTTGTTTTAAACAGGTGATTTTCAGTGATGTCCATGAATCTTTAAATTCATTTAAGAAATGTAGATCATAAAACTGTTTGCCATATGGATTTCACATGACTGCAATAATTTTTGTTTGGACAGCGTGTTTGACATTTCATGGAAAGTCACAGGCGTGTACAGGTTCTAATGCTTTGGACTCTGGTGGTGGTTATCTCTGTAAAGGTTACACAAAGAACATTCTGTGGTATGAAAGCCATTTCCAAGTCTTTCAGTGGCAGAACTTGAACAAGTGTTAACACGCCCAACACAGAGAGCTTTGGTTCTCTTAACATTCCCGTAAAACCAGGCTATTGTTTTCTTCTCAAAGCTTGAAATGTTTGAAGTACTTGAGATTTCTCAAGGGCAACGGGGAAGGGCACCCTTAAAAGTCTTCCTTTTCTAACACGCAAAAGGAAAAGAAAAGATACCTGAAGTCTGCAGTGGAGGGTAAATGGAGTGAAATAGACAATTAAGGACTTCTGAAATGTCATTACTGGAAATAAAAGCCCAAGGCTTAATTTGAGCTTGGATTCCTGCCGGAAACGATACAGCCCCATCTCAGCGCTGCACCACCACCTATTTGCTATGGCTTGCTACCTCTTATGGCAATGGAAATAATTTATATTCATATAACCTTGTAGAGCGGGCCAACCTGATGTTTTCCCCCTGGATGAAACTCAGAACTTTATAGATCACAGGCTGTTTCCCATTTCCTACCTGTAGTTTGCAGGGTTCATATTGGTCTGGAGTAGCTGATTTTGAGAGAGGCTTGAAACAGAATAAATCGATTGATTGATTGATTTGTAAAGGGCTACTCGCCTAATATGAGAGCTGTGCTATGTTTTCTACAAGAGAGCCACATATGAACACAGTCAGGCAAAGTGTAGCAGCTAAAGCCACGTGTCATGCTTGTTTTTGAATAATTTCAATTAGGACTGCACAATTAATCTGAACGAATGTTAAATCATGATTTTATGTTTCACAATTATGTAGTCATTAAACTTGGCAGTTAAGTCAAGCATCCTTTTTGGTCAGCTTAACCTGCCCTCGTATCCATTCCTCACTATTACACAAGGTCTATTACACTAAACAGAACATTGTACATATCCATCAGGTGCAAAAAAATCAGGTCATTGCATACCGATTTTGACCAAATATACTGTATGTAACACATTTCTAACAAAAATGCTTATTATCAATCATTTTTGATTAATAATACTAGTGATTACAATATCAAGCAAAATAATCAGGATTTATTGTTTTAGCTACGAATGTGCATTGCACAAAATTATCCTCCTACTGTCTTACATAGTAGCCTTATCTGTACTGAAAAACCGCATCATCACATGCTGTGTTTTCTACGTCTAGACCCATATCGTCTCTGCTGGGTGGAAACCTCATGTCCAAAACTGTTACTTTTCAGGATTAAAATGAAAAAATAGCAAAAATAGCAGATCGACGAGCTTGAAAGGCGTCGCTTCACACCGTGTTTCGAGCTTGTGGATCTGCTACTTTTCATGCTTTTGTGTGATGCTGTGTAGTATGATCAAGTAGGGCATTAATTTACACATTTAAAATGTTAAAATATGGAGATTCTTTTCTACCGGACAGCAACGATATGCATATAGGGTTTATTCTATGAAAGCATGATGCATACCAGTGGTTATAGAGCAGTGGTTCTCAAACCTTTCAGCTCGAGACTCAAAAGATACATTTGGTGTCTCCCCGCGACCCAAGCGTACAAAAATACATTATGATGCCCTATTTAAAAACAGTGAAAATAGGCAGTTAAATTTTAGATTGGCTATTTTCACTGTTTCACTGAAATGTATGGACATTTGAAAAATAAATAAATAATAGAAATAAGAAATGGGGGAAACTTAAGACAAATTTGATATTTACTCGTGACTCATAAAAATGGGTCCGTCCACGGCCCAAAAATGGCTCCCTCCCGACCCAATGTTTGGGAAACACTATCCCTGCCATCCCCCAATGTTCCCTGGCCTCTTCATTTAGCATTTAAGCCATGGTAAAGCCTGGCCATAGCACAACTGTTTATGGGAACAATTTTGTAATTGCTTTCACAAATTGAATGCTTATTAAGTAGCAAGTGTACCCAGCCTCCAATTAATTTCTCATTGGATTAAAAAAAAAATTAAACTGTTGAGGCCAAAGGGTTGGATTTTCTCTTTGTCGGGTTGAGTAAACAGTCTCTCCTGCATCTCTGCCTGACGTCACCCGGGCGCTTTTGTCTGGCTTCCCAGGGAGCCGGACCAGCATGGGGTCTGTGGACGGAGGCTCCATCATGCTGCCACAACTCTTTCATCGCCAGCCAGCCTCGGCTGATAAGGAGATAAGAGGACAATGGCTTGCGAGAGCAAGCAGTGGTATAAGGTGTACCGTAGCCCCTGGGTCTCTTCCCTGCTGAACACTTCAAACCCTCATTAGGATTTTCCTGCAAAAGGAAGGATTTGCTGGATTATTGCGTTGTCACAGCTGGCTCCAGGTCGGTATTTGTCATGCAAGAGCATGGACGAGCTCTGACATGGTGGAGCCACTGCCAATGCTGCCGCCGCCATCCTCTTTCCCTTCCACCCAAAACAAACATTCTTCACTTATGCCCCTCCCTCCCTCTTGGTGGCTGCAGGTAGCAGTCGGAGAATGTGAAATTAACCCTAAATGGAGGAAGAATGGTTATTAGCGTATTGCCCTTGCCTAGGGTTTTTATCGCTATTTTAGTGCCCCATGTCAGGTGTCTGTGGGATTGGGCTGCTGCGTCAGCATTGCTCTTAATGGTTATTTATGTTGGAGATAACCTTGGGAAGCATCATTAGTTTGCTGTTTGCTGTCGCCGTCCATAACTCATCCTGAGATCTCGGGCCATCACGCCTATTTGGCAGTCCAGACGAGCGGATACAATGCCTCGTTTCAGCTCTTGCCGCACTCTCAATTTGTCATATCGTAGTAGAGGCATGGTAAACAGTAATTTATGGTTCTATTTATCCACTCTGTCTTTTTAACTTCCCAGACCCCTCTTTTTTTCCCCCTTTATGAACATGAAGCAAAAAGGCATTCCTTCGGGGAGCTGTGGCTAGTTGTTTAATTAGGCCTAAGTCATGAGACCAGCAGACATCACCAACAAAACAAGGAGGCTGTGTTCCTAGACATGTAGCCCAGCGTCTTACATGGTCCTTAATTGGGTTTCAAACTCGTCTAGGGGAGAGAGGTTCAGTGTGACAGAACTTCCTGCTTTGCGTGGAACCCTCCATCTTTTCCCATCATTCCCTGCACTGATCTCAGCGGATAATGGGAATTCGCACCGGTCCCGTGGGACCCCACACTGGGTGGGAAGTAGGTGCTGCGCGAGTCGCCCGAGATTAGTCATCTACCCACATCTCCCTATCTGCCTTGTTCCTCGCTCTCTCATGCTTTGTCTCGTTTTGTTCTTGCCACGGGAGAATTATGCGGGTCTCTAACAAGTATATCCCAAGGAATCTACAAAACATGCTCCGATAGCCACTGAGTCTGCTCTGTGAATACCAAAGAAGAGGAAAACAGATATGACTTATCAATCTTATGTGCAGCAGCCTATGACCAAACAGCAATTATTCATGGAACATTTATTGTTTTGCGTTTTCTGTTGGTTGCCTCTAATCTGGCCATGGTAGACGTGACTGGCGGTATGTGGGCATTTCTGCGTAAAGGATCTGCGATTTCCCAGAGAGATAGGTCTCTATTTTAAATGCCTCATTTTTGTGTGCCTCTCTGCATGTTAGCTGCCCTCTGGGCTATACAGAAGTTGTTTTAACTTGGGGGCGTGCTGGTAGCTGACCGGATAGTGATTCGACCACATAATCACAATATCCCCATGTCGATTCTAGCTGGAGGCCTGCGTTGCATGTCGTTCCCCTTCTCTGCCCTCACTCAGTTTCCTGTTTATCAGCGCTATCCTGTCTGAGCAAAAGAATAAAAGCCATTGTTTAAACTTGAGTCTTCTGCATTATGATTTTCAAGCTCCATGCGTTTATATCGGGCTAAAGCCTATGGCCTTGGAGCTACCTGCTTCATAATGGAAATAACAATGTGTTTATCAAAGTTCTTTGTTTGGAATCACAGGAGCCAGTGTAGGACTGCAGACAGACGAAGTGCTGTCGGGATGAGGAGAATGTTTTTGATTATCCAATGTAGATGGCATTTCAAACAGGAACCACAGTGTACACCTCAGGCCAGACAAATGATCCAGCTCATTGGAGGTCAAAGGGTAAATGTAGAGTGGTTTCCTGTCTGCTACCGTAATATTGTGGAATTTTAAGGTGATTAGAGTCTACAATATGAGGCTCACACAGAAAGCAGTCGCTTCATGTGACTCTTTTTTTTCTCCTCAATTAGAAAAGAACATTAGAGTATTTGAACCTTGGTTACAGCTCCCACTAAATGACTAGTCATTGTTGGATTGGTTCAGCTGTTAACCATACAAGCGTTTTTATTTATTACGTTGCTCAACACATTTATTTTTCAATGCAAGCCATTTCAGTCCCTCTGCACCTTCCTATTTGTGCAACAACAGAAAGTGAGGGATAAATGTTTTGAAGCAGTCTTATGTGAACTGCTATTTATGAAACCATCAACTCACCGCCTTGAATTTTCCATTCCATATCGGCGGAAAATGTGCACACCGCAAACAGCAACAATGTGCAGGTGTTCAAGGGGGTATGTAATCATAGCTTTTGATTGTGAACATGCTGTTGAAAGGCATGTGCACCGAGGCAGAGAAATGCACAGTTACGGTTTCAACCTAAAGCATGCAATGAAAACTGATTGCCGAACACGTTGATACAGTGGAACCACCCACGTAATGGCCACATTTCCCTTAAGAGATCTTAGCAATATTTCCAAATGCTCGTCATTTCACAGATTTCTCCCAATTTCACCCTTAAGAGCAGGCTGCGAGATATTCCTCCTTGCCCTTAGTGAAATCCTCTTTGTCCCCTCGCTTTCAGTCCTGATTTAGAGCTGCCATAAATCCTAAAGAGACTCCTGTAAACCAGGGGCGGTGAACGTACAACCATAAATATAAAGGATTTAGGACCACAGCCTCATGAAGGCACTCTGAGTGCCCACTCATGGAGCTGGATTCACAGGCTCATATTTTCCCTTTTTGCTCAGAGGTCTCGTAGTATCATACTTGTAGTCTATTCATAAGTCCCTTGAGTACCAGCAGCCAACTATAACGTTGAATCTGCAATTTAGTTGGTTCATCCCATTGCTGAGTTATCGTGGCTCATCACTTAAAGCCCAGAAGTCATTATCGGCTGATTTATTTCCCGTCAAACATAGCTCACGTCAGGCCGGCCCTAAGTTGTGACAGCGGATCAGTATGACGCTATGACCTCACCCTCTGTGAGTCAGAAGTTTGACCTCTCGAGTCATTATGACCCCAGAGTGCTTCCGTGTGTCAAGGGCTCGGTCCTCAGCTCTTCAGGCAACCCTCTCAAGTAAATGATGGCTTGAACAAACACTAAAGACCCTGTGCTGTGGTCCGCCTCGTGGAGGCACATTACCAATCAATATCAAAGGAAATAAGGCATTTTGAATCAATCTCCTTTTAGTATGTCAGGGGGTCTTTTATGATATTGACGTGTCTCAGCTGGAGCACATATCCCCCCCCCTCTCTCTCTTTCTCTCTCTCACACACACACACACACACACACACACACACACACACACACACACACACACACACACACACACACACACACACACACACACACACACACACACACACACACACACACACACACACACACACAATTATTTAAGTAGCCAACAAGCAATAATTAAGGCCAGTATACATGACAGGCATCTGATAAACCCTTCAATAAGAACTTCAGAGTGCCTCCTTGCTGTGACCATGTGAAGGATGGAAGCGGATGGGAGAGAACGGAAATGGTAGGGAGGCAGGCTAAATCCATGGACTTGATTCAAAAGAGGGTTAATCACATCTGAGACTGTCCTCATCAAAAATACCTGTTGAGGCCAGTCCTGATAGTCAGCGCAGTAAAAAGGGAAAAACAAATTTGTACGTGACAGTGCGGCAACAAGATTATTTTCAGCCTTCGAGATGTAATGAATAGAAGCCAATAAATCCTTGATGAATTGAAACAAGAGCAAAATTGAATTTTAGCTAAAGCCAGCTCGCATCTAATGCCAGTGTTGTGAGACAGGAGGCCTGGAATGGCAGATGGAGCTCGGTCTGTAATGCAGGAAAAAAAAGAAGAAAATAATTAGTCCTTTGAATAAAAAGAGGGAAACAGTAACAGTTTATGTTTCTTGTTATCAGGTAAATATACGTGTTGCAATGCAATTAATATGACCTTCAGTGAGCCGAGTCTGGAAACCTTGAGGATGGGATTGGGGGGGTGGGGGTTATCAGACTATCACTCTGAATAAAACAGCACTGTGTCGCACAAGAATTGGCCTAACCAAGCAGCTTGTTCTGGTGGATCTGTGGTCTGGTCTGAATAAGAACCACATCAAGAATTCAGCTGGAGCAGGAGCAGTGTCACCGGGGCATGACTACCCGGTTGGTCAGGGAATTAAAATGCCAGGTGGGGGTCAGTGGAAGCACTCGCTGAATAATGTGACACAAATGCATACACATGAGAGGGCCTCCCGGCTGCCCTGGTGTAGGAAAGAGGAAACTGCTGTGGTCTGGTCTATCCAAGGAAGTGCACGTTGGGGGGGTTGGGGGGTGGGGGGGAGGGGGGGTGGTAAAGCGAGCAGAAGGTCCCCTCTCATTTGCGTGTGCCGACACAGTTGACCCATGGGTGGAATGTGTCCTTATTGAATCGTGCAGCATAAAATGCTCCATTGGACCAGAGAGGGAAGTCTGGCCTCCCCAATGTCTCCAACTCAATTTTTTTATCGTTTAGAATGGGGAGAGGAAACGATGTTGAGCGCAGGAAGGGTCAGGAGCAATACGAGGCAAATCCAATCTTAAAGGTCTTTTGCAACAAATACGCTTTGCTAGCCCTACCCACATCCTTATTGCAACGATTAAACTCTGGATGACTTGATAACGTCTGAAGCGTGTCTCTGATAAGGCTGAGTAATGGGCACCAAAGAGCTTGTTGTCACAAAAGCCACGACAGCCTCAAACAGTATGGCATTCTTCTTGGAGAATGACTCATGGAATCAGTTTAATATGCATCGATCAAACAAAAACCTTTATTGCACAAAAGAAACTGCACTTTCAATGCATTCTAGAATAAGCTCACACACACGCTTCAGGATGTATATTGAATTTGCAAATAATGGCAGAATGTCCTTTTTTTGTGATTCCTCTAGAGTTTGTCTGTATGTGTGTCTCCTCATGTAAACCGATCGCAGCTCATGCTATATCCACAACATCACAAACACGACTGTGAACGTTGGATCGTAGTCAAAAATCTAATGAATGCATGTAAAAAAGCAAAACTTGTTGGTACAGCAACATTGTGAACCACCTTTTTATAGATTTAGGTTAAGTAATTATTATACAGATTGCTATTTCCAATTAGCCAAAGGAGAAGTACACATTCAACTCGCCAATATTTGTGCGGCTTTGTTCACAAACAGCACACATACTTCCTTACTTAAGTGTGTGTGTGTGTGTGTGTGTGTGTGTGTGTGTGTGTGTGTGTGTGTGTGTGTGTGTGTGTGTGTGTGTGTGTGTGTGTGTGTGTGTGTGTATATGTGTATGTACGTACATACATATGTACACACATATATATGTATATATATATATGTGTGTGTATATATATATGTATACTGTAAAAAAGGATGGACCTTCCATATGCACTGCACACTCCAGAGAACAGAGATGGACAACTTACTAGGCTACTGTATTAAGTGATTTATTAGCACGATGCGTTTCGCTGTGAGCTTCGTCAGGTGCTATATGTAATATGTATATATATATCCTTTTTTTTTTTTAAGAAAGCCACTTCCTAGATCAGTTGAAATCAAAGTGAATTTGCCCCACCATTATTATAATACAGTTTGCAACACGCCTGCAGCCTGTTTCTGTCAGTCTCCATAATTTGCTGTATACTAGCTCGCACTCAACCAGTATGTATATTTCTCTAGGGCCGTGGGACGAGCTCAAAATGTACTGTGTGCTGGTCATCATAGTCATTACATTACATGAAGATGTCCTTGGCTTTTTTGTGTGACCTGAAAAAGTCCCACCCCAACCCCCTCCACCTCCTCCTGCCTGGCCCCAGGGCTATCCGATATTAGACAGCAAGATGACATTGTGCGCTTGTGTGAGTGCAGTCAGCCGACATGTGCAGATGATGTGAAGTCAATAATGCATTATAAAAAAGGGGAATTATGTCCTTGATGAGCCCCATAGAGCTTAATTAGGCCTAAAGGTTGATTTACATACAAGTGTACATGAAATCCGATAATGGCACAAGTTTTCCCAATGGTGCCGTGTAGTTTCGTTGGTGCTTGATTCCCTCCTGTATCGAATCCATTCATGGATATCATAAAGAAAGAAAAATAGACACTCAAACATGCTGCAGCGCATTCTGCACATAAGGCATTGTTTTACCTTTTCTTTTTATGTAACTAGTGCAGTGCCCAGTCAGGGTGTGGCCTCTGTTCAGAACACATGCCCGTTCAGAGCGGGTCAGTTCTGGAGAACTGCTCATCCTATCGACTTCATACTCAACACTGCAATTCCATGGGTCCTCAGCAATGCAGCCGGCAAGTGTGAAGTAGATCGGATGAACGGTTTGTGAGATTTCCGTGCCCTTCCGGAGTGGACCCGGTTCTGGAGAACTGCTCATCCGATCGACTTCACACTCGACACTGCACTCCCATGGGTCTTCAGCAGGACACCTACCTAGTGTGAAGTCGATTGGATGAATGATTCTTGAAATATGTGAAGGACATACATATTATACACACAGACAGACAGATTCCTGGAATTTGTAGATAGATGATGTTTTTTTGTTAGCTGATGGCACAAGTTAAAACTAACGATTTCCGTGCAAATGTATCGGATGACTTAGTCAGCCAAAGTATGCAAATAATGTGAAAAGACAGGAGCACTCTCTCGTCCCCATGTGGCCTTGTGTGTTAGCCTGCACGTGCACGTCAGAGAACAGGGTTACTCTTGGTGGGGTTCAAATATAAAGCCTCTGACAGTAAACATTACCGTTGAAAGAGTCCCACCAGCGTATCAAAGGGGAAAACAACAGGGGGTGCTTTTTTTCATGGTGTCTATTGAGAGATAAATGACGTGATATTTTTCAGAGTCATGTACCTATATCAAAGATGCTCCTGATAGCCCCCCCGCTGTTGCTATGGAGGGAGCAGAGATGTAAATGAACTGGAGCATATTGGATGGTTGAGAATACAAATGAGGTTGGGTTCCATGTGCTCCTGCTGCTTCTCTGCTCTCTCTCAAGTCTTTATCTCTCTCTCTTGTACTCTCCTTCTCTCTCCCTTTATCTTTATATTTCTCTCTCCCCTATCTTTCACTTGTATCTCTCGCCCTCTCTTTCTCTCCCTCTCCCTGTCTGGATAGATTCAGCCTGGTATCTGACACTGGAGCAGTATTCCACTTAGTATATTATCACACTTAGTATATTATTAGTGTTGAGCCCAACCAATGATAAGACTTTTGTGTCCGATTTATGAGAGTCCTAGACCACCAATTACAGATGTTTTGACTGATATTTTGTCAAAAAGTGCAAAATGTTCTAATCAAATTGAAAATCTTAAATTTGATTAAAGTTTGTATTTGAGAACACAAAAAAAATGTTTGTAATAAAAAATGAAACAACTTTTTGATAGATACAAAATAAACACATTTTAATTCAACCACTAAATAAATGTTTGCCTATAATAAGTGGTTAAAAATCGGGGCACATCGGCTGCACAATACCGAAGTCATCAGAAAAGTTAAATAATGGCCCTAACGTAGTATTGCACTACTTTTTGATGTTTCCTTCTTCTTCTGCTTGAAGACAAGTTGGGGGAAGTAAGAACACTATGGATGAGATGATCACAGGGAAAACATAGTGATCTTTTTTTTTAAATATATATATATATATCACATAATTTGTGTCATAGACATGAGTTCAGATGTTAATGTGTCAGTGTTTCCTGTGCCATGCCAGTCATAGTTTTAACATCTGTTTTCAAACCATTTAATATGCCACAGATGTTATAGGCAAAATTACAGAGTAGAAAAACCTCTATGTAAGTGCCATGGACAAGTCTCGATGTTTGCCAAAACAACCCCTTTCAAATTTCAACACAGCGAGGGGAAAAACAGACGAGTCGTGAGGTAAACTCAATGTTGCAAAATTCAAAAGGATGTAATATCGGTCAGGCCAGTAGTATAATTCTTTTTATACAATGGTTACACAGAGTCAGCAGTCTACCTCGTGTCCCGCTGTTCAACTGGCTCATTCAGCTCGGAAAAATATGCACTATTTTCCCTCTGTTCCTTCCCTGTGTGGACCTGACTTCTTAAGAATACATGCTGTTGTAAAGGATATCTGTGGATTATGGAATCAGCACTGTGGGAAGAGACTTGACTTAAAGGTTTCTTTTGCTCCGTGGACTTCCGTTGCTTATGCTTGTGGAGGCGAGGTTGGGGGGCAGCGGGTGGTGGCTGTGGCGGAACCTGGGGGATTCACACTGTGCCTTCCTGTGGCTCTGGGCTAATACCAGGGGCCACACTCTCCTTTTACCCCCAAAATCCACCCAGCAAGCGACCTTGTCCTGGGCAGAGGACTGAGGAAATAACAGCGTGTCGAGGCAAGAAGACGCTAGCTCATTTACAAGCAGCTGGGTTAGTCCACGTCGAGAACAATGAGAGAATCAAAGGGCCGTGCTAACAGTAGACGACAAGCATCATGATCGTCCCCGTCACACTTCTCATTGGCCCTCGACAGAAAAAATTATCTGGTTTCACATCAAAATAATCCGGGGAGCTCTTTTGTCGTCGGGCCACAATGGCAGTGGTGTGAGCGGTTGAATGGGCCTTTTGATACGCCTCTGCTTTGCCCCCAAGTCTTCCTCCACAAGCCTGGGGAACTCAAGTTACACAGGGTCCTTTACAATATGAAAACTATTTACTGTACGGGGTGGAAAAAAAGCGTAATATTTTTGCACGATCAGTGTCTTCACTTATTACTGCCGTTTGCTTGCCAGAATTTTGGTATAGACAGAGACTGACATCTGGTCTCTTAGCCCTATATTCTATATTCGTTCAGAGAGATTCTGCATGCTGTCTTAAGTATGTTCCACGTATGTTTCGTGATGGTTATGTACAGGATTGTGAGGCCAAAGAGGCTTCTGCATGGCTGATGGAGATCCTAATGGCTCCCCATTTGTGTGAAATAGGAAGACATTTTGTTCATTACCTCCGCTTCAGTGACACTCATATCGTGGCAGATGGTCACTTTCCAATTGATTTGGCTCGACGGAGGGAAAAATGAATTAAAACATTATAGCACCAGAGAGACTGTACCGAATAGGTCCCCCCTTATGTATTAACGGTTTCTCTGTTCCTAAGCCGGCAGTTCGCGTATTGGCTCAATGTCATCTGAAAGGTTAAACATAATGGTAAATGCCACCGTGGGAAGCTTTAAATAGAGGGCACTCCATTGGTGCAATGAAGTCTTGTAACCCACAGAAACAGGTGTCTGGTACCAATCAGAATCAATTAGCAGCATGTTGGGCATAACAACCGCATACAATCATTGGTGTGTTTAACCCTACATGTAAGCTACATGTAGCGTTGTTTAACTCTACATGTAAAGTCTACTCTACATGTAAAGTGTCTTGAGACGACTGGTTGTGATTTGACACTTTGATAAAATTGAATTGAACCAATATAAACCTGTGTCCGATTCTACAAATGTCTTCTAAATCTTAACACTTTTCTGAAAATATTGCTATATCAGTGGCTCTCAAACTTTTTTCATGTCAATGACCCCAAAATGTGTATTTAGGCGCAGACCCCCATCTCAAAATATTTTGTTCCAGGGAACCCAAGAAGCAATGATTTGAGTTAAAAATGTTCACTTGAAAAATATTTATATTCAATGATTTGCACAATTCTTTTATGATTTTTCAAAAATAGCAGATCTACAAGCTCATGTATATCTGCCATTTTTGAACAGCCAAATAAATCTAAAATGATACAGATGCTTTCCCCGGTTTTAATGGTTTAAGGTTGGCTGATGCTAAAAACAACCCAAACCCCACCTTGAACCATGCAACCCCGTTGGCTGCATTCTAGTGATTTCCATTCGGTGGGTGCAACAAAAGGTATATACTGTATGGTCAGTGTTATTTACTAGGGCTTACAAGTTAATTACAGTCAGAGTAGGGCCCCCGCTGAATGCTCGCCATTGTGCCGTGACATAGGCGCCTGATCACTCCGTGGGTTCAATGCTCTCTACATAGCCAGAGGAGAGGAATTGAAAAAGCTACTGTGGCGGTGGAGTGGTGGGGGGGGTAGTGGACTGACCAGAATGCCTGATAAGGCTGAGTGTCAACAAGGCCATGATAGGGATCTGGCCAATTATGCTACTGCTGCTGCTGCCAGGTTGCCATGGACACCGGATTGAGCATTCCACATAATATATTATTGACCATCCCTTGATCCTCTGCACCGTGTCATTTAATTAGTGTGACGGGTGCATCTTTTAGACCCCCCCCTTACGTTCTTGTCTGATAGGCGTACCTATTCTCAGTGAGATTTTATTTTGTCTGTGTTTGTGATTGTCGGTATACACGTTGCAGGGAGACTCTTTCAGAGCTCGTAAGGAGAAGATCACACGTTTTGAGAGGCAGCCTGGAATGTGCTAGCAGTTACGAGAGGAGAGGGGTTGTGTTAGGTTTGCATCAGCATGTGCACTGGAATGAATGCAAGGGAAAATTGTCAGTGAAGGTCATGTGTGTCTAAGGTTTGATCATACGTGTGTGTGTGTGTGTGTGTGTGTGTGTGTGTGTGTGTGTGTGTGTGTGTGTGTGTGTGTGTGTGCGTGTGCGTGTGTGTGTGTGTGTGTAAACCTGTTTGTCCATTTTGTTGCCGAGCAGTCGTGGCACAAAGCTCAAAGGTAAAAAAAAAGAAAAAAGATCCCTGAAACACAATACCGCAACAAGTGCTCTTACTGACTCTAATGAGCTGTCGACATTCTCCTAGATCAGTGGTTCTCAACCTGGGACCCGGGGCCCATTGGTGGCCCGTGAGGATATTGCGGGTGGGCCCGCGTAATAATTGGCAAAACACTTAAGATTTTAATGATATTATATACATGTATTTTAGTTAAAAAAGAGTCTTGGTATTTTTCTCTTTAAAAATCTACAAAAGTGATTTTTTTCTGTGATACCAATAAATAATAACTTACAGTATATTATGTTAGTTCCATTGATCCAATCCGGAACACAATCGATTGATCGATCATTAACCCATACATGCTCTGAAAATGCAGGCGATATCGGCTGCCGTGTTATGTGTCCAGATGGGTGGGCCCATGGGTGGGCCCGATGCCGAAAAGGTTGAGAACCA
Organism: Gymnoscopelus microlampas; assembly: GCF_963454915.1. Taxonomy (NCBI): domain Eukaryota; kingdom Metazoa; phylum Chordata; class Actinopteri; order Myctophiformes; family Myctophidae; genus Gymnoscopelus; species Gymnoscopelus microlampas. The sequence continues at coordinate 21,482,282 of NC_139946.1, forward strand.
CTGTCCTAGATGGATTTTCAGAGCACCCATCAGGAGAAATGAAATACAAAAAATAGAAAGACGATAAGTAGACCAACATTCGAACAAATCACATTGTAGAGGCCTTTGATATGCTTTACATTGTTTGCAGTCTGTTGAGATATGCAAAGTAAATAATATGCACTGCGTGAATTATTATTCTAATAGCTCCATGACCAAAATAATGATTATACTTTTCTGGCTCATTTGAATGATGCCATTATTTTGTGAAGTGAGACAGTAAGCATTGAATTTTGTTTATGTTAGATTTGCCAATATCATATTATTCTGTTGTAATTGCAGTGCATTGTTGTGCCAGAGCGTGATCGATGTCATTGCGGCTGCTTCCTCCTTTCTGAATAAAAAGAGAGAAATAGGTCTTATTAACCCATTCAATCCGGGAACGCATCTGTGTCATTTTAGATTTTAACTATAACCATTATTTTATACTTTGGCTATTCAAACATTTTAAAAAAATAGAAATTTGTTTTAAATCTTGAACATTTGTGCACATTTTTGAATACATATATTTTGTCCCTGGAACAAAGTATTTTGAGATGGGGGTGGGAAGGGGGGGGGGGGGGGGTCCGCGGCCAAATACATATAATTTTGGGGGTCCAAAATGTTTTGAGCACCTCTGATGTAGAAACATGTTTTTTTTTCAGAAAACTGTTTAGAAGACATTTGTAGAATCCCCCAGAAGCAAAGTTACAAATGTTCGCTTTTAAAAAATATATATTATATACGATTTTTCAAAAATAGCAGATCTACAAGCTCATAGTGCGGCACTCGGTGCTGCGCCATGAGCTTGTAGATCTACTATTTTTGAATAGTCAATGTGTAAAATAATGGTTGGTTGTAGTTCAAATTCAATATTTTTGAATAGCCAAATGTGTTCCCGGATTGAATCGGTTAAAAGAGGGCACAGAAGCTCTCCGTTATACAATATGGTTTGCAGAGCCAGAGTTAGATGTGTCATTATAGCACTGTAAATTAGCCCATACATCTGTTTTTTTTCTTCCTTCCGTCTCTACTGAGCAGTCATAATGGCTATATAGGATCAGGCAAATGACCACATCTATTTGGTCATTGCAGCTGGAGACATATTCTGTGGAATCTCAGTAATTGGAATAGTATAGAGAATATAGCCTAAATACTGTACATATGAATTGACTTGAACTACACAACGGGTGAAATGACTGATGGAATAATCGATGAATCAATCATGAGATCACATTTTAGCAATCAAATCTAGCGCTTGCCTTTGTTCCATTATTCTAAAAGGAAAAGGTATGTTTTTGACTGCTGGGTGTACATCTTTAGACACTTTACTACTTTACCATAGTAATTTAGATTAATTGAATAGTATTTGTTGCATTAACCGTAGACTACCGTACACTGACTGATTACTTAACCACATGAACTCTAGCGTCCCTATTCTGGGCTATTCACAAGGCGACGTGAGCTTGTAGATGGTGAGCTTGTTAGAGCTTGTAGATTGGCTATTTTCAGCAAAGAGATTTGGTATTAAGGAAAAAAGGAACGGACCTAGCATAGAGCCCTGGGGGACCCTGATCAACTAAGTATATTAAGTGGTCAAGTGTAGAGATGGCAACAGTGAATCAGATTCACTTTGCTGGACTGTCTGCTACCCCCCTCTCGTGTATTGATTTGCCAGTCACTGCATCCCCACCCCGCCCAGTCTGCATCGAGGGCGAGAAAGTAGTTCAGCCTGCGGCCTGATCAATTCAGAGAGGCTTTTGGACATTGTTTACGAACATTCTCCGACTCCATGATGTACGGCACAAGCACAGCTGGTGAATAGATTTGTGCTGAGAGGACAGCACTTTTGTGTTTGATTTCCAGAAAGCTGAACAAGAAAATGCATGATCATTATAGCGCCTGTCATCAGCACAATGGAAAAAGTTGCTCGAGTCTTTCTTATCTTGTTGCCGAGTGCATATACATTTTACCCCCCCTCCGTCCTTGTTTCTTCAGCCTCTGTTTCTCTACTTAAGCGGACTGACCGAATCCGTTCTAAATCATGAAACCAGAAGTTTCTTGAAAGCTGCTGCAGAGTGATTTAAGTGTTTTAACAGCGTTCTTGGGACACGGCGCATGGGTGGGTTTGGCCGCAGGTTTTGGAGATCAAACTTGGGAGACCTTGTGCATGGCCAAAGAACCAGATCACTTCCAGCCGCAAAGTGGGCCAATGCTGGCTAATGTATCCCACTCAGCCATACGTTGCTGCCGCAGAATTGGCCCATATGAAATCTATGTGAACTCTGTAGTGAGACTCACCAGAATGCAGTCCTATCTATGCTGCTGAAAGGGGGAAACTGTTAAAGCAATCAGTCTACCCCGTTTTGTTAAAATGTGTTGTTATTCTGAATGTGTTTGTCTTTTTGAATTCATATTTGACCTGTCATGTCAGCTCAGATGTAGAAAGATTAAGTATGATGTGTTTATTTAGTAGGTAGGCTATAGGAAAGTATGGCAATAAGAAGGGGGATAGCAGGTAATGCACAATCTCTAACGGTTTGTTCAGACTCATTTTGCCCTTATAGCCTGTACTGTATGAACATTGGTGTTTTGTGGTGTGCACTGGTATGGAATGAATGTGTTTTTCTTGTCTTTACCTTGACAATGTGCTTCGCTTCAAAACATATCTGCCTCTTGTTTACGATGAAAAACATTTAAATCATTTGTGCATCACTTGTGATTGTGCAGACTGAGAGTGGTGTTTTTTTTGTTGGGGAGAAAGAACCAAAGAAAGTATTAAAACAAAAAAGCTTTTAAAATGTCTCAGATTCACCGTACAGTACTTCAATTTAAGAGGCGGCTTTTTATTTTTTTCTCTGTGAAATGGCCTGTGACAGAAAAGCAATAGACAAATGTCTCCATTATACTGAGATTCGTATCAAGCTGCTGTACAAGTATAAAAATTGTAATATGGCAGTGATTGATGTATTACATAGGTTGCCTTACTTATTACATGGAGTGGTGGGTGACTTTTGATGGAGCTATGCTGCAATGCGTTGACATGAACGCAAGATTGCTTGTCATGGGTCCTGTTTCTCACATGTAGTGTTCATTTTTTTCTCTGCTTGTGTTTTTTCCGCCCTTCTCCTCTCACACCTCCGATAAATTGTGAATCACCTTAAGCATTTTTTTTCTTTTTTTTTTCTTTTACTGACTCGAGAGAGAAGATGGGCTGGAAAAGAAAAGAACAAAAAAAAACTTTGAAGTATCATACATGAAAGCGTGTGCTTTTTCATGCCTGGCGGTCACACGAGAAAGTTTGTTGTCAAAAAGAACAAGAAGATAAAAAACATAAAAAAAGATCCTTCCCCTGTGATTCTGTGCTCCCAAACAAATAAAGCCTCAAAGACGTAAGATAGGCCAGGACAGTTACCGGTACCTTGTGCTGCAGAGATACAGCAGTTGTTTACCTTCAAGTCTGTCTCGGTTAATGCTGAGCAAATAAGCAGCAGCACCTAATTGGTGCACTAGCCGAGGAAAAGGCAACACAAAGTGACATTTATCTTCCTTTGCAAAATACCACCGTAGCATTTCCCGGCAAGGGGCACAATGCAGAATGCTAATTCCCTTCCAAGTGTAACATAGTATTTAATCAGACATTGGTAATTGTATTGGCTGGTGTTCATTGATGAAGTATTCGATAAGGTAAAATGACTTTAGCCCTTGCAGGCCGATTCAGCAGAGCTCCAGTCAATGGTTGTAACAAAACAGATGTCACATAAAGAATGTCACTCATGACAAGAAAAGGTCCTGGGTAATTATAATAAAATTCACATAAAGCATTGGCTCTGGAGTTTTTCAGGTGCCAATCTCGCAAACAAATTAGGCCATTTAGTTTTTCAGGCCAGCAGTCTGTGAACTGTGCCTCATTAGGGAAACGAGAGTCTCTGTAAACACTGTCGACCTCCCCATCAACCAAGACATAAAATGTACAGCCAACAGCACTATTACTTAAACGTCCAGCAAGGTAACAAAGTTCTCTTGAACTGTTCAAATGCATTATGCAGGAGGAGGTGTGAAAAGTTAAGAAAATTAACCACATGAACCCTATCATCCATATTTTGGGGTTCAGTGAAAATAGCCGATCTACAAGCTCACAACGTATCACAAACATGAACACATTGTGAGCTCGTACATTGGCTATCCTTGGCGAAGAGATTTGGTGTCGAGGGAAAAAAGGGAGCAGAACTAGTATAGACCCCTGGGGGACTCCAGTCAACAAAGTATATGGGGTTTAAGTGGTTAAAAGGATGCAAGATTTCTAAGGGGCTCTCAAAGATCCTATAGTTTATAGGTTTCATTGTTTATACAATATTATTAGATATCCACTGTGATATGTAGTCATGAGGCCCAGCATTTCAAGCTGCCCCTGTTTTGTCACCAGTGGATGTGGAGATACAGAAGTCATAAGTGAGCGTTGCCTCTGGTGTATTCAAATTCCACCGAGGGGCAGCTCTGCTTATGATTAAGGTGCATATTTTTTGGCTCGACTCCACTCTATTCTAAGCTCTGACATGTAAGCTCTGGGAAAGCTGTCCTGACAAAAAGAAAGTCCCTCATTGGAATTGGAGAAAATGGAGCAAAACAGTTCACTTTTGACCCTAAGCGCTGCTATTTGGCAGTGTTCACATTTATGGAACACAAAGCCACAATATTGTTTTTTTTTTCTTTAACCCTCCCCTCCCGTATTTTTCTTCTTCAAGCCTCCCCAAGCTTCCCAATAGCCCCCTTCAATTGTCAGTGCTGTAAAATGGATTACACTCTCATGTTGTACAGACGTACTGTATGTAGTGCCCCCTTTTTTTAAATATAAAAATGGGTATTGCAGATAAACCATACAGTGCCATTAACACATTCACTGCCAGAATGTAGCCATTCACGGACATATCCGTGATTTAAAATCCACCCGTTCACCGCCATTCACGGATATGTCCGTGATTCTTTTTTTTGTGGGGGGGGGGGGGGGGGGGGGCGTCCAGAACCAAAGATAACGTGATCCGAAGATTTGTTGCTCCATTCACTTCCTGGGTAACTTATTACTTTAAAATCCTGTATCTCGGCTCCTGTGTACTTTTTTTTTTACTTTGTATTTTTGGTGAAACATATTTTCAACTGAGTATAACAAGAGAACGGGAGGTCACGATGACATTTTTTTTTCTTCACGGAAGCACAGTGATTTCCTCCGTGATTAGCAACCATCAAGGGATCGATCATACTGGAGATAAATATTCTGTGGTTCTTGAAAAATGTGTCAGAATGCTTAAAAATGCTGGCAGAAAGCTACCTGCCTGCATTAGAAAGCCCCTGGCTGTGAATGTGTTAATAGACTTTGTAAGGGCAGTGTGTGTGAACCCATATTTACAATGGAAGACAAGATGAAAAAAACAACAACACTGTCAAAGAAGTTAGTGGAGGTTATTTGATGTATGTCACTGTGTTACAAAATCTAGATGGGGCTATTTTAGCATTAGAAATACATTTTATATTCATATGTTATTAGGCCTGGCTCAGGGGATGATGCCCCAGACTCTTTAGGTCAATGATCGATCGATCGATCGTCATTCAGAACCAGTCCCCGGCATGTCGGTGACATATCATACAATACTAAGTAACGCCATCGGCCCATCAGTCCCGCTGAGATATAAAATGTCTGCACGATATATTGATATATCCCCCAAAAAGCAAGGACAGCTCTACATTCATTTCATTGGTACACATATCAGCTCGACACATTTTGGTTGAGCTGTTGCCTTCTATTTATACTGTCATCTTTTTCAACTCAAAGTCAAAATCTTTTCAAATATTTGAAATCCTGCCAGATTGTTCCACACATGCTCAACACAGTCACATATCTCCCTTCTATTTCCAATTGTACTGATAGAAAATTGTGTCTCTCTCTCCCTCCTACTCTCTCTCTCACTCTCTCTGTTTCTCTCACTCTCTCTGTCTCTCACACATTCTCTCCATTTCTCACTCCCTGTCTCTCACTCTCTCTCTTTCTCTCTCTCGCTCTCTCTCTCTCTCTCTCTCTCTCTCTCTCTCTCTCTCTCTCTCTCTGTCCTCTATTTTCTTCTCCCCTAGGGTTTAGCCGGGCTGCTCTGCCATTCGGCCTCGTGCGAAGAGAGCTGTCCTGTGAGGGCTATCCGATAGACCTGCGATGTCCAGGAAGTGATGTCATAATGATCGAGAGCGCCAATTACGGCCGAACAGATGACAAGATCTGCGACGCTGACCCTTTCCAGATGGAGAACATCAACTGCTACCTGCCTGATGCCTTCAAGATCATGTCACAAAGGTAATACTGCTCAAAGAAGTCTCCATGCCAGTAACAACTAAGAGCTCTGTTTGCAAATGTTATATATATTTATTAATTTGATCCTGTGATTGATAGAACATCATTAAAAACCCATTATCGCAGTTTTTAAATGGTTCATTACAAGAGCATCTATTGAGGATGTTATAACCCTTGTCCCACTGCATAGCTGTGGATACTTAAATAAATGCTTAAGGTCTGTTTCTTTGGGTGTTAGCTTAAGTCAGTGTGACTATCGCCGTTATAATTGTGTTTTGGACAGTAATACCAAGTAAATAACCTGACGCTGTCAAATAAAGCTTACTAATTTCCAAGTGAGGAAGACAGTGGGTGTGTGATTATCTCCCATGGCATGTGTACAGTAATACATTTCAGCGAAACCTTTACAAGCCAAATAGCCGCTTTCAAACCAACTGGATAACCGCCAATCCGACTGACTTCCCACTTGGCGCATCACTCCCCCGGTGATGTGCCATGATTCACATCAGAATCATGGTCCCCATTGTACCCTTCTGTCTGTCCCTTTTATGCCCATATTTGGAGATCTCTGTATCTGTCTTGTCTGTCTGCGTCCCTTTTATGCCCATATATGGATAAGGAGTTCCGTGTGAGCCCTGCCCAAATATGGAGTACAGGCTAGTCTATGATGTCAGTACTATGATGTCATATTGATGACATCAGATTAATTGCTATTGTTTGGAGAAGCGCTGATCCGTCCGACTTCTCACTCGGCACATACCTCCCTCGGGTCCTCTGCAATACGCAATTTAAAGTCGATCGGTCGGGACAGACTCACTCACTCATTTACTTACTTAGACTTGTCACTTAGTTGACACTAGAGCACCCTTCTCACATTCGAACACTGGAGGTGCTGGAGAGCTTCTCTGTACTTCCTTAAAGCCAGCGGTGTGGGCGGAAGCATGAGGGCTTTGATGTTTTCATATTAATAGATCCAGAATTTCTCTATGAGAGAGTAGAGTTTTTTTCTCCTTTCCTTTTTGTTTTTGTTTGACTTTTTCATGATATAAATGAGTGTTAAACAACATTTAAAATGTGTCTGCAGGGGGACTTTTAAGTCCAAGAGATTGCTCATATGTTGCAGTGTTATTAGTCAGATTAAGGCCATACTCCAATCTGGCATGAGGGAGGCAAACATGCCCCATTTCTACCCAGACTCATCTGACCACAGAGATGCTTCAACATTTAAAAAATTACGGCTCCACTTGTGATCAGTCTTGTGTGAAGGAATGTGATCCTGTTCACCGCAAATTTATGAAGTTACAATGTGTCCATCCACATACTGTACATGCACACACAGACACACGTTCGTTCGTACACACACACACGTATATACACACAACACGCATGTACACTGGCTCACGACGCGCACGTGCATGCACACACACACACACACACACACACACACACACACACACACACACACACACACACACACACACACACACACACACACACACACACACCCCCACACCCACACCCACACACACACACAGTCAGGCGCCAGTTGCAACACTGTCTACATGAGACCTCATCCATGAGGCCAGTTGCCACGTAGGGGTACCGTCTGAGCCAAAGTGCACGGGATAGAATGACATATGAGAGTGCCGCTGAGAGAGAGAGCGAGAGAGATATTGGTCGCTAGAAAACTGTCAGCAACCCTGCCGCTCCGCCTTGGGAAATAAGAAATAATGAAATAAAAGGGAGCCCTTGTATTCAGGGGGTTATTGTCAAGCCGTATTTGATGAAGTCAGATAGCTGACTCACGCAGTCTTGTCGTGGAGAGAGGCTGTGGTCTGTCCTCCCTGGTCCCTGCCTGTGGCCCTGGGTATCACGGTAGCCTCAGACACACTCACACAAAGAGAATCAAACCTGATTTATACTTGGTCGGCAGAGAATAGCAGACCTACAAGCTCACAGCTCGTCGCGTGAGCTTGTAGGTCTGCTATTCTCGGCCGTTCTCGGTGCGCGGCGCCGTTGTGCGATGGAGCATAAATTAGGCTTTAGTCCATTCATTGAAGCACAAATACAGGCTGAGTGTGGGCAGGGCAGAGTCGGACTGCAAATCCCCAATATTGCAGGTTCATATCTTTCGCTGTAGGGCTATCAGTTTAAATCCAGATTTTTTTTTTTTACGTTTTTAATGTGCTTTTCTCTTTAGGAACTTTATGAGAATTTTGTCAATATATTGTAAGCCATGATTTTAATGTTTATTTGGAGATGCTGTGTGTGGAATATCAATAGTGAAGTACAACTTAAAAATCAATGCATTATTTATGGGAAAATAAGCCATAAATTTTTGCAGTCAAACTGCTTTCTTTCATTTTCTTTCCTTTTTTTTGTTACATTAAAATGTATTGTGTGCAAAATCAGCCCACAAAATCCGAAACAATCAAAATGTCATGAAAACACATTTACAGGGCAGATATACATAGGCGGACGAATTGTGGGATTGAAAGTGGAACAGAGCAGGCGAGGAGAGCTTCAGTTGAGAATACGTCAATTGTTGTTGAATGTGACAGGTGTCACATATTTATGCACCTCTCCTGTTCCCCAGTCAGTTCCTGAGATGCTACTGTAGATCGGCTACTTTTGCTTAGATTGGCTACTTTAACACTGCCTTGTAGATTGGCAATTTTTGTTATTTGGTGTATGGATACAGTGTAAATGGCGTTCGGATACAGTATAGCAACCTGTATTCCATTTCACCAGTCACGCAGGACGCCACTTGAGATGAACAGAATGGAGACAAAACTTAGCACAAAATTATTTCACAGATGGATAAATGGCAGCCGATGGTAATAACATGTGGGTATGTTTCATTTAGGTGTTACCCATCTGTCAAAAAGTAACATTCTTCCATTTTGTATGACAAGATTTTTTATATATTTTTACACCCACCAGGATGACTCACAATCGCTCTGAATTATTCCAGAGAAAAACAAAATGAAGCATAGTGAAACTTATTGGAGATTGTTGGTGCTTTTAGGGGGATTAAACATTTAAACACAGCTTGCGTTTTAGCGACAAGCCCACCAGCAGCAAACAGTTGGCGACAAAGGCGATTCGTCGTTTCAGTGTATCTGCACTGTTAGGGACAGCTTGACTTGCACTCGGTATCGCATGCGGGACTAATTAGTGATTTTTTGTTCTTTTCTGTTTATTTATAGGGCCAGGCTCGAATAGGAAGCGAATGTAATGAAACAATGCCTCCGCTGCCAAAATCAATTATCTTCAAAACCAGAAAATACAGTGGATTTCTTTTTTGCTTATTTGAAATGTGGAGTATGGTCTTGTAGCCAGGAGGTCGAAGTCCTCCGCAAGTCAAAACGTATGCTCTCTGAGCTAAAAGTAAACTGAATTGTTCCATATGTGGGGCACTTGCACACAGTGGATATAATAAACAACCATAGTTTTCTTTTTTTTCTTGCTCTCTACTGTACGGCCCTCATCAATAAAATAATTGAGGTGCGGCCAATATTTGTTTCTATAATTGCCCAGGTCTACTAATTTTAGTTGTGGGAGGGGGGACGAATCACATTAGCACTTAGCAATTAGAAAACTGTGTTCACTTTTAAACATCCCTAAATTGATGTTGTCCTGAAGTGTGGAGAATTGGAATGAGGCTTCACTGAGTTTGATGGATCCTGTTGGCACTCCAAGTTGTTTTTATATCTGGTTGGCATATTATATTCATGAGCACAATGATTTTATGAAAATAGCCCTAGGAATGCTATGGCTCAATTAGAGTGTTCAGCTGCAAGCAATTAGTTGACTCAAGTGGGTGATAATCGGTACAGGAATCCTTTACGTGGGCAACTCCCTGGCAGATGTGAAATTGAATGGCAGTAGTTTATTAAAATAATGAATTCATTGATACTAATATTAATGGATGCCATTTTTCAGGGCTTTCTCGCCCCCGGAGTTGAGGGATTTTTAGACATACCACTTACACTTGTCTCTATTGGAAATGTTGTTGATTTCCTAATGTTCTTACATTTTCGGTATTTGGTATTTCCTCCCAGCTTTTTTGCTTTGCCTTTATCATCTCTGGATATTCGTGGCAGATTATGTTTTCAACTATTTCAGCTACCATTTTGACCGCTACATGTCATATACTGCGATTAGAACTGAACTAAAACTAAAGCTAGCCACACCAGCATACGAGGCTAAATTGTAATATACTTAAAATATATTCCAATACATTTCTGTGATGAGTTCATTTGCTCATGAGCTCACCATCTGATACTTAACTGTATTGATCTTAATCTGACCACTGCTGTTTATCAGAATACCTGGAGGGACTAGAGAAGATGACAACTCCGTCTTGATTAATCATTTTCATGAAAAGCGGCACATGCAGATATGAGATATGAATAAGTGGCCCGCATCTATTGATTTCTTTTTTGACTAATGAGCTTCATTGTAAGTATTCAATAACAAGGTCATTGATCGCTGTAACATAACATGGCTGGGCCCTGGCTGCGCTCGTGGATCACAGGTTTTTCAGAGGAGCGTATCATTATCAAGAAAGATCAATGTAGATGGCTCTCTAATCATGGATGGTACATTTATCTGCTAGGAGCTTGGATATTTGACTCACTCTAAGTTTGATTTCCAAATAATTTATGTCAAGCTAATTGTTGCCATTCATCGTTGGGTATTTAAATAGGTGCTTCTTTTCAAAATACCTTCTAGCTCCATGGCACGGTTTATTATAAAATGAAGCTCTTCGCTGTCTACAGTCTGTCGCTATAAAATAGTTATGTATAAGATTGTAATGCCTTGCATTATTCAGTTAAAGTTCGGTAAACACCTGGAATATGTTTTTTGTTGTTTTGTTTGTTACCCTCACACAATACCTTTTTATTTGTTATTAGAATTGCTTTGTTTGTACAGAAACAGGGGAACGGTAAAAAAAACAAGAACGAATAAATAAATAAATAAAAAGCCTGTCCATCAGATGTTGGCCATTGAATAATGCTAGGTGCTTACACTATTTATATCAGTGACAGGAGTGCTTGCAATGCTCTCCAAGGAGCTCGTTGTTGCCGCCTGACAGCACACTGCCTTGTAGTTCCTCTCCGTACATATGGTGTGTTAGTGTTTATTTAAAGCACAGCCGATTAAGATTTCATAAAGGTCCAGAATCAGCCCAGGCCTTCTAACGGGGTGGATGCCAGTTCACCGGGCATGAAACTTGCTCTAATAGAAGGCTTTTTCATAAAGCGTTGATTAAGAGGAATGATAAAAATAATAATACAAATCATAAACAACAGCTGAGAAACGGGGACATTAGTTGGGGATCTTGTGAGTCAAACAACAGCTAATAATCCCCAGCAAAATGTGTTAATATAGCATCACAATCATTTTAACCACTTTAACCATGTTTTTTACTTTGGCTATTCAAAAATAGCAGATATATACAAGCTCACAGTGCATCACGAACATATAAAAAAAGATATTCTCTTCTGGGGGTCCCTGGCACAAAATCTTTTTCAGATGGGAGTCTGCGGCCAAATGCATATCAATTTGGGGGTCCTTGACATGAAAAACTTTGAGAACCACTGGTCTAACTGGCTGAGCCACCAGGGACCCCTCAATAATCTCCACTGGTTGAACAGGCAGAACAACTCTAAACATATTTATGAGAGTGATCGTTTTAGGTTATTCTTTTTCAATGGCATTTCAAATACAGAAATAATTATCACATGCTATTGAAGCCTAGCCGCCAGCAGTGCATTCTGTCTAAAAAGCTCAGCTTTGACTTAACCACTTTAAATAAACCCTATACTTAGTTGACCAAATTCCCAAGGGCGCTATGCAAGGCCCCCTCCTGTTTTTCGTGCCGCATGAAATATCTTTGCAAAAAAAATGACGACCTACAAGCTCACGGCGCTTCACGCTGCGATGCATTGTGAGCCTGTAGATCAGCTATTTACACCAAATGTGTGTCCCAAAATAGGGATGCGAGGGTCCAAGGGATAAAATGATAGTTATTTGACTTATTTATGGCTATAATGCCATTATAAGATGGAGACATACAAGTCAGGCTAGTGTTTCCTCTGGACTTAGTGAATGGCTAGAACCCCCACTGAGCAGCAGTAAATATAATATAAACACAAAGCATGTGACAGCAATTACCAGATCCTGGGATGTCTCCCCCGGATATTAGGTCAGACACAATGTTGAAGGTGGTCATTGGATGCAAACGGTTAATTTCTAACAACCCACTTCCTGAAACATTATTAGACCACCCTGTGGTAAATGGTTAAACCCTACTGATATTGAGAGTGATTACATGCCTCGTGTGTGTGTGTGTGTGTGTGTGTGTGTGTGTGTGTGTGTGTGTGTGTGTGTGTGTGTGTGTGTGTGTGTGTGTGTGTGTGTGTGTGTGTGTGTGTGTGTGTGTGTGTGTGTGTGTGTGTGTGTGTGTGTGTGTGCGCACGCGCACGACTCTGTAGCACTGTATATACACTGTGTGTGTGTCTGTGTTTTCCTTTTGCAGTGCATTGTTTCTTTCGCTGCTGTTTTGAGTCCCAGGAAATGATTTAATTTTTCAGTGGCCTCTGCTATCAACGGGGCGGCCTCTTGAGAGAGATGTCTGCCTTGATAATTGTGCCATGAACCTCATCAGCATTTCAGATGAAATGGAGCTAGACGGGTCACTTTGAGTTTAACAGACGCTAATTTGATTGAAATTCAAACTGGGAGCAACGGGAAGTAAATTGTACGCCTTTCTGCAATGGCTTCCTCTCACTCACGCCGCCTTTCTCTCTCCTCCAGATACGCAGAGATTGCTTTTTTGCTCTGGCTGCCATATTTTTTCTTTTGCGCTTTGTGAATTTGAAATAGCTGCCTTCTGTCTTTTCAAAGCTCGGAAGTGCCAAGGGGTTGGGGAGACTGAGAGGCAGTAGAAAAACAATCTAGGCTTCAACAGATTAGAAGCCAATGCTGCACAGAGTACTGGTGTTAGAATTCACCATGGTACCACGGTACCTGATTTGAGGGAGCGATATTGTGTTTTTTTCTTGATCCTGTACTCCAGCGCTAACATGTAGTGTTTCACATCATATTCACTATCATCAGCCTCCATAAAATTCACTCAAACAGGCACGTAGAATCTTGTTAGCATAGAAACCGTAGCGGTGCCAACGTCAACATTTTGGTACGGTCGGTGACAACACAGTCGGTAGCATCCTGACTGATAGTGTAAGCGCTTGGTCGTGTCTGGCTAAAAACATGTATGGCATTTTTCTCACTTGAAGCAAGCTATTATTCAATTAGACCCTTATCTCACTGTCCAATTATTCCTTTGACATGCTTTATGATGGCAGTGGAGGATGGTTAAATTGGACGTGGTTGCATGGTATCGGGAGTGCTATCAGTTACACCTTGTTGGCATCTTATCACACCCCTTTCTCCTGCTGTCAGCACACTGTGCTCGTTTTAGAAGGAGATTTGCTTTGGATCTTTGGGGGGCGGGGGGGGGGGGGGTGGTGTTCTTGGTGACTTTCTTAATTGCACTGATGCCTGGCTTTCCCAAAAGGTCAGGGATGTGATGGGCTTAGATTTGGAATGCCGGTTCACTGGCCAGCAGTGTGAACATAGGCTAGGTTTCTGCTTCCAGTGGTGTTGCCTGTACAAGTGTGGAGGTTGAGAAGAACTCTTAATTACTTAATATATATATTGTTATTAAAATCATCTGTGTAGCAATGTTTTCTCTATTTATATTTTTTTTGAGAAATGCATGAATCAGAAATTAACCACTCATAACCAATTATCTACTTTCTTTTTTTTTCCTTCAAACACTTTGCATCACAACACGTTAACTTGTAGATCTGCTATTTTTACTATTTCTGAAAATCTTTTGGAAAATAGTCACACCAGGTTGAGTGGTTAATGAATCATGAATCGGTGTACATACGTACAAGAGAAACAGGCTACATAGTACATAAGATTACTTTTATAGTATACAATCTTTATTGTCACAATACTTTTTTTTATAAGAGCTAAAGAGCAATCATATCTAATCACATCCTCAAACAATTAGCTGATAATGACCATGTTAAAATGAGTCATCTGTAATTAATGAGGGGAAAATGTTGCGTATCAACATATTTTAAAGGTTTTGCTATAATCTGACCCATAGTTGGAATATAGTAAACTCTTTTCCATTTAGAAATTTAAACCTACCAGTACATCCACTCAGATAAAGCATACCACCTCTCCTTCTACCCCATGAAGGCAATCATGATTGGCAATCAAGACATTGATTAAAATGGAATGGTGCACTCTGGAGAAAGACTGCCTTAGTGCCGTTGACATCATTTTTTATTATGTACATACTTAATTACTCTGTAGCCCCAGACCACCAGAGTCAGAAATATCATATTTTACATATCTTTAATTAGTCCTCATTTGGAGACCTTGTGCCTCGGCAGGCCCAAAAGGTGAACTTTTCATGGGGGTAAATTTCACTTACATGCTGCGCTCCTAAATTGAGGGTTAGCAACAAGCCTAGAACACTCATTAGGGCTTTTTCAATTGGTCTCAGGAGGTGGCATGCCCACAGTTTCATAGAGAAGACAGGCTGCGAGTCACACAGTCCCATAGATCAGGGACCCCCTTGCTCCCTAGCCTGTAGAAATGGGGGCAATACATCAGAAAGACCTATCAACACTTACGCTCACATTGTGCCATTGGAAATATGGGTGAATATTTTCTTTGTCCAACGCCTCCCCTTGTTTGAATACATTAACATGAGGAACAGTGGCAGGTCTTATTAGTGTCATGAATTTTATTCGTGATTTCATTCTATTTCATCGGCCAATGTGTCACATTGTATGGCACTCTCCTCATCGCAATCTGTTGGGTAAAGCATTGTCATTTATATTATTCTTGCTTGATGTGCTCATGCATGAGCTAAAAGCATAGGATCGGCAAAGTGGACGAATAAAATATGGAGAGTGCTGCTCTGTAATGTTGAAATATTACCTGTTAAAAAAAAAAGTACCACATTATGGCTCCCAGCAGGCAGTGCATGTTTAGCTTCTAAAGCAGCAATTCATTTCCATCAAAACAAATATGTTGATATTCACATAATAAAGTAAAATGCTTCATGAGACCACTCCCCAGCACGTGCACGCATGAGAAATGACAACAGTTAATCTAACTAATCGATGTAATCAATTTAATACAATAATAGAATGAATAATAAAAATCAATAATGTTTCTGAAAAAAGTTAATAAAATACAGTAGCAAAAATTGCCAACCTACAAGCTCACATCACATCAATGCAATGCGTTGGGAGCTTGGCATTTTTGCATGACACCGTTGTATGACGAAGTATAAAATAGGCTAATTGATTTAGTCCATTATGAAATATCTATTAGAACATTTTTGTGTCGATATATTGAAAAAAAAAAAAAAAACGCACTTCTCAATGAATTAATTAGTAATCGATAGAATAATTGCTAAGAAAATAATTGATAGTTTCTTCCCTAAGATGGCACTCCCCAGCACACGCACACTTGTTATTGCACTGTTGTCTTGTAAATTTAGAACATACATTTGCTCCTTTGTTTTTTCTGCACTATTAAAATCTTATTTCACATGGGGTTCTAGCTCCCTTTACCAAACAAAATAAATTGTTAATTTTCTTCCTTTGTGGGGAAAAAAGAAAATGATTCCCTTTCTCGGCACTTGAAGAAAATAGAGCTGTGAATTATTTTAATGGTCAAACAAGCTGACGTGTGTGTGTGTGTGTGTGTGTGTGTGTGTGTGTGTGTGTGTGTGTGTGTGTGTGTGTGTGTGTGTGTGTGTGTGTGTGTGTGTGTGTGTGTGTGTGTGTGTGTGTGTGTGTGTGTGTGTGTGTGTGTGTGTGTGTGTGTGTGTGTGTGTGTGTGTGTGTAAAAGAAGCCAGCCATGGGAGATTAATTTCCTTCAGTGCTGGTCAGAAAAAAAATATTCAAATGGCTAATTCTGCTCCTGGAGTTATCATGATTTAGTGGGCTTTTCAGTTGAACACCGGGGCTGTTTGTTCTCCTCATCGGATGGTTTCTTTTCTTTTTTTCCCCGCGCTGCAAGCGACTGTACAACATGTACCCAGGGCATGCAGATGAGATATCGTCACTGTCCGGTGGAAACCTTGTATGTCCAAAACCGTTCCCTTTTCATTATAATTAAAAAAAAACTGAACTGAATTAGTGAAAATAGCCGATCTGCTATTTGCACTGCTTTTGTGCGACGCTCTTGTATGACGAAGTAGTGCATTAATTTACTAAACCAGAACCCCAAAAGTTGAAGTATGGAGATACAAGGTTTCTGCCCACCAGTGACGCTGGTTTTCAGTTGGGAACCCAACACAGCGCTGGTCCATTCCCAAATAATGTGACACACACACACACACACACACACACACACACACACACACACACACACACACACACACACACACACACACACACACACACACACACACACACACACACACACACACACACACACACACACACAGCAGGACCAGTATATTCTCTTTCCAAAGATTTTTATGTAAATTTGCCTACTGGCCCGTGATTATAAGAAACGAATGTCATCTCTGGGTAGGGCTGCAACTAGTACGTTTTTTTTATATATATATTCTTTTTTTATTATATTTTATTTAAAAATCAGTGAATTGATTAACCATTTACGCCCTGTTTTATACTTCATTCCACAATGGTGTCATGCAAAAGCTTGTAGGTCGTAGGTTGGCCATTTCAAAATGTTGGATTTTTTTGTATTCTTAAAAAAAAAAAAAAAAAAAAACTTTTGGCCTATGATGACACGTCCAAAATAGGGATCAATTATGAATCGATTATTTTATACAATTATCGATCAATGTTTTTTTATATCGATTTATATTGATTAAATCGACTAGTTTGATTAACTGTTTCACCCCTACATAAAGGGGTATATCCCGAATGTAAAGCGACTTTGAGTACTTAGAACATCGCTATGTAAATCTGGGGTGTTATTATTATCTCTGGGCACTGCTAAATCAGCAGAACAGAGTTATTGAAATGGATTGTTCGCATCACTTATTAGTCCACTCTCACCCCCCTGTCCCTTCTCTACCCCCCCCCCCCACACCTAGTTGCAAAGACCCTGCCTGAGGTATTGATGTCATTATCGTGGTTCCAATGGGGGGGTGGTCAGTCTGCTGCGATTCCCCAGACATATGAACGGCACTCCTGGTTCAATTAGAGATGTCTCCAACACACACACATGCTAAAGGTCACTATTCTTACAAGAGGAGAGGGGAACAGAATGTATTATGGTGCTGGCCATCTCGTGGTCTTTGGTTCTAAACATGCAATGTTGCACTATAAGGCAGGAGGGTCACACAAGGTCGTTTACCTTTTGTGGGGTTGTTGGAACGGTCGGTACCAGCGCCCCCCCAACCTTTTTTTTAATATATATATATATGTGTTTATTGGGCTTTTTACAGGTTTCTTTCCTCCCATGTGAGGACTTCATTCGTAAACTTAAAATGTAAGCATATGTAATTCATAGGTACCCCTCATTTCCCTCCCGTCCACCCGCTCTCCCTCCCACCCACCCACTGTTCCCAAATGCAGAGACAGTACTGCAAAAAAAAAGAATAAAACAGAAAACAAGAAGTGCCCCCCAACCTTATGTGGAACACATGCCCACTTAAATATCTGGAAAGGGTTCGCGGCCCCGCCCATCTGTCCACTAAGTGGTCAGATGGGTGGTTTTCGAAGCATGTTTATTTAAAACTGGAACTAATGTAATATAGTTTAATTTCCTATTCGGTATCTCAATAAAAAACACATTTCTTTCAAGATTTTAAAGAAAAATACCATGACGTATATTTTTTATATGACATTATATATTTTTTACATTATTAATAATATTTTTTATATTATTGTTATATTATCAATTAAATCTTAGTAGGGGGCCCACTTGCACTGTCCTCACGGCCCACCAGGCTTACCCGGCCCACAGGTTGGGAATCGCTGGTCTATACACATCTGGGACATTTTCTACTTTGTGGACAATAAATCGTTTAAAAAAAACTCATATATGCTATAGAGCGAAAGACAATGGCTGAAGCATGAAACTGAACAGAAAGGCATTGACCTTGAAAATAAATAACATTCACAACAGTGAACAACATTGCCAACGTTCTGACATAAAGCATCAATCGTTTCACCCATTGTCGTAACTCAACTGACTTCCTCTTCCACTCTGAGCTTTGTTTCAGTGTACTTTTTCCATTGCTGCACTGAATTAATTGTAGCTCCGGTTTCATGTGTTTTGTAGCGTCTGTTTCTTGGGATGAGTTAGTAGAAATAAATGGTATGAATTTCTCTGTAAAAGATTTGAAGTTGAAATCTCCCCCCCCCCCCTTTGTGTTTGTGACTAGGTGTAACAATCGGACCCAGTGCATTGTGATCACTGGTTCGGACGTCTTCCCGGACCCCTGCCCAGGGACCTACAAGTACCTGGAAGTCCAGTATGAGTGTGTGCCCTACAGTAAGTGTGAACCTTCTGTCATCAATTGAAACGTTCCCCCAGAATCCCTTTCAACGCCCCACCCATTCTTAGCTACCCTTTCTTAATCCGCCCTCTCTTTCTTTCTTTCTTTCGGTTTACCTTCCTTTCCTGTCTCACTTAGTTTTTTGTCCTTCTCCCCACACACTTCTCATAGCGCCTCCTCTATTGTCTCTCCTTCCATCCGTGTCAACTCATGAGCATCCTCCCATAAGAGATAACCTGTAAAACCCTTTGTTCCTCCTCTATGCTGCTTCTATTATTGATGTACTCACCATGTTTTCCAGCAGACTTTACCGAGCCAGGTTATGAGGTAGCAGACTAGAGGGGCAGGGTGATAGAAGTCACGCTGACTACTGATGAGGGCAAGCCAGTGCACCATTACTCAGTCTTGCAAGGAGAACTATCAGTCGAGAAACACCGCTCATCTTAATGGCTCAATACCCCCTCGGTACAACAGGTGTTGAAATATGTTAACAGATGTTCCATTACATAACGGAACAGAGCGGCTTTACACATAAAGTCAACAAGGTAATATTTCATACGAACAGATAGCGTTAACATTTTGCTGCACGTCGGATGCTAAAATATTCATTGCCATTTGGCCCCCAAACAATCTTTAGATTGCCTTTTGCATTAAAATTCCTCTTTGTCCTTTAAGCTTCTATTTTCATTAGCAATTTGTGGAGCTAAAACCCCCATCTAACCTTTACTAACTGATTAATCACCAGAAATTAGATGAATTCCCAGAATCCCTAATCAGGTGGAACTGAAATGATTATAGTAGCAGTGATGGCAAGGCAGTATTTTGGCAGTATTTGAACGGATTACATGTATTCTAGTTTCCTATCGTCATAGAATTTAATCTAATGTTAATTTAATACCAGGTCATTTACCAAGATTTAAAAATTATTATTTTTTAAACATAACCCATAATCACGATTTATACTTTGTCGTGCCGAACATAGCCAATAAACAAGCCCACAATGCGTTGCATGTGCAACGCATTGTGAGATTTGTGAATAGCTATTTTTGACGTGTGACACCTTCATACGACAGACCATAAATTAAGCATTACTAGGACGGCGCCCAGCCTACTTGGGGCCATGCATGTCGGGAACAATTCAAGTCGTTCCATTTATACTGTTATGTGGCACAAATGTTATGTGAAGCTCGGCCAATCAGTTAAGCTGACGGGTCGGGTTAGCCAATCAGGGACTTATACTGGCTTAGGGGCAAAAACGTGACGTGATGCTCCGCCAATCCATGAAGCCGACAGTTTGGGTTGGCCAATCAGTGAAGCCGATGCATACAATTTCCCGAACACACAATAATTTTGCCTCTTTCTCAGACCCACGGGCCGACCGATACATATATTTTTTCAGTTCTCGGAAACTGTTGGTCCGTCCGAATTACCATTCGGCTCTACACACCTCAGGGTTTTATGAGACACACACGCAAGTTTGAGTCTGAAAGTTATGCCAGGGACAAATTTTGACAGACAGACAGACAGACAGACCGACAGAAACACACACACACACACACACACACACACACACACACACACACACACACACACACAGATTCTGTGAATTATAGTATATGTTCCACAGCTCCAGGTTGCCTGCCCAACCGTTTTCCCCATGAAGTTAAATCAGAATATGTAAGTGAACATTATTAGGGAGCGAACCTCATTACAACTTAAAGGTTAATGTCTCCGAGGTTTTGAGGACCTGTAATTAATAATAGAATCAGCTATAATGAGCATCGGATTCAGCCTAATGGAGCATGGCCAAATATACTCACTTTTGCCTCAAACCCTCTACCTGTGTTGGTTTTCTCAACTGTACTTGTTCCATGTGCCTCATACTAAAGTGAACTATCGATTGCACCTCTTGCTGTGCAACTTCAAACCTTAATGGTAGGATTAGCCTTAAGGTGCACTTGACTCGTGCGCACCTGCTGTTGCACTGGGCTTTTGGTTCCCCCATGTGCACCACGGCATCAGTCAGATCTGCACAAACACGGGTCTGTGATATGCTACTCCTGGCAAAGTGTATCTAATAAATGATTCCCTGGTGATCGTCCCTTCAACATTAAGCATTGCGTGCATGACTTTAGTCCTATCTGTTTGCTTCTCAAGGAGGTCCATGCCCACACAGAATAGGACTACGAATACAGAATGTATCCTATCTCAACTGTCCTGGTAAGTGATTAGTGTCACTAGGGGTGTGAATCTTTTGATATCCCACCATTTGATTCGATTTCGATTCTTGGGGTCACGATTCGATCCAAATTGATTCTCCATTCAAAATCGATTCTCAATTCAAAACGATTCTCGATAAATGTTATCCATTGCCAATAAACTTGCCAGTATATCATTCAGTGTTCAATAATCCTATATGACTGATGCGAATAAGTTAGTTTACAAATGTACATACATAACATTAATACACACACACACACACACACACACACACACACACACGCATACACACACGTGCATACACACACACACACACACACACACACACACACACACACACACACACACACACAGCGCCACAGTGATGAATAGAGAGCAAGTGACGCAAATAATACATAAGTGCGTCCAATCACTTCACCATACTGATTCTTGAGCAACAACTTTGGAAGCTGTTGAGAGAAGCTGGTAATTTAACATTATTGCACCAAAATGAAGAAAATAAGTAAAAAAGAAATTGAGAATCGATTCGGAATCGTAGAAAATAAGAATCGTGATTTTTACATGAATCATTTTTTTCCGCCACCCCCCTGTGTCACCCCCCTGTATGGTCGAATCCAGTCCTGTCGAATCCAGTCCAGCCTTTTTCCCCTAAAGATGAACTAGCCTGTTGTTGTAGACTGTGACTTGTAAGCTGTGCCCTGATTTGTTTCTTTCCCTTAACTAATCCTGTGTCTCTTCTCGTAAATGTCCATGTATTCCCGATGACCAATCAGTTTGTTGAAGACATTAAATATGAATGGTCTTTCAGATGTTGTGCTAGAGTGAGACTTATGTCAGGGAGTTTCTGTAATGTGGCACGATTTACTGAGGTTTTGCACTAAAGCACAGATCTTACTACCATTTTCATTTTAAAAAAATTGTGAAGTGATCCAAAAGCTTAGGAATTAGTCCCTTGGATTTGCAAGGATACGTGGCTTTTGAAGATGTTTTGCGAGACAAGATATTAAATCCCTATTAAGCTGATCAGTTACTGCAGCACAGACAGGAAGGAAGTGCATTTTTTGGACGTTTTTTTGGCGATAGAGGTTAGAGTGAGCTCCCCCCCAAAACATCCAGAATCTTTATTTGTCATGTCACAGGTTTCCAGGTGTAAATGAGTGGATGAAATTCTTGACTTGGCTATACCTGAGCCCGTGCACGTTCTGCCTGAGCCTGGTATGGGCCCGTTGCATTCATGGGTCTGAGCCTGGTTCAAAACCAAAGTTTTCTTAGAACCTGGCTGTTTTTCAGTGCATAGTCTGATTATTTTATTTTGCTTTGTAATTTATATTTAACTGTATTTTCGTTATTTTCTCAATTAAATTAAGAAAGAAATTTCAGTCTAGGTGTACCCCACATCTTTGCAGAGTAATTGTAATTCTAATCCTTGAGAAACGACCTCCTTCATGTGAAGGACTCGCAAAGCAAGTGTTGGGTAGGCAGGCAATGAAACGCCGATGCTTACATAAAATACTTACATGAAATTGTAACTATTGATTGACTGTTGATAAAAACATAATTGACACTAGGAATTATCCATCAGACTTTGCGGTCTTTACAGATAAATTTGAATGGCAGAAATCTGTTCAGAATTACATGCAGGGTCTTACTGAATAGCATAATCCCCACCTCAATGATATTATTTAAAAAAAAAAGAAAAGAGACAGACGTTGTATCTGACCACGAGACCAGCCTGACTCAGGACTGAGTAAATAGAGAGAAATTCTTACCCGACAGCCCTGACCCAAAAGGTGGGCCATAGCCTAGTCCCAAAGCATTGGTTCCCTAACCAAGAGTCTTTGTGTCCTTTGAAATTTAAATGGCAGTTCAATTCCAGAAAGTAATAGATCATTTGTTTTAGTTTTTTCACCTCAATGAATCATTCATTATCCTTGTCATTAAGCCTTTGCATTGTCACCTACAAGTAAAGCCTGAAACAAACCATGTACATTTCAACCATTTCCAGTTTTTTTACAGCAATAATTTGGTTCATGTCAAGAGCTACCCTCATTATCACATTGAACAAGCCAGGGATGGTTATTCACCTTCACCTTGCACCAAGTCACCTTCTGAATTGGCTGTGGTAATTGCCTTGAAACAGGGGACATAAAAGCAAAGAAGTTTCTTCATTAAGGCTGCTCTTGAAATTGTGTAAAAAAAAAAGAAATCTATGTCTGTTGCTATGCTGCTGTGTAAAAATAAAAGAGGCATATCTCCCTGCACTAACAGGCCTTCTAAGCCATCAGTGCTAGTTTAGCTTTGTGTCATCACCTACTCTCTCTGTTATATTCATTTTACATGCGTGTTATACACGTTTTTTTAGGCATATTTCACATGTCAAAAAACAGCTTTAACAAGGCACATTTTCCGTTACTACAGAAGTTTATATAATTTACCCCTTATGTACTGTATGTATTGTAGTCCTACTACTGTACATATGGGGAAATAATTTACTGTAGACTGCAGTGCATGATTGTCCCTTACATAGTATGTATACATTTAGATTATGCAATTTTTCTATTTGCTTCCTGATGCTTAAATAATGCTGGAGCCACTAATTGAGTCTGCAGTGGACAGCAGACATATTAGCCAAGTTGATACAGACAGTTTGCCAGTCTAGTCAGTACTAAAGTACATTACATGCAATTTAAAGGGAGCCTCAGACTCTGAAAGGCAAAGGCCCTGTAGTTTATTAAAATAAAGGTACAGAGCGGATTGGATTAAGATGGAACATGCAATTATTCATAACTCATATGTGTAAAGCAGTTGTAGAGCAGGAAAGCAGAGCCGGTTTGTGGTGCTTGGTGACAATGGGAGAGGGGGTTTTGGGTGGTTGGGTGTCTTGTTTTGTTTCAATTCTGCAATGTTCAAACGTTACTGACTCTTCTTCCCTTCCCTTGTGCAATCTGCAGGATACCTCCTGGGCAACCTGATTCATTCTCTTCTTCCACTGAGCGGTTTCTGATCACAATGATCGCCTTTCTTTTCCCCACCCTTTTTTTTTTTCCTACTAACCACTCTTTTTCTTTTCAGATTTCCACCTCTCTCTCCTTTTCTCCCATCTCAATTTCTTTCCCTCGGTCTTTCGTCTTCTCTTTTATCTGGTTGGGGGCAGCTTCTGGGAACTCGACCGTTGTTAATTTGTTTACTTCTCCCTCGCTGTTTGATGTCTTAGGTAGCTGTGGCGCCCTCAAATCACTTCTGCAGAGTGGCATGCATTACTTGTGCTTCTCAGCCTGATTTTCTGTCTTCTTCTCTTTTGCTGTCAATAGGGGCATGCCTTCTCTCCAGAACACTGTTTGTTGTAACCTTTTGATCACTGGACTGGATTTAAAAAGCAAATAAGAAGCTTTGTCTCTAAACGCTCATGTCATTTTTCCCCCCTTGTTCCAAACATCTGTTAAATATATTACAAAAGAGGGCTTTTCTAACAGCTATAGTAGGCATTCTTCATTACATTCTCAGGCAATCGTGTGTTTTTTTTGTCATCATTCGGTCTCTTAAGTTGCGCTAATGTATTTCGCTTCTCCACCACAGTACCTAGCTTACTTTACACAATGAAGTGTAAACACTTCAACGTTTAAGGACCTTGTTTTAAAAAAATGGCTAAGTGGCCTAAGAAAAAAAAGGAAGTATTTATAGATGAATATCATTGGAAACCGCAAATTTATTCAGCAAATCAAGCACAATGTTTACCCTGGAACTTGATACACAGTTCAACTGTGAATAAGCCACCTGATTTGGTTTTGCTACTGTGATTTAGGGTGATTATAAACTTCCTTGATGAATACTCGACCCACAAACTAGATAGCTTTTCCTTTTTTTATAGCCTACAGTACTACATCACTGTATTTCACCATCACACATTTACTTGTTGTTGTTCTCACATGGTGAATTAGTGTAAGAGCGGGTGTTTGCTATCAGGCAGGTGTTAGATTGATCATTAAGCTAAGTTAAGGATAATATTTGGGGGCCCAATCGGGTAGCATAATACTTGAAGCATTGAAGAGCAATATTGTATCTTTCAATCGCTATGCCTAGTGGCCTACTTTTTAGGTATCAATTGAATGTTATATTTATCAGTTACACTAGAGTAATGTTGGCTTTATATGACTTGTGGTGTTAACTCATTGAGTGCCAGAATTGCCAGAATTTTTTTTTTTCACTGAAAACAAAAAGTGCTTAGAAAGCGAGATACAGCCTTTTTCAGTTCTAAGTTAAACAAGGAGTGGATGGAGCTGCAAATCTTCAGATGATGATATCTTGGGTTCTGAACATGTTTTTCAAAAAAAAAAAAAGATTTTTTTTTCAAAAACACATCAAACACGTCATTGGCACGTTGAGCCATAGCGGTAAAAACACGTGAAACACGTTAATGGCACTCAATGAGTTAATTATCAGTGTAACTCAAAGCAGATTTGTTGTAATACACCCCTTCGGCCAATTTCCCTAAAGTATGTTGAACATTTAACGGATGTAAGCAAGTGAACATATACGTTAAGGAAACCATGACCGGAATGGGGAAATTGCTTCCGTTGGATTAAGATTGTGTTGGATGATAGAGTAAATGAGTAGCTACAGATATGCTGTGTTTAGCTATCACTATGAACCTGGCTTTCCACCTGGAGTTAGGTTTGGTTAGTGGCAATGGGTGAATAAGAAGATATCACACGTTTTATAATAATGTGTTAAGGCAAATTCCTCAAACAAACCGCTGAAGCTACAGATAAAAGCAACCAGCAACATAATATAAAATGGGTCCATATAGTAGAAGTATGTAACAACTTTTTTTTGCTTACACTATGAAAAGTTGCATCCAAATTATGCTTGTTTTTCCAAATCATGAAGAATTTACAAATAACCTGATAAAGGTCTGAATACCGAAACATTGTTCCCAATAAATACTTTTCTTTTCTTTTATTCTTTTTTAAATCATACCATGATTTACTGAATCATCATTAATCCATTAATGGTCAAACCCATCCTTAACATTCAAGAGGTTTTATTTGTCACATGCTCATAAGAGTATGTGCAGTGAAATGCCATGCTCTGCCAGACTGCCAGACTAAAGCAGGTTAACTTGTAATGTGCACAAATAAAGCAGTCATCCGTATAATGATGGATTAGAACTGTTTTGAGTGTGGATCATTTTAATAAGATTAGTGCTAAAAATGTTGCACTAATACCATGCTCTGTCATATTCAATCTGTCAGTCAGAAAAGTGCTTGTCTAAGGGACAAACTAGCATTGAAGATTATTTTGGGATTGGTGAATGTCACAAGCTAAACTAATGTACAATATATTGATGGTTTGCCATCAATGATGTTACATTCTCACAGACAGTAGGATGTCCTTCAAATTGTGCCTGAAACTAAATCGACCCCTCCTGTTATAAACCAAGCTTAACAGTTGGTCATGAACCCATGCACGATCAATGTAAATAACAACTCCTTTTCTCTAAGGCAGGGTTCGTCAGCGGTGTCCCATCTTTTTCTCACCTGTCTCTCACATTTTTCCCCGAACAGGTCTGCCTGTCTTTGTCCATGTCTCATGTTTCTTGCATATGTAATCTTAGCGATTAATTCATACTAATCTCTTTTTCTTCCCTTGCACCCCTTTCATTCTCTTCCAACGCTTAAAATAGAAGTGGAGCAAAAAGGTAAATAACAGACATGATCTAAACCCTAGCTCCTTGTTTTTGTGGCATCTGGTTGTAAACCTTACCTATCTTCCCGTAGTGGCCGCAACAAATATACAAATATACAACACATATAGTGTAAAACATTATCTCCAGTATACCCCTATTGTAATGTTAACGGATAACGTAGTGCTACATGGGGAATGAGCGCAAAAAGAAAATACATTCTAAAGATGATGCAACCACATAAGCAGCCTAAGATGTAAGTAGGGGCATACTGGCTGTGGTCCATGGGGAGTTTCTATCGTCATAACCCCTGGATGCTTTTGCTACTCAGCAGAATTCCATACCGCCTGGCTTCCCAGTCCTTCTCCATAGCATGCCATGGTAACCGTGTTTCTGGGCCCTTTTTTTCCAAGCTATCGCTTTCTACACTCTCGTTCTCTTTCTCAGCCCCGTTCGCCTTTTCCCTCCTCTATCTCGCCCCAGCCTGTTATTCAAACTTGACCACTTTCTGCTCCTCTCTCTGTGCGCCTCAGAGAAAGCCCTCCCCCAACCCCCTATACTGCCACCCGCCCACTGGGACGGTTGTTTTAAAATGTAATGGATGTGACATTTGCACCACTCGATAATGACAAGCCTCTCAGGTACATAACACTGTAAGGAGAGGTGGTGTAACTGAGAAACGTCTAAAGCACAACCTGCCCCATGCACACTCTTCAGACTCCGATGACTCCTGCTCTCTCGTAGCCTCTCCCGTCTGTTGACGAGTGACTTTAGTTTGCTGCTTTTTTTGTTTACAGGACAAATTGTTTCATTTGAGTTGTTATTTTATTTTCATTTATTTTGTCCCCCCCCCAACCCCCCCTCATTTCTGTTCTACTCCCAACAGTTAAGAAGCGAGGCTTCTTTTCGTTTCAGACTATTTACCTTTATATTTATATATTCTGCTTAACAACTTTCCTATTTCCTTTTGTTCTTTCTATGCACAAAAACCAAACTCCCCGTAACTGCTCGTGAACATTGGCCATAGCTGTTAGTCATCTTTCGGCCTCTCTAACGGGTGCCTGTACCCGCCCTCCCCTACTCTTCCTGGACAACCTGTAACACAAAACGAAGACACTAGAGATTACATTGAGTTTCATTATTGTTCCAAGTTGTTTTGCTGCCACTGTGTTAACCTGTGTGTGTTTCTCATGTCTACTCTTCTCCCATCACTAGTTTTTGTTTGTCCTGGGACTCTGAAAGCTGTTGGAGATCCTTCCTTTCTCTTTGAAGCGGAGCAGCAAGCCGGTGCCTGGTGCAAAGACCCGCTGCAAGCCGGCGACAAAATCTACTTCATGCCCTGGACTCCTTACAGGACAGACACTCTCATTGAGTACTCCTCCCTGGATGACTTCCAAAACGCACGGCAAACCATCACCTACAAACTGCCCCACCGGGTGGACGGTACGGGTTTTGTGGTGTACGACGGTGCTGTGTTTTTTAACAAGGAACGTACACGCAACATCGTAAAGTTTGACCTGCGGACTCGAATCAAGAGCGGCGAGGCCATAATCAACAACGCAAACTACCACGACACGTCACCCTACAAGTGGGGAGGCAAGACGGACATCGACCTAGCAGTGGACGAGAACGGGCTGTGGGTGATCTACGCCACCGAGCAGAACAACGGCATGGTGGTGATCAGCCAGCTGAACCCGTACACGCTGCGCTTCGAGGCCACGTGGGAGACGACCTACGACAAGCGCTCGGCCTCCAACGCCTTCATGGTCTGTGGAGTACTTTACGTCGTCCGCTCCACATACGAAGACAACGAGAGCGAGGTCAGCAAGAGCCTGATCGATTACGTTTACAACACCAAGCAGAACCGCGGGGAGTATGTGGATATCCACTTTCCCAACCAGTACCAGTACATCGCGGCTGTGGATTACAACCCACGAGATAACCAGCTATATGTGTGGAATAATTTTTACATCCTGAGATACAATCTGGAGTTCGGGCCACCTGATCCAGCACATGGTAAGTATTCCACCACCCACCCC
Organism: Gymnoscopelus microlampas; assembly: GCF_963454915.1. Lineage (NCBI taxonomy): Eukaryota > Metazoa > Chordata > Actinopteri > Myctophiformes > Myctophidae > Gymnoscopelus > Gymnoscopelus microlampas. The sequence goes on from NC_139946.1 coordinate 21,511,163, forward strand.
GCCCTTACCCCCTTGCACCTCCCAGTTCCTCTGCACACATTCATGGGAAATTGCATTTTTTGACATAGTGATTTTAGTCCTATTAAGTGCGCCTTCCCTACTCCTTTATTCCCACATCTGTGTGTCAAGTGTCACGGCTGACTGATTTTTAATTTAGAATCTAATATGTGCTAGATATGTTACGGAAGCTTTGGAGTGTAGGAAAGCATCTCACGGGGACGAAAGTGAGTGGAGCTCGGCAGTAAACAACACCTCAAAGCCAGTTACCATATCATAAGGGATCAGTGTCTGGGGGATTTGGGTAGGTTTTACCGTGCAGGCGTTCCCCGAGTCCCCCGTGCTAAGGCCCATGGGAGCCCTGCGAGCGTATCCTGCTGCCACCAAGAGAAAGGAGGTAAGACGGAGAGAGAGAGAGAGAGATGGATAGGCAGATGGATACGTAGCCTCAACGCTGGAGCTATTCAGTACGTGCCCAAACAGGTACAAAGGCTGGCCTGGGGCAAGGATACGTCATTCCCCCTGGTGATGGTGCTGAACTGCCAAATCCCCATCGGCTGTTAAATAAACATTTCATACTCTTGAGGGTGGAGTGTAAGGAGTCAAGGCCCCGCCTGAGAGAGAGAGAGAGAGAGAAAAAGGAGAGGAGGGTTAGAAGAGAGGGCTAAGCAAAACACCAGGGAGGAGAGGGATCAATCATGCCAGGTCACGTCAGCTAAGCATGTTTTTAATTTAACTGTCAAGAGCCAAGATGAGACCGGGCCCAGACGTGCGATAGTCTTTAGATTGAGAATACAGTATAATAACTGTAATTATACTAATCCCCTTCTCACCCACAGTCCTAAGTCAATGTAATGCATGCCGCAGTTAGTGAAAATCTACAGAGGTCAAGGAACCTTCGCGCAGATTATCCCAGGGCTCAATATTTATTAATGTATTTGCTTGTCCACTTTGGTATTGATAGGCCTGGGTGGCTGCTAAATTGGGTTCAGCCAACAGTGTCACTCTACTCAGAGCGAGCTTTTAGTGTAACAAAAGTATGAACTTTGCAAGCAGACCTCATTGGCAATTAGTATGCAGAGGGTGCGCCAAATGCAAATACAGTGATCAAGGGGAGCAAGTTGAAAAATTAACTTATTTATATGCCCTAATGTAACATGTTTGAGTTTTTTTTCTCCAACAATAACAAAGATATTACTAGGTTTGTGATTAAATATTTGTTGTATTACATGAAAATGGCAGTTTTTTTCTGTGAAGCTGTGTGTGTGTGTCAGACAATTATCAATTCATTATCAGACAGTCAAACACAGAGTTTATAATTAGTTGAATGACATGGTTACAGGAGACAGAAATATAAATACGGTCAGTTTCACCAAAACAATGTACAGTGTGCAAACAGCTGGCCAAGCTGCAGAATCCTGCATTCCTACAGTCTGTGTTGAGCACAGCTGGTGTGAATTTGTGAGAAAGGTTGCACACAGGCTGGCAGAACGTTCAATCGATTTAGTCACCTGTTGAATGCACATTGATTACTAATACAAAAAACAAAAGACTTTGAAAGGGTTCTCTCTGAAATAAGACCATATGTTGTGTGTCTGAGAGAGACACACTCCCCTAATGCTGTCTCCACGGACAGTCAATTCTCTAGAAAGGAAAGCCTTTCGTCTACTTAACCACATAATCCCTATATATTTCGTTGTACTGTAGGACGACTAGTGAAAATGGCAGCTCTGAAAGCACACCACGCGTTGTATCGCGATGCATTGTGAGCTTGTAGATCTGCTATTGTTGCTATCCTACTATAGTAGAATGAACCAAACTCTGTCAGTCCATCCATATCCATTGTCCATCTTCTCAGTGGACTTGAACTTGACCATTGGCATATGCAGGGAGTGAGGGAGACACTTTCCCCAAATTTACACTTCGTTAGCATTTTCACCACAGGGTCTGTAGTCGCAGCCCCATAACCCGAATTGACAGCAATGCTGTGGTTCTATGGGATCTGTGGCCACGGTAAAAATAATAATGTTTGCATACTGGTTAGATGCTCTGCTAAAAAGTGAAATAAACAAAGCGGGACATCTGACCAGTGTGAGGACCTTTATTATTGTTTTATGTTGATCTTCTGTTTGTCCTGCACCTGGATACTGAGGTGGATGTACATGTACTATATTCCTTATATGTTGTCATGGCACCATATCCCGGACAAACAGTGGGTGGAAATGCGGTCATGGACTAGCTTTTGAAAATGGTAAAACCTTTTAAAACTTTTTGGGGGAAAAACTTTTACCGATTACATGCCCAAAATAGGGATGCCAGGTTGAAAGTGGTTACGTATTTTGTGCCGTGTGTATGCCTCTTATTGTTTTATTAGCTGACAACGTTTTGATCAGTTGTGGATCATCTTCAGGTTGACCTGAAGAAGATCCACAACAAATCGAAACGTTGTCAGCTAATAAAGAAGTACCTTTTTACCTGCTTTGGTGTGCGGGCTCTACCCTTTTTGAACTGAAGCCTCTTTAGCCCAGCACCCACCAGTCGATGTGCGTTACCTAAGTTCCCTTTCAAAATGCCTCTTATTTTTTCCCATGTCGGCTATATTGCGAAGACTGTACGCTTAACGTCTAAACTGCAGGAGGATTCAGCTCGCTCAACTTGACAAATGAGTCATGGACCTGGCCCCGCGCCTGACTAATGTGTGTTGAGTTGCAGTCGATGAGTGCAAGGGAGAATGGTCCAAGATGATCATCAGGATGTCAATAATGTTGTCCTCCCACACGGCTGATGTTGACATATAAATGATGGCACTTTTTTTTCTTGGCTGTCACTAAACGCTCCACATATCTTGATGCTCGGTTTCAGAGCAGCTCACACTCGCTTCTCTGGTCCCAGATGTAAAAGCCAGCAGAATGTTTTCTTTCGGCAGTGTAGGATTGATGACGTCTAAAGGTGTAATTGCTGTTTTGTACAGTAAGTCTTAAAGAGTATATATAAAACAATGCTTATGCCTTAATCGTGCGTTACATCCCTTCACATCGCATGTGTATCCACAGTCTGCCCAGGTTCACATGCAACCCCCCCTCCCCCCCCCACACACACACACACACAGGATCAAACGGGCTTCAACAGGAATCTAGGTACATAGTTATGAACAGTTATTAAGATGTTTATGCATCCAGTAAGCATCCTCTCTCCCACAGAGCCTGGCCCTCTAATATTGCATACTACTTACAGCGTAAAATTATGCTCGTTTGTTTCTTTCTTTTTTCCACTGTACAATCTGCAAGCTTCTAGCTGAAAGGTCGGAGAACTGATGCTCCCAACTAGACTCACTTTCACTGATTACAACATTAGAGTAAGCTTTCAGCAAGCCTAGCTCACAGCAATTATGAGCTACAAACAATAGGGAGTGCAGGAGGCCAGACACAGATAACACAAAACAAATACACGTTTAACCCTATAGTAATAATGATGGCTTTATCAGACTGCTAGATATTTTATTTTTTCAGGTTACACTGGAAGATAGGGAATGACTCTGTTGTCCTTGACCGGACTGGAAAGGTCCCTGCGTTATTGGGTGGTGCCCCGGATGGAAGCCATGATCGGGGGGGGGGGGGGGGGTGTTCATGCAGGAAGCAGCAGACAGTGCTAAGTGGCCAGTATTTGGAGAGCGCATGGGCCTGGCATCATCATGTAGGATCACACGATACCTGTTCTGACTGTGATGGCCAGTCACAAGGTAGTACACACAGCATTAAACATTAATTAAAATGCCACTCTCGCGCACACACACACACACACACACACACACACACACACACACACACACACACACACACACACACACACACACACACACACACACACACACACACACACACACACACACACACACACACACACACACACAGAGCACGGAGTGCATGGTTCGTTCTCTAGTCCTGTGATGGCTCTTGTCACATGCTTTGCCTTGTCATGGAGCGCAATCAGATAGAAGTGATGCCCAGGACATTCTGCATCAGACAGTTGGGTTCTTGTCAAGTCTAATAATGTCGCTCAAAGTTGAGACAAGATCAGCTCCTGTTATGGGGGAGGGAATGGGGTCGCGTCCAACAAGCAGCTCTATACTGAAAGTGGAAGTTAATTGGGTCACTATGTCCCTCTCCTGGCATACTGTAACCAATAAGCCTTTTCTCTGACACAAAATGCCATACCACTAACTACTGTCTGTGGCTTCACGCCCGTTTTCTGTCTCATATAAGGGCTCATAAAGAGACATATTCCTCTGTCGCATCTCCTAAGTGAGATGATTAAATTGATTTAAACGAGATGTTCCGCATGAAAAACTCATTATGCGTTTGTGTGGGTCGTTTACTCATGCCAAGTGCCAGCATGTGGGCCTCAAATCACGGCGTAAGCATCTAACAAGGTAACATTTCTATACGGTAAAATGCACAGGCAAGGCCCATCCACCACCTCAATGGGACACAGGTGAGCTTGGGAAACCTTTTTATTCATCCCCTGTGGCAGAGTGCGATTGTGAATCACTCCCGCGTGAAAGCCCCGGGCACTGCGGAAACCACCCACACAAGTCAAGACCACCTCTTTAATTGTTCAGAATGTCAATACATTTGCATACAATTTCAATCTGTCGCCGCACCCCTCAAATTACACATTTGCAAGTGGGGATTGTAAGACAGGAGAGAGTGACCCAATTTGTTTGAAATTATAAGGTATGCCGAGCTGACATAATTCGCCAATTATATCTTCCCAGTCTCTGCGTGTGGTCAGAACAGCACCCCGCGTTATTGGGGGAGTGCTGGTGTGATGTGCCGCAGACATTCTCGTCTGTTTGCAGAATGATGCTTTTGAGCTGTACACGTCTAACAAAGTCCCGCGGCAGAACGTGCTCCTTCCTTGGTGTCGGACGATTTCACAGCTTTTCCGTAACATCGTCATGATTCCTTTGATCTGTTCCTCTGCAGCACTGGCATCTAGCTCAGCACATTGGGAATTAAAATGTGTGCATGGCAACAATTACAGAGAGATGAGAAGCGCATAGACAATGAAAAGAGAGAGATATGGTCCCTATATCCCTGTATATATATATAGATCAAAGGGTTTGAGTCCCCTTCATAAATATACATTAAGATGTGTCCTTGAAATGCCACATGATGGTTGCAAGATGCCTTGCTTAAAAGCACTGTCATATTTTCTTAACAGTAACTTCCCTCCATAGGACATAATAACACATGAGCAACACAGCCTTCACAGGTGGTCACGGTGCAGGCCTATGAGCCCACAGAACCAAGACGGAGACAATGTTAAAAACTGCCAAGTTCTTGGTTTGTGCCTGTTGGGCGCCACAAGTGAACCTGGTGTCGAGATAGAGAGAATATTGATGTGTAAAGTAGCGACTGCTTCTTTTGCTTTTGTTCCCCTGTCCCATCCTGCCCTCTGTTTCTCAATATCTCGATCCGTCTTCTGTCTCTCTCTCTCTCTCTCTCTCTCTCTCTCTCTCTCTCTCCCCCCCCCCCTTCCATGTCCATCTCTCTACACAGTCTGTGTCTGCTCCCACCTCGTCTCTCTTTGTTTATATCTTTTTGTCTCTGTCTAACCCCGTCTGTCTTCACTCTCTCTTCTTTCTTTCCTCCCCCTCTCTCAGGGTTATCGTTTTTCTGAGCTTCTCCGTTCCTTGTGGTCCACCTCCTACATGTCCCCCTACGCGATGAGCTGTACCGTCCATCTGTCAACAGAGATATAGCCTACATGATTGTGTGTGTGTGTGTGTGTGTGCTGGCCTGCCCTCGCAAAGCAAAACTGTGAGCCTGTCCATCCCAGCCTTCTCTCTCTCTCCCTCTCTCTGTCTCTCTCTCTCTCTCTGCCCCTCTCTCTCTCTCTCTGCCCCTCTCTCTCTGTGTCTCCGTCTCTCCCTCATTTCTCCTGCCAGCACCGCCGTTCTCCCAGGCTCCCAGGCGCGTCTCTCCCCTGCATTGGCAATAAAGGGATTAATTACCTTGCCAATCTGTGCTGATAATAGGAGGGACATGCTAATTCAATGACGACTCTTCCTCCCTATCCCTGTGCGGCGGCTTTATCCTCACTGCTGTCGCGTTATCTCCCGATCCGTCGCTCCCTACTCCCCTCACCGTTCCTTCAAAGTAGCCTTCCCTTTTTTGAAATCATGTTTTTAAACGATATTCCGTTATTCAACCGTCATATTAACCGGCCACATTGTCTGTGACGATATCAGTTGGGTTGAATTTGTAACAATAAAGGCAGGGTGGAAACGAAATCCCAGGGCACAGATTTACAGCCGGCCTCGCCTCACCTCTGATGTTACATTGTGCAGTTAAACGTAACGTTACTCCCACGACTGTTGGTAATGAAGGAGATCTTGCTCACGGTGGGAGAGAGAGAGGGGCGTCAGGGGTCACCCGTTCAACCACTGAAGTCCGATCATGTTTTAGCGTTAGCTCGCCCGGAGGCTGCACATCGTAGGGCACGGCGGGCCAATTATTGTCCGACAAGTAAGACCATTTCATCCCCGGTCCTTAGGAAAAGCACGTCGGAGAGAAGGCGATCTTCCACATTGGCGATCCTGGCCAGCTGCTGGCTGACGACTCCTCTTACGGTCTGAAGTCAACACTATGGAGGCACAGGGCGGACGAGGGGGGGGTGCAGTGCTGTGCTTAGGGTTATGTTTCAGAATGTCACTGGGAGTTGTTTTACATAAGAGAGACAGAGTAGGGGAGGTTGTGTGTGTGTGCATGTGTATGGATGTGCGCGTGCATTCTTGTGTGTGTGCGTTTGTGTGCGCGTGCATGCATGCTTGTGTGTGTGGGGGGTGATTATGTTCAGGCTGAGCCGAATTGCCACGGGGATCTGCAGTCTCTTGTTTGATTACAGTCTGACTGTGAAACAAGGCGTATTCAAAGAATTATTACTCAGACATCACAACGGTCCCCCAACAGTCGCTGACACATGCCTTTGAGGAGGTTTATTTCACACTGTATGCCTGCTTAATGTGTGTGTGTGTGTGTGTGTGTGTGTGTGTGTGTGCGCGTGCGCGTGCGCGTGTGTGTTGCTGTATTTGTTTCTCTATGTGTGTGCATTGTTGCGAATGTGTACACCGCCGTACGACGGTGTCCCACATCGAAAATAGCTGATCTATAAGTTCATAATGTGTTGCAATTTGACGCGTTGTGACGGGGGACACCATATAGTCATACGACTAAGCATTAATCAGGCTTTAGTGTGTGTGTGTGTGTGTGTGTGTGTGTGTGTGTGTGTGTGTGTGTGTGTGTGTGTGTGTGTGTGTGTGTGTGTGTGTGTGTGTGTGTGTGTGTGTGTGTGTGTGTGTGTGTGTGTGTGTGTGTGTGTGTGTGTGTGTGTGTGTGTGTGTGTGAGCCCTCTGAAATAGAAGCCCCTGGTGTGTATGGCATCAAACGTTGCCCCGTTCAGCATGCTGGGAGTTCATGCTTGATATGTGAGGCACGTACTGAGACTGTACAGAGAAAACTGCCCGAAAAAAATGCAGGCTCCAGTCTGGCAGCTGCTATGTCTGTCTCTATACGCAGAATAGGGTATTTTCTGCATGCACACGGGTATTAATGAGTGTGAATGCAAGTTCATGGATCTGTGCGCTATGTATTATTGTATGTAATTATGTGCAGGCACGTTCTTTCATCTGCCTGTTGTGTGTGCGAGTGTCAGAGAGAGAGAGAACACTGGAGAGAACTCTAAATAACATAATTATAACATACTGTAAGTAAACTACACATTAGGTTTTGCTCCCTGAGACGCGGACATGAACACAAGCACACAAGGGCATACCTCATGGGAAATAATTGTAATGTTTACAGCTGATATATAAACAATATTGTAATGCATTCCATCCTGCAGCTACAAACAAAGCATTGGGAGAGAGACATGCAATGCAATTTTACTTGTGAATTATTGTTATTATTGTAGGCTGATATAAAAATGTTTTGCAAAATGAAAAAAATCCCCCATATAACGATTAAGCAAGGCCATGTTTCCACTATGAACTTGTCACAGGAGTATCGGCTCGGCAGTTGTGTGAATGCTTGAAAAGTGTTCTACATGTTCTGGTGGTGACACTGACAATTGCCATCCTTCTTGCTGTACTTTCTCATAGCTTCAACACCTCATTTCAGTGAAACCCTAACTCTGCCCTGAAAGACCCTTGACAAGCAGATGGCTTTTCCTTTTCATTTTTCCTCCACTCGCTTTACTTGGCCCCTGCACAAAGAACCGAGCTTGGCCCCTGTTTGATGGAAGAAATAGGCTTTTAATTGTTTAAGCTGCCATTGACTTGTTAACTTTCCTATTACTCCTTCCCATTAGGACGCCATTACCCCCTGGGAGCCATATTTAACAGCATAGACAGCTTCAGTGGAATGTTTGATACGTTGCTAGGTAACAGCTGCAGCTACTGTAAAGCTGACTTCCACTTGGAAGTTGTTGTTATGTACATTATTATACTGATTAAAACCACAGGGCCTTCATATATTATAAATCAGTCCCATGTGAATAAGACTATATGAAAACTTCTCTGTAACACACATTCTATTTCAGGTAAATTAAATGACAGTCTATTTTTGATTGCTAATTAACACTGTTGTCAAATATATCACCCAAGGGAATGAGATAAACCATTACGGTACTTATTAGCCTGAAACTTGCAGGTGTGGATGGAGAGGCAGAATTCTCTACTGCCGTTATAAGCATTATGAATATTTTGTCTATAGTTCTATGGTAATTTATCACTACGACTTCCACAGATGGTACAAACAGTCGACAAATAGCTGTATCTGCTCTAACATATCAGCTGACCAGAAGTCGAGAATGTGCAATTTATTATCGTTGTCAAATTGAAACCTTTCTTTTTTTTGCTGCTGCTGCTGCTGCAGGAAGTCCTTCAAACAAGAAAGCAAAGAAATGAACATCAATGTCATCAGATTCCTTTTGCATTTACATGAGATTGTCCGTGACAGATGAAGGGGAGAGGAGAAGAGACGTGCAAGATTAAATAATGCTTTTTACCTTTAGGGAAATTAGCTGAAACGACAAAATATTTGTTCCCTTGACACACGCAAGATAAACAGTGCCTGATAACATGTATGAAGCATTACCCTGGTGGACGACCATGCGCTGCCTCTCGTAAGTGGGGCCATTAAGCTTAATATAAAAGACACACGTGCTGTCACTTTTCATCTGTTACACTGATGCGTCTGTGGTGGCCGAGGCCAGCAAAGTCTCACATCAGGGTTGTGTGTGTGTGTGTTGCCAGTGCATGCATGCGTGGGTGTTCACATGCGCCTGTATGTGCACACGAGGGCTCGCCCGCGGTTGCTTGCGTGCATGCAAAGTGCCGACAACACTTGACGGTTCCTATACCTCCTCGTGGATGCCCTCTCCACTCCTCTCTTCCTCTCATCCCCTGTTTTTCCCGTCTCATTGTCTATCATAAGTCTCTCAGACCTTTAGCCCTGGTGGTAATAGCAGAGCCACTGAGATATATTTAAGTGGGAAAATGTGTGGGAGTCGAGTCCCACCAAAAGGTTATGAATAAGTCCGTTCTGACTATCGGCAGTACTTTGGAGGATATCTCTCTCCTCACGCTCACACTCCATGACAGCTAATTGAAGCTTCCCCTTGGGCTGAGTGCTAGACGGACATATTAATCGAGGATCCTGTCCTGGTTTCACCATGTAGCCCGACAGTGGCTTAGCCTTACCCTTCTCCTGTCACAATCAAAGTAACATTTTACAGGGAGGGAGGGTGTTCGGGGGTAACAGACAGATGTTAGCAGAACAGAGAATGGACAAAAATATCCCAATCTACATTTCTGTGTATAGCGGGAGGCACTGAAAATGCTGCCACAGCCCCACTGGGCGATCAATAGCGACCCCCCACAGTGCCTATACCTATCTACCTATCCACTTAAAGTCAGACCTGCAAAGCAGGGGACTGTCAGTGAGTAGCAGGGTCCATTTTAATACCTGTGGATTAATTCCTCCCTGCTTTCATTGGATTAAATCAGTCCAAGCTACAGCATCGAGGTAATGAGATTACTGCGTCTCTGGCTGGGATTACTGACCGAAGCAGGCGCTACACATGAATAGCACTGGTCAGGGAGGTTGCATTGTTTATGTAGGGATCCCGCTGGGAATTACTTTGCGCATACTAGTCTACATTTGTATTAGCCCTTCTTCCTTCATAAGGGAAAGAGGATTAGTTTTCATCATAAACATGTAATGAAACTCGCCAACAGGATTATTTGATCCTTTTTACTTGTATTGCATTTCATTAGACTAATGTCTAATGAGGCCCCTTAACATTCAGTACAGCCGCATCCAGTGACTGTGCATATGGAGAAGAATAATGTTGTATTATTAGCTGCATCAGTGCAGCTTGGCTCAGTCCCCTTGCAATACAGACGTTGTCTCAGCAAATTCAATTCAACTCCTCCCTAAAAGCCATCCAGTGGGCCGACTGGGATTCAGCAAAACTGGATCCCTCTCTAGTGGAAAGAGCTACAGTAGCCTAATGTTAGCCTACACTAGTTCAATTACCAACACTGGGTTCATGCTGATAATCAGGAAGGAATCCAGGAGAGTTGAAAGTAGAGGTGTAACATTTAATCAAACTAATCGATTTAATCCATTCTGAGTAATCAATTCGATCTTTTTTTGTGGGGGGGGGGGGCATTTTCTGTATTTATCTTTTTCAAAAATAGCTCAAATAGCAGCTCTTACATCTCACAATGTGTTGCAATGTGACATTTTATGAGCTTTCAGATTGACTATTTTTGCACGACACAGTTGTACAACTAAGGATTTAATCAGAAATAAATAAAATAAGTGGTTAATCAGACTAATCATCGATTTAGCCGATCAAGTGCCAACGCTTCAACATTATTCTATTGATGCCTCATTCGATTAATTGAATATAAGTCATCGATAGTATTATGAATTGCTAGAGTTGTAAAGTTGTAGCCCAGAAAGAAAGAAAGAGAAACAAAATGAACAATGAACGTAAAAAGAGGGGGAAAAAAGAAAGAAAGAAGGAAAAGATTAAATTAACAAAGAAGGAAACGGTGAAAGAAAGGAAAAGGTATAACATTGCATGGTGAAAGAGAACATGTGGTCGGGCCCCTCAGTGAGATGTCTCAAGCAGCTCTGTGTTGAGGGGTGCGGACATGATGCAGTTGTTAGCGAACATGCTAAAGGAATGCGCTTGGATTACAGCAAATGCCTTCTTCTTGATTTATTAGCTGTGCTCCCAAGCCCCTTATCTTAAATCATTGTGTCCAGCAGCGATACATTTTCATTTAATTTGGTGTCCGGATTCCCCAACTCCCCACCCATGGAGACGAGGATTCATCATTATCATCATCATCATCATCATCTTTCATACTTTGTAAATGAGGAAACTTATCTAGGCTCTCCGCACAATTTCCTGAAAGTTTTCTGGAAATTTGCCAAGCACACCCCTCCCCTCCACCTCCCTGTCTAAAATTACACACTCAAAACTGACACACATTCATTTCTTTCCGACAGTGCTGTGATGGGCCTTGCACGGCCCTGGGACGTGGCAAACTTTTCACAATAGCTATTGTTGTTGTACTTGTATTGTTGTTTTCACCTTTGTGGCTCTGCGGATCATTGCTTATGAGCGAACCAGGCCTGTAGCAATGGAGGTGTATTTTAGGATGCCATGAGGAGAAGTGCCACAGGGGGAGAGAGAGAGGGTGAGAGAGAGAGAGAGATACTGAATAGAAACAGGCATTTTTCATGGGCACCTAAATGCTGGTGCCGAAAGGACAGAAAGCACAGGTTGTCTGTCAGCCACCATGACAGGCGTGGCCGTGCAGCAGAGAACCCCTGTGTGTTGAGTAAAGAGATACAGGTGTGTGAGTGTGTGTGGGGGGGTGGTGGTGGTGGTGGTGGGGGGGGGGTGCGGTGTTCAGGACAGGAGAAGGGTAAAAGGGAGTTGCAGGAGGGAGAGAGAGGGTTATCTTCAGCTCGGTGTCAAAACGGGCAGTCAGCTACAGTATGCACACTTTAATGTCACCTTCAATAGGTGTGTCTGGATTTGTGTTTCCTGCGAGTTTGTTGTATATGTCGGTTCATACTTGCGCTCGCTTGTTCATTCGTCCGTTCGTGCGTGTGTGCACACGGGTGTGCTAGTATGCATGCAGCCCATCCAGGGGGGAGTGAGCCAAGTCATCTGCACCTGTCAATAGAGCCTAATTCGCCACAGGTACTGGCCAATAGATATCCCAGCAGCTCTCACTGCTGAAGCCTCATTTCCACAGTGGCCCGTAGGATGGTGGTGCTGATACAGTAGCTTGCAGGGTGCGTGGAGACTGTCGGGGGTCAACTCTTGCCATCAGCCAGACACCATTATCCAATAGGAGGCAATAGATACGGTCGCTATGGCGCCTGGTGTGTCGACTGCCTGTTCTGTTCTTCTGTTTTCCCACCCGGAAGACCGGAGCTGTCCTCCTCTGACCATCCTTCCAACGCAGTCTCACTGTCTCTGTGTCTCTCTCTATTTCTCTGTCTGTTTCTCTCTCTCTCTCTCTCTCTCTCTATCTCTGAGACTCTTCTCGGCAGCGGTTTGCAGCGGCAGTACACAATCCAAGCAGAGCCACGGCACCACTTCACATTCTCTGCATGCTCGACAGTCAGCCTAATGGGGGAAATCAAAGTGCTCAAATGCGATTAGATTCAGTACACACATTGCATTATAATCATACTTCCTTTTATTGATATAGCTTATCCCTTTGAAATTCGCCAGACGAAATACTCCGTCTCCCTCGCCGCAGTCGGGAGACGCAAGACTGATTCGGTATCAGAATAGTTTTTTTATCAACGGTTCATCGATAGAAAAACTCCCCCATATTTGACTTTTGTGAAATGTAATTACGGTGCCACTCACACCGGTGTGTTGTTTGTATGGCATGAAAAATGTCCTCATAGTTTCTCCTCACAGTGGCTCATGTTAAATGTAAGGACTGTGCTTGTTTTTCTCTCCCTTCCCCTGAAATGTATTGTTTTTTGCCCCAGGCGTTGCATGAGTTACAGCACACCTGCTTTATCAGCGCGTGGGTAGCAGGGGGGGAAACAACGGCAAAATGAATGTTCAGCCACCAATGCTACACATACAGGCTTTGTGTTTCTCCAGTGAAATTTAATCAGCCGTGCCACAAAAATCTCCCAGGCAAAAAATAACTGCCGACCAGGAGGATATTACTGTAATTATTGTCTTATACTCGCCACAGACCAGAAATGCCTCGAATAAGCCATAGTCCGTGGGAAGGCAAACATACTTGTTGCTCAAAGCTCTCTCGGTGGCCATTTTGCCCCATGGCGTATGTGAATGTATGTGATTTTTAGAGCCTTAGAGCTATTAATGAAGAAGGGCCTCAGACTTAAACATAGGACACATTTTATACACATTTTAATGTGTATGTTTTATACAGAAGGCACTGCCATACAGTTCCATGAATGCACATAATGGGCATTGGCGGCCCCAGTGGAATTTAAACCCATAACTTAAAGGGATTCGATGAGGTGTTTCTATCCCTATCGTTTTACAGCCAAACTTAAATCTTCTCTACCCTTTATCTATCCTCACAGCCCCGCCATTCTCAGAAGCAACCATGGCCTCTCCGCCCCTGAGAACAACAACCACCACCACGACAACCACGGTGCACCGGGGCGCGATCAACACCACCACCACAACAGGGCCCCGGGACGGAGGCAGGGGAGGGCCCAGGCCGCCTCCTGTGGTGCTGCAGACGACTGCCCCTCCGTCCCTGGAGTCGTTCCCATTGCCAGAGCGCTTCTGCGAGGCTGCAGAGAGGAGGGACATCTTATGGCCCCAGACCCAGCGGGGCATGCTGGTAGAGCGGCCCTGCCCCAAGGGAACCCGAGGTAAACAAGAAGCTCTCCTGTCCTCTCCTCTCACCTTTTGGAGGCGTGCCTCCTCTGCTGTTTTCAATTGGACCCCAATTATCCAGGGACAATCATTCTGTTTTATCAGATCCATGTGATGTTGTTGCATGTACCGTAACAATCTTTTTTTATTCTCATGTTTATTTTTTTTTACCACTTAAGCCCTGTTTTTTTACTTTGTCGTGTGGTGTCATGTGACAAAATTAGCTGATCTGCAAGGCGTGCAAGCTCACAAAGCATTGTAGTTTATTAATTTCAAAAATAAATCTACAATCTCAGAGCGTGTCAGCTATTTTACAAAGTAAAAGAAAAAATGAATTAAAAAAATGCCTACAGTATAATGACATGACTAAAATAGGTACACAAGGTTGAAAGGGCTCACGGGTGAGTGCGGTGTACAAGGAAAAATCATTGAAGATTTCAGTGTAGAATTTACTGTGTCATTCCAGGTCAAAAACATTTCATTTAGCAATCAGTGACGGTTGTGTTTGCAGAGAGGCAGGCTCAGCTGTTTGTATTGGAGGCTGCTTGGAGATGTGCATCCCTCATTTGACACTGTGAAATCGTGTTTTCGCTCATGGGGTTCGTCAGACATAAGGCTAATTGGAACGGAAGAAAATTGTTGCTATGACTTCATTTCTTTAGCAATCATGGGCAATGAGGTGTTGGACGAGATTAGGGAAACTCCTTGCCACAGGTGCGAAGAAGGAAAATGATGTGACTTCACTTTGCATGCTTTGAGGTGGCGTTGCATATTCCCTGTGTCTTGTGGCATAGTTAATGATGATGATGCACCACACACAGTCAGACCACAGCAAGGTTCAAAGAATTAGCTCTGTGTATGGTACAGTAGGTCTGTGATGTCAGCACATGCATACATGCAAGCACAGTGCACACTCAGAGAGGCGCGCACACACACACACACACACACACACACACACACACACACACACACACACACACACACACACACACACACACACACACACACACACACACACACACACACACACACACACACACACACACACACAGACCTCATATCTTAAAATCTATAATGCACTTTGTTTGTTTCATGTCCTATGTTACTCATTAAAGGTTCTCTGATGTGTTTTGCAATGCTTCGTGAGTACACCTGTCTTGACTTGATTGTTTTCACTGACAGGTACAGCCTCCTATTTATGTGTCCTTTCCACTGGGACCTGGCATCCGAAGGGCCCCGATCTCAGCAACTGCACATCCCACTGGGTCAACCAAGTCGCACAGAAGGTTTGTACGAGTCGCTCCGCCTGCCTCCCTGCTGATGGCCGTCTAAGAGGGGTTTATCTCCTGGAAATGTAGCATTCGGTGTCGTACCAACCTTGTAGATAAAGCTGGAGATGAAGGGAGATAATAGATATATTGCAGAGCTGTCTAGAGCTTCTGGCTGTGCAAAAAGCACTTTTTTGTAGCTTATTGTAAAATATAGACGGCCTTACTATACAATTTTCTCATCTGCCACCCTGTCAACTTGATGCTGTAAATAAAGAAGATAATAAATAACCCCCGCCACTGCAAGGACTTTTTTGGCTGTAACTCTGTCAATATCTTACTCCAGTTTAGGGCTGCAACTCTGGATTATTTCATTAGCAATTATTCTATCAATTACATTTTCAATTAATTGAATAATCAAGAAGTGCATAAAAACTATATATCAATGACTCAATGAACCATTTAAGCGCTAATTTATACTTCATCGCACAACAGTGTCATGCAAAAATAATGAAAATAGCCGATCTACAAGCTGCTTAGATGGGCTATTTTTACTACTAGAGGTTTGTGCCGCCATGCGGCCCTCACACCCATAGACATATAAAAGTAGACGCCTCCTTCGGCTCTGAGGCATTCGTATCTCGGGCGCGATTTTAGCGTAGGCAAGCTTCCGCGTCTATCACAGGGGGCGTTCGGTAGGCCAATCAGAGGCAGATGGGGGCGGGTCTTTTCGTAAGAGGCAGCCGCGCAGCAAAAGTCAGTTAGATGCGCTGTGATTGGCCAGTAGTCAACGCTCTGTGATTGGCCAATAGTCAACGCGCTGTGAGCGCTGTGATTGGCCAGTAGTCACTTTGAGTGTCAGCTTGCCTACTCTAAAATGGCGGCTGCGATACCAGTTGCTCCAAGGAACTGCAGAGGCCAATGAGGTATCTTGGTTTCTATATCTATGCTCACACCTACGTCGCACCTTTCATGCCTATATGGAGATCGCTGATCAATATATGCTCATATATGGGCATGCCCCCTGACTGATTTGTTTGCCCCTGATGCCATGATGACACATTTAGGTTAGACAACATACTCCATATACTGGCGTAGCTGCATTTGGAGTTCCTTATATGGCTATGGCTGAGTCATAGTGACATGAGTGTGACGATGTAGTCCGCCGGCCCGCGGGTCCTCCCTTAAGCCAATTTTAATATAAGATGTTTTAAAACTTTTCGCCTATAATGACACGCCCAACATAGGCATAGATTATTCATAGATTATTTTATTATCGATTACTAATAATCGATCAAATCAATTAGTGCGATTAACTTTTGCACCCCTACTCCAGTTTTGGTTTGATCCCACGTTTACACTGTCATCTCACTTGCTTTGCAGATTCGCAGTGGTGAGAACGCTGCCAACCTGGCCAATGAGTTGGCCAAGCACACCAAAGGCCCCATCTTCGCCGGGGACGTCAGTTCGTCTGTACGTCTCATGGAACAGCTGGTGGACATCCTGGATGCCCAGCTGCAGGAACTCCGGCCCAGCGAGAAGGACTCTGCCGGACGCAGCTTCAACAAGGTATACAAGTCTCACTGTCTGGCTCTATCTTTTGCTCTCTCACTCTCTCTGTTCCCCTGAAATGAACCCTGTCCCCCCCTCCCCTTCCACAGAAGGAGGTCCTCTTTATCATCTTGCTGCACCTTATTAAGATGAATACTACTGGCATTTTTTTTAACTGATTTGCTCCGAGTCGGTCACTGCATCTTAGTCGAGGTTATTGGGCTTAAGGTGTTTGCAGTTGTGTTCATGCTTTTAAGTAAGCCAAGCACAAAAGGGAATATAACAAGTCTTATTAAATGTTCGTATATTTTGTTCCTGGCGTGAAGTCTGCCCGTGTCTCCTTTTCTTCTCAAAGTCGAGAAGGGGAAAAAGTCACAAGAAGTGACAGAAGCAAAAACAGAAATGGCCAATTACTTTTTATTTCAGACTCTGACATGGAGCAAGAGATCTGTATTCATGGCTGTATTTGTACATTTTGAGGTAATTGCCATAATTTGCCCCTGCCAAGGTTAATAGTTCTGTGATGTGTCAAGAGGCATGGAGAGGAAAATGAAACAGAGCCAGCGTGCTTTTGTTCTTTTACCTAAAGGTAGACTCGCCAGCAGCACTGGAGGCGTACGGAGCGACAGTGATTGGCGCAGTCGAGCCAGCCAGTCAGTCATAACACACAACTCTAGAAAAGCTTTATGCTCAAGCTTGTGAATTTGCTAATTGTTTGTCTCCACTGTTTCATCTTTTCTTTCCCCTTTTTCTAACGAAAAGCTTCAAAAACGAGAAAGGACATGCAGGGCATACATGAAGGTATTGGAGCTACGCTTCTGAACTGTTCCACCGTGCTTGCTGCCCTACCCACCTTCATACCCTCTGCTATATATGCCCCCTCCTGCCCAAAGCTCAGCAGCATGCACCCTCTGCTCTGTCTCGGATCCTGTGCTGTCCTTTCTTTATCTGTTTTTCTTGAGTAACGGCCTTCTACGCAGCCACAGTTGTACCCGAAGTGCTTTCTAAGTCGAAGAGAAGTCATCCGCAATTACCGATGTGGCTTCCTTTCATGAAAGTATATGTGTTTTGGTTTAGTTTTTTTCTCTTTGTGGTTACAGCGGTGGTTACATTTGTTTTTCCATCTTGTTTTTCTCCAATTTCATGTTTTTATATTGTTTATTCAAGACTGTACACGTCTGAATTTACAACTCCCAGACTAAAAACAAAACATGTTTACATTGAGCTCATTATTCATTTACTCTGTGCTTTGCTGTTCTAGGACCATGTTGTTGTTATTGTTGTTGTTGTAGGTGCTGGGGATCTGCCATAAATATAAAAATACTAAACCAAAAAACCCTTCTGAATACTAGGGTCTCAGTCCACTTCCCTTTTGATTTAGTGAAACCGTCGTCTCCAAGGACCGCTGCCTGACCTTTCACCACATGTGAAATCAAACCCACAGCGCTTGCTTTTCACGAGGACACTGGTTTTCATTTATGTTTAATAAATCAGAGTCATAAATCTCTAGTTCTACCTGGTTAATAGGGTGAGTCGGGTCAAGCCGTTGGTTCTCTCTCTTCTGGTCCTTTCTCCCTCTAATGCTTCCTACTCAGGCCCAGTCTTGCAAGGATTTTGGCCGTATATCCCTCAGCCATTAGGGAGGTCTGTGTCCTCCACCTGCCACCAATGTCGCCCCCCCCCACCCTCACCATCCTGATCTCTCCACTGGGAGGGTATTAAAATGGATCAGCTAATTAGCCCGTAGACGGCCGTGTGCTCATAAAAGACGAGAAAAGAAAGAGCAAAAAAAGTTTTTCAATTCCCATCCCCCCAAAATGTAACATCATCTGTTTTTTTGTATTGTTTTGATTGCAGTGTCATCGGCATACAGTGCTGTTGATGTGTTTGTGGATCTCTGGTGCAAGGTGGTGTTTGGTGGGAGCAGGGGTGGGCGTGAGGGGGGGTGCGTGGGGTAGGGGGAGGCGGGTCGATGCAGATGACAGTATTTATGCGACTAATGACAGTATGAGAGGGGGGAGCTGGAACGAATGGCGATCGTTGAGTCAGCGGTATCTGACATCCGCCAAATTTGATGCAACTACGCATTAGCCCCGCGACCACCCCCGCCCTCCATCCCTCTCCACCACCCTCCACCGCTTCCCCCACTGCCGTCCCCCTGACATTGATTACTCTATTAGACACATTGATTTGATTATTTCCTGAGGAAATACCAGTGATGTCTGGGTCCTGTCCCCATTTTATCCACTCGCTGGTGAGCCGGCAAACTTGGGCTCGGAGAGAAAATGTCTGCATGAAGCGAGGAGACCGGAGGAGATCAGATTCGATAATCGTGCATTCTCCCTTGCTCTCCTAAATGGGATTGGAAACATTTATACCCTCCTGTCTGGTCGTTTTCTGGTCCTGTTAGCAGTGTGGCCCCTTCAGTTAAAGAGATTGTCCTGTAACTGGAAACTCTCAGTGTCAATACCCCTTGACCCCCAAATGTCTGCACTGATGACGTGTCCTTGAGCAAGACACTGAATCCCTCCCAACTCCAGGGGTGCTGACCTCCCTGTGGAGGAGATGAAGGGAAAACGTTCAATCCTGGTCATCATTATTGAGCATCAAAAAAGGCTACATTATGTACGTACAGTATAGCCATTGGGATTCCAACAGTGTGCTTGTTAAACTATATAAAAAGTCAGTGCAGTCATTTACCTCCATGTTGCCCTGCCGTCATACACCAGCAGACCATATCCATGAATTTTCTCATGTGCTTCGTCACAGTGACAGATCTCGATGAACATGTTTACTTTTTTTTTTCTTAGGGGGCCAAGCATGAAGTGCGTATAGGCACCCTATTGTATCCATTAGTTTTGTTATTATTAATTGACAGCTACTGTACCTGCACCGTCCATTCGCTTTTTATCAAACTTTGCAGAATGGTAGAGGGTAAATGGTGTTGAGATTAATCTTACTCTGTTTGGCCAAAGGGGGGATGCTATAATAACACAAAAACTTTGAACAGGCAAATCTCTTGCACTGTTTGACCTACAACCATGAAACTCTCAGTATCCCTCTCATAAGGAACACATTTGCCACTGACCTATAAGCTCCCCTTAGATTGTCTGGCATTTTTAATTTGATGAAATCGCTACTCCTAGGATTTTTCGACGAGGATCTGAAATTTTCTACATACAATCTATGGACCAATATCTAAACTCCCCGTTGAAGAAAGTTTGTTCATCAATAAATGAAGCCTCCATGACCCAATGAATATTGTAGTTTTGTTACTATTATTATTCTGCTGTTAACTTATGAAACTTAGCGGACTGAGGATCATATCAGCTTTAAATAAATCTTACCCGACTGGCCAAAGGGGGGGACTATAGCAATCGATTGAATATGCAACTTTTTAACAGGCATATCTCATGCCCTATTTCTCCTACAGTCATATGTTTTACACTCTTCTCATGAGGAGTGAATGTGACTCAAGGACCCATAAGCTCCATCTCTTAGATTTTCCATGAAAAATAAATCCCTGCTCGCCCTAGGATGTTTGAGCAATCTGCACAAAACTTTCTACGCACAATGTATGGACCATTATCTGAATTCCCAGCGTAAGAAAGGTTTGTACATACAAAAAAAGCCTCCAATTAGCCAATGAGTATTGTTCACAAAGAGGCGAATAGCTCACAAATGCTTTCACTTAACAGCACAACACTTTGTATGCTTATCAGCAGACATAAGCACAAGCTGGCCGATTGACCGCATGCTGTCGCTATGGCGTGTTGCGCTCACTGCTTGGCCCCCCGCCCCCAGTATTAATGCTTGCAGCTATGTTCTTTTTAGTTTAGAATATTTGCAACATTTATAAACGTTTCAGAATCACTCGTATATTTCTTTGTTTTCTTTGTGGTGGAATCAGGCCATTGTGGACACAGTGGATAACCTCCTGCGACCAGAAGCTTTGAAGTCATGGCGGGACATGAACAGCACAGAGCAGACTCACGCTGCCACCATGTTACTGGATACCTTGGAGGAAGGGGCCTTTGTCCTCGCTGACAACCTCATGGAGCCTGCCATTGTCAAAGTTCCTGCCGACAATATCAGTAAGTGAACGGAGTATAAAATGCAAATGTTAAAAGAATGACAAGCAGTAGAGCAACTGTGCCCGTTGTGTGCGGCGAAAATTAATTGAGAGAGGAGCCATTGGAAGGCAAAACGAGGCCACTGCATGAGAAAGGAACTTTGTTTTCGTAATGTGTGTGTTTCAACCTCAGGGGAATGCGGGGAGGGGGAAAAAATAAAGGATATTAGGTTTAACGAGTCTCTCACTGACACAGTGATGAATCTACGACAATTAAAGAGACTGGATTCTGTGATTGCGAGTGCTTAGTTTATAAATGCGTGTGTCTGGACCTTGTAACTCTATACATTAATGTGAACATTAGCCCGCTGTGGAGGCTTATAAAAAGTACAAACATTGTTTATCCACTGCCTCATTCCCTGCTTTTTCGTTTTTTTTTCTCCCTAGCTCAGTGTGGATGTGACTTTTTCATTTTCCCAGGCCTGATTTAAAACAAATGTCAAGTTTTTATCTTGCAAACCCAAGTGTAGTTTTTTGGGGAAGAAAGGATCACCTTGGCGCTGACATTTTAGTTCAATAGCTCAGTTTTTGCCTCGATTCACCTTTTTAAATTGCAGCCGCATGTCTGTACGCAACATCGGTTGTGAGTTAGGAATGTAAGTGAGAAGGTCTTGGAATAAACAGACTCTTTTATTTTCATGTCATGACCTTTTGCCCAAGTCAAACATGCTGTAAAAACTGTCATGTCTCTCTCTCTCTCTCTCTCTCGCTCTCGCTCTCGCTCTCGCTCTCTCTCTCTCTCTCTCTCTCTCTCTCTCTCCCTTTATCCTCCTCTTGGTTCTCATCCTACACCCTCTCTCTACCTCTGTCTACGTCTCCCCTCATCACACCATCACCACTGGACCAAACTAACTTGGGACGTCCAGTTCTGGATGTGTATGTGCTGAGCACGGACGGGCAGGTGCAGGATTTCAAATTTCCACAAGCCGGCCGAAGTGGCATCTCCATCCAGCTGTCTGCCAACACTGTCAAACTCAACAGTCGGAATGGTAAGCCCATCAAAACCGGGAAAGCATCTGTGTCATTTCATAGATTTTAGCGTTGGCTATAAAAAAAATAGCCAACAAGCTCATAGCGCGTCACTTTGTGCCGTGCTGCAAGCTTGTTTTACACAAAGCTTCTCTCCTGGGGGGGGTTGGGGGTCCCTGGCACAAAAAATAATCAGCCAAATATATATATATATCAATTTGCGGGTCCCGAAAAAAAAAGGTTTGAGAACTACTTGTTTAGAAAGCATTTGTAGAATCGGCCTCAGGTCTTAATGGTTAAACACCGTGGACAGAAGGAAGGAAGGGAAGGAAGGAGGGAAGGAAGAAAGAATCAATGAAAAAAAAAAAACATGGGTAGAAGAAGGAAAGAAACAGAAAAAATGAACCAGGGAAGAAAAAAAAGGAAAGAAAGACACAACTTCTCATAAAATAAAGAGTTTCCCGTGTGGGCCGCGTGGTGAAAGAGTGTGGAGGGGTTGTCTTCTTTCATTTCTGTTCCCTTCCCTGTGTGTCTATGAAAAGGTGAACAGTCTGTCAAACAGGCCTGTCAATGCTGCCCGTCAAAGCCCACAATGTGGTGTGATTACTCACCGCCACTGTTAGTTAGGGAGCACCTCAAAGGATTTGATCTCTGAAACCCTGAGCTCTGATATTGGCAGAAAAATGACAGGCCCCACTTAAAGGTGTTCGCTCGCTCTCTCTCGCTCTCTGTCATGCTCTCTCTGCTATCCTCCTTACTGTCAATATCTCTATCTCTTTCTACCCCCCCCCCCACCACCACCACCACCACCACCAGCCGTTGAGTCTGTTCTTGTATTTTCACCTTTTCAGCAGCTGTGATAAATCTTTTACAACGCTGAGTATTGATTTAGTTGCATGTTTAGGCTCTAGTAGTCCAGTATGTGGTTTACAAATGGTGTGCTAATCCAGGTGTGCCCTGGGATTTTGTGACAACACATTATTATTGCAATACAACTATACGGAATGTTAGGAATTACAAATATATATTGTAGCGACCCGGCAAAAGACCCGGCCGTAACTTGCTCCCCCAAGTTGGCCAGCTCTCTTGGCGTTGCTTGTTACCTGCTGGTCTACCGAGCTGGAGGCCGCAGTTCGTCTCCAGCTCCGGTCCCGAAACGTTACAATATTTTAACCACCTTTTTTCTATCACAAAAAAAGATGAAGCTAAATCAATAGATCTACAAGCTCATAGCGCGTCATATCACGATGGGTTGTGAGCTTTTAGATCGGCTATGTTCACTATTTTAGAACATTTGTGAAAGTATGAAATCAGGCTTAAGTGGTTAAACGTTTTATTTGGCATTAGTAAATAAAAAATAGAGGTTTACAGAGTGATAAGAGTGTCGGTGATAACGTGTTATAGAATCTTTTTTTTGTTGTTGCATGGATTTGATATGAATACAGGTGTCCCTTGAGATTTTGACTTACCCATTGGTGTGCCTTGCGCACAAGTCTGAAAACCACTGGTCTAGAGTTTTTAAACCATCTTATGCCCGTCCTCATCCCTCTCTGTCTTAAAGGAGTTGCCAAGCTGGTCTTTGTGCTCTACAAAAACCTGGGTCAGTTCCTGGGCACGGAGAACGCCACCATCAAGATGGCCAATGAGGCCTATGGGCGCAACGTGTCGGTCGCCGTCAACTCTGACATCATCGCCGCCTCCATCAACAAGGAATCCAGCCGTGTGTTCATTAACGACCCGGTGGTTTTCACCCTGGAGCACATCGACGTGAGTGCCCCCTCCCCGCCCCCGTCCAAAACTAATGGAGAGGTCATATTAAAAATCACCAGGAGAGTACAGCCGAAGTAGACAGAGACCATTTGAATTGTAAATGTCTGGCTAGGTCAGGCAGCAGTTTATTTAAGTCATTGAACATCAAATTAAAGGAGTCTTTAGAACCTAAGTGAATTCTTAATGAAAACTAATTCTTTAATCAACATTGGGATATAAATGATACCCATTTTCTTTTATAGAAGGGGGGGAAATTAACTCCTAGATTAGCGGTACAATCGTGGATGAAATTACTGGAGCACCAATTATCTTCCGTCTTTTAAAGTTGTCACGAGAGTTCCCAGAGGGCTGTTCGTGACTCCATTCTTTACCAGTGAAATTGTGCAATTCCAACGATGTGCCGTCAAACAATTACCGCCTCTCTGTTATTAAGGCCCTCGTATACCCCGCCGATGCCGTGCTTGATTTGGCAAGCATGTGCCAAATGAGATACAACATAGGAATTGCTTTATAAGAGCTCTGAACTGAAAAAAAAGAGAAAGAAACCCTCATCCATGTCGGTACGGGGGGAATACTTTGTGTGAGCAGGGGGTAAATGGCCTCGGTGTTCTGCATGTACTTCAATTTCAGACAGTCAATTATTTGGACACTTAACCATATCTCTTGTTATCTGCAGATGGAGCACTACTTCAACTCCAATTGCTCCTTCTGGAATTATTCCGAGAGGAGTATGATGGGTTACTGGTCGACGCAGGGCTGCAAGCTCCTGGACTCCAACAGGACGCACACCTCCTGCTCGTGTAGCCACCTCACCAACTTTGCCATCCTCATGGCGCACCGGGAAATCTCAGTACGTTTGCTTCAGGGATTCATGTTCACCTCTTGTCTTATTGAAATGCATCTCCCTGCAAGGCTTTTCTCTGGCTGTAGCTTATTCCACTGGTTCTCAAGGGGTCCCCCAGGAGTCCTTGTTGAGGGGGTTCCAGGAGGTCCTCAGTTAAATGATTGATAGTTAATAACCAAATGGACCAAATAGATTCTCAGAGATAGAGATCTAGATTTTACAGTGTTGATTGGGGTCCCAGAGATGAAACTTTTATCAAATGGGGGTCTGTGGCCTAATGCATATCAGTCTGCGGTAGTCTTACTCCACTCAAAGGAAATGTGTGTCTACGTCCCCATATATAATAGGTCCCCAATTCATGTCTTTGAATTTGTTGGCTGAAAATACCACCATCAGATTATGCATTCTATAGCATGCCTCTATATGCATCTGTTTCAGTTATATCCTGGACAGGCTGTTTCTGTGTCTGTAGCTTTTAATACAAATGAGCTGCTGCTCCCCACACCCCCACTGGTTGCCTCTACAAGGTTCTCATCTGCCCCTGGAGCAGTGGTGGAAAGTGGCTAAGAACATTTAGTATTTTATAAGTATTTTACTTGCACAATTAAGTAACATTTTGAGTTACTTTTACTTTTCTTGAGTATTTCTATTTTTCAATATTTCAAACTTCTTAACATTTAGAATACAGGCCTTTTACTTGTAACAGTGTTTTTATATTGTGGTATTGCTAGTTTTTAATGAGTCCCCACTTCATCTTCCCTTTGTTGAATCACAAACCTGACCTACTAGGCAGCCCACATACGGACTGGGTTGTGTCATTTAACAATTTGTTAATAGGCACATCAGAAACCCAAATGTACTGTATGTGCACAAGCAGTGGAAAAGTGAGTTTTTTCGTAATATGTAGACATTTGGACATTTCACAATAAAATAGCATTATACAATTTTAACCAATGGGACGTTTTTTATTGGAGTACCAGCACTTCTCTGATGTCCGGCAGAAACCAGCCAACTCCAAAATGATAATTTTTCAGGAAATGACAAAAACAAAACAAAAAGTGGTTTTGTTCATCGTTGATAAGACCAGCTAAATGGACCTCAAAGCTCTCAATGAGGTTGGAGGTCAAAAGGCGGTGGAGCCTGGAGTCAGCAAAACCACCACCAACTCCACCCCCCTTTGGTGGACTTAGCTAGTTTAGCAGAAAGTTAGAGGATCCAATGGAGTTAGCTGGTTTTGTCAGAAGCGCTTTATAATACTTTTCATTGGTTCAATATTTTTTTAATCAACACACAGACGTAAAGGGTGTTCTATAGACCAATTATTTGTTTACTAACATTGAGCCTGGACGCACAGGTGATTGTTTCACGCAATCAATTCCCAACCTGTTTCGGGGTGCACTGGTTTCAGCACACCCCAACCCCCTCTTGTGTGTGTTGGCTAGTGAGACGCGTCCTAACGAGACCTGATATAATGGGTTTCGTTGCGCGCATACTGGCTGCACGCAGCCAGTATGACGTCGTCTGTTAAGGGGTCTATAGCACTGATTTATGGAAGAAAATGCAAAAGTGGAAAAATGTAGTTAGCTGGTTTCTGCCAGACAGCAACAACACATAACATCCTCTGGTTCATAGTAGTGTAGTAGCATGTTGCTACATTGTAGAGATTTTACCGTTTTAATA
Source organism: Gymnoscopelus microlampas (assembly GCF_963454915.1). NCBI lineage: Eukaryota > Metazoa > Chordata > Actinopteri > Myctophiformes > Myctophidae > Gymnoscopelus > Gymnoscopelus microlampas. The sequence continues at coordinate 21,537,348 of NC_139946.1, forward strand.
CGATTCATCGTTATTAATACGATAAAAAAAATGACAAAAATTGGTCATTTTGATCATTTCAGAGCCAACACCTTCAACCAAAACATTTTAGGCAAGATCATTTTGCTCTTTGAATTTTGAACTACACCAGCCATACCTACAGTGTACACAGTATCTGCCATTTAATTTGAACCACAGCCCTGCTTTAAATTCCTTGCAGTCACTTGTCCTCTATCACTCAGCTGATCACATCCATCTGAACGGAGGACCTCAGCACCTCTGATTAATGGCGTGCCCATCAGTTACTTCCAGGCGCCTTCCGTGAAATACAACGGCAATGTTTCCACAGCCGCTCACGGCGGCTTGACAAGTGGGCGCGCCAGGAAACCCTCAATTCTTCCTATTGACAAACCAGCTTATTAATTTGGTCCATCCTTTATCTCCCCCCATCCCCCTTCCCTTCCAGGGTAAAGATGGAGTGCACGAGTTGCTCCTCAGTGTCATCACTCGCGTGGGGATCGTGGTGTCCCTCGTCTGCCTGGCCATAAGCATCTTCACCTTCTGCTTCTTCCGGGGCCTGCAGAGCGACCGCAACACAATCCACAAGAACCTGTGCATCAATCTCTTCATCGCCGAGTTAATATTTCTAATTGGTATCGATATGACGGAACCCAGGGTAAGCGGGAACGATTGCGCTCTATTGATCTTGGATTTTGATTTATTCCCTACCCCCCCAAACCTGTCTCGTTTTACCCACCACCCCCCCACCCTACAAAGCAAAACAAAGCACCCTTCCGATGTGAAATTGATGAGTCTCTGTGTGTTGTTTGTTTCTAACCCTTCCCGTTCCTGACATGACACGAGTCAGGGAGCATCATTTATATTGATTACTAAAGGGCCATGGCGCTCACTTGATAGCTCCTTTATCCTCTTGTCACTTTAATGACACAGCATGAATGGCTCATACCACTAGCTCAAATTCTGTGGTGCATCCGCTGCCTTGTTTCTTGGTTTCCCTTCCATGTTCAGTGATAAAAGTGGTAGAATCTTCGCGTTGAGAGTATTTTTTGTATAGTGGAAGGATTCAAGTGTACACGCTAAATTGGGGCGAGTGGTTTAATCCAGCAATAAACCTCACAATAGATTGTATTGTTTAAATTGCTACAGTATTGTGGCAAAGTTTGACCAGGACTTCAACAGAGGCTGTGTGGAGGCCGATGTCAATTTTCATCAGTTTGACTTAACTGCATCAAATTACAGTGGAAGGAAAAGAGAGTGCAGTAGTTTAAAATATAACAATGCACTCTTTTCAGTAGGATTTCAAAAGATTCAGATGTTGGCACGAGAGTTAGAATAAAAAGTGGCTTTTAATTTATCCACATTGGTAGTACCACTTACTTTAAAGCCTTAAAGCTCTATTCCACAATTATTTTTATACATAGTTATTTCATCCATTTGGACCATGGAGTCAAGTTTTATAATACAGATGCGAGGGTACAGAAAACTGTAAGGATTAAGGCCTCGGATCTTAATGGGTTAACAAGGGTGGGAACTGTTAACTCATGAGCAACCCTGGCTTCTACACCTTGTTTGTTCTCAAAGAAAATCCAATCCCTGCCTGAGCACCAAATAATGAATTGGCGAAAAGTGGGGAAACTCCTAACATTCCCAATTAAAATGTTTGCCCAATTCTTTTTAATCTTATTTCAGCTTGTTATTGTTTTAACCAGCCAACTCAATGAAGCCCTGCTCTGTTGTAGATCGGATGCTCCATCATCGCCGGGATCCTGCATTTTTTCTTCCTGGCTTCCTTCTCCTGGATGTGTCTCGAGGGCGTCCAGCTGTACCTCATGCTCGTGGAGGTTTTCGAGAGTGAATACTCACGGAAGAAGTACTACTACGTTTCCGGGTACCTCCTCCCCGCCATCGTGGTCGGCGTCTCGGCGGCCATCGACTACAGGAGCTACGGCACAAAGAAAGCGTGAGAGAAGCAGTTTAAACACTTAAGCCTTATTTTATTTTTGAAACATTTTGGAAAATGTTGACAAATCTTGTCTAATGTGAGTCCAAATCTTTTCAGATGGCAGTCCACAGCCAAATAGATTTCAATTTGACGGTCCATGACATGAAAATGGTTGAGAACCACTGTTCTAGATTAATACCAGGCAAACACAGAATATAAAACCCAGACGTTTGGCGCTGTGTGGGGCTTACCTGACCTACCCTGCCGTGATGATGAGTGGTTTTCTTTTCAGAACACGCGGCTTCTGAATAGAAAGCCCACTCATCACTCCTGCTAGTGTCTTATATCTCCGTCCCTGGAGACTACACCAAAACATTTGAGCTACCCTGCCTGGAATGGGCAGCTGTTCAATTTTTTATGTCATTTTGAAAGACTTAACGCTGTGGTTTTGGGGGGTTGGTGTGGAGAGGCACAGCCACATTAATACCTCTCTGCTCAAAGACCCTCCTGTGACCTCTTGTTTGTAAATGCTCTCTTAAAGAGAGGCAGTGCAGGAAAAGCCTTTTACGTTAGATTAATGGCTGTATTTGAGTTAAGACCGGGCTAGCAGGCCAGACTACTTAGGGTCCTTCCAATTGTTTTGCGTTAACCATGTTAACTTTAAACTCTTGTGGGAGATTTTGAGTTAATTATTGACAGAAAATTATCTGCTCCGTGTCGGGGTCCTAAGGTTATGTTTTTGGCCCAGAATTAATTTCCTTCTGTTAATATTTGGTCTGCGGAGGCAGGAGATGGGGATGCTTTGTGTGTTGTGACAAAACTGAAGGGTTTGTTTTTCTTTGTTTTCCATTATAGGTGTTGGCTGAGAGTGGACAATCACTTCATATGGAGCTTCATAGGACCCGTCACCTTCATCATCATGGTACGTTTATGGTTTTGCTTTGTTTTGTTGTATTTGTTTTTTTCTTCCTGTGCATGAGGTGACAGAGTTCAGACAAGGAGTGAGACAGAGGGAGAAACAGGATGGAAGGGAGGGGACAGACTGATGGTACAATCTGCTGACAATGTTTACTTTTCAGTGATGTTTTTTATTATTTTTATTTTTTATTTTTTTGCACCCTAGGATAGATGTTTGAAGCATCACATTGTCACTGCCTCTTGCTACCTGAGTGAGTCTCGGTTTAACAGTGTGTTTTCACTCGGCATTTCCCCAGCCCCCTTGAAGTATTCTTTTTTTTTTTTGACTGAATATGAATGTGTGCCATCTAGTCAGAGGTAAAGCCCAATGCCTTTGAAGTTCCACTTTTTTCGTTGTTACACAAGAAAATAGGATCTTGAAATCTTGAAATGCTCCCACGGCGTGCATTGTACAGCAATAGATAAGATGGCAATGTGCAGATTATAGCCGAGATTGTTGATTTCTTCTCTGTATCAGCCTGTATGTGCGCTCATGCGTGGTAGTGTGAGCGTGTTTGCGCACGCACACGCGTGTGTGTGTCTCCTTCAGTGGTAAATAGCACAGGACGCTGTCAGGGAAAAGTAGAAAGCAAACGTCCCTCTCTGTTTGGTCAAGGACCATCGGGGGGTGAAGGACATACAGCATATTATATTGACATATGTGCCATTGAAGCATGCAATTATTTACTGGTCATGACATTATTATCTTGCACTCCATCCGAGGGGCTGTGAGAAACTGGGCCTGGGGGAGTCTCACCTCCTCTCGGAAAAAAAAGGGGAAAAAAGAAATAGCAGGTGGTGTTTCTCAGACGGGGCATCCCAGCCTTAGACCCGCCGTCTATTGCTTTGCCCCGCCTGTACACAGAGGACGGGCGATATTTGTTCAGCGGAGTGTTCATTATCCAGCTTAATGGCTGGTATCTACACTGTAGATACGCGGTGACCTCCGGTGAGCAGTGAGCTGACATTGAAAGCCTGCTGGAGAGAGAGGGGGCACCCGGGTTTGAATCCCAACGCGTCTCCCTTAGACCACCAGCTGACCGCAGCAGGCTCTCGCTCACTGTAAAGATCCAATGTGGCCCTTGATGTCTGTGTGTTAATAGAATGGAAAGAAAACATCCTTTTGGTTAAAAATAATTGAGGACAAGGTAACTTTATTCAAATATATGCTATATCATTATCCTCCGGTTTCTACCCGTCTCAGCGAATGCTCCCATCAGCCAACGCAGGAATATGTTTTCGCTTTCTAAATTGGATCCTTGTTGTGTTCCAATCACACGTCCGCTGCCGCAAATTATTTGCATGAAAAATGCGTCTGTGCTAGAGAGATGACGATTGGGATCCCCGTGGCAGTGACCTGAGAGGATAGAACCGTGACCCCACAAGAAGCTGATGTATTGGAGCAGAGCTAATATGCGACAGAAATGAGGATTTGCAGCGGCGGCGACCTGGGGCATTGCAGCGCAGCCATGCCATGAACGCGCCATGCTGTTTTCACTGTTTTAGCAACAATTGAACACGAAAAGATAAAGTGCAGTGGCAAAGGAGCATCTCAGGGGAACGCTCCAGGAGCAAGGTTCCTTCACGCAACCCGTGACCCGAGTTTCTCAACAAATTGGCTTTGTTCTTGTCGATGACGGAGAGGGAGAGGAGAGCAGAGGAAGAGGAGAAAAAAATCACAACGATGCTTTTGATCTTGCACTGCGTTGACACCACAAGCCCTTATTTCCTTGTCTAGAGCGAGGGAGGGTTCCCAAACTTTTCAGCCCAAAATAATCACATATGAACTGGGGACCCCCCCACCCAGACAAGCACTTGGAATAATTTGGGGAACCCTGGTTTGGGAACCACTGGTCTAGAGCTCACGTCTGCCTGGCCAGACCGACACTTGACACAAAAGCTCTGTTTCTGACCAGAGGTGGTCGGCGGACTGAAGGGCTCAGATGATGAGCGCTGTTGTTTTTTTTTTCTCCATCGTATGTGACTGCTGGTCCTCTTCTTCCCTCTCTTTTAATGCTCTCATCTCTCAATTTATTGTATTTATTTTTTCTGGCTGAAACTGGCTGAAACGACTTGAACCCCAGCATCCCTATTCTGGGGGCAAAAATAGCCGATCTACAAGCTCACAACGCGATTGTGGAGCAAAAACTGGATGTGGCCTAGGATGGAGCCCTGGGGGACTCCGGTCGACGAAGTATATAGGGTTTAAGTGGTTAAATGCCAGAGGAGAAGCAGCAGCAGGCCGCAGGCTGTGGCTTTCAGTGCTCCCCCCTCCCTCTTGTCTCCGGGCACAGAGGGGTATTAGCTCCATGAAGGTGGAACATGGAACTAATGAGTGGTGGTGGTGGTGGTGGTGGGGGCGAAGCCATTAGTATGCCTGAGATGGCTTCAACGCGAGGCCTCCTGGATCATGACACGTCGCGAGGAGTTCTTGTCATCCGGACAGCTCCATCTGCACCTTCAATATTTCATTCACCCTGCAGGTTCACCCGGAGTTCAGCGTGTGTACACACACACACACACACACACACACACACACACACACACACACACACACACACACACACACACACACACACACACACACACACACACACACACACACTCCACTTCGGAAAAAGCTTTCTCCTCGGTCCCACTGTGGCAAGGTGCTTCTGCATGGCTTGCGGTGATGATTCAGGGAGGGAGAGAGAGAGAGAGAGAGAGAGAGAGAGACATGGCAGCAGCTCTGCTCTCGCAAGCAAGGTAGCCAGGGTTCCCCTGGGAGGGGCCGAGAAAGCGTGTCGGGTGGGGGCGGGAACATGTGCCATGCAGCTAGGTTGCTCTAAAGCACTGTGTCCCCCTCCTCTGTCTCATTGGATCCATGTCACCACTGCAGGCTGCGTTAAAGGGATTTTTTCAAAAGTCCTCACCCCATCCTGCCCTTTCAACATGGTCCCCCCACACATCACCTACCTCCCTCCTTCCCCGCTGTCTGACTCGTACAGGGAGGCTGATGGAAATAATGGCTGATGGCTGTGAAAACAAAGCACTGCATCAGTGGTGTGTTTGATATATAAAAGGACCCGCACCCATTTAGGATTCTTTTATTTTCTTCATCTTCATCATCATCATCTTTTTTGTTTTTTTTGTTATTGTGAGCGGCTCCACCAGTTGATTGCGTCAGTGGGGAGAGTGATGTATTGATCTCTGACATCCCTTTCATAGCAAAGCTCGGCAGAATGCACGGAATTTTGTGTTTGTGACCGTGAGTGAATGGGCCGAGGTCTCTCTGGGTTCAAGCTCACAGAGGTCATTCATTTATCCCATGCCCTCATACCGCGGTAACGCTTTTACATTTATTTATTTTGGTCAACGTTTTTCCAGTGTTTTCCAAGGATAGAATAATACCATTGAAATGCTTTATCCAAGGGGGCTGACTTGAACAAGCATTTGAAATGAATAGCTACCCTGCACAGATTTCAGATTTCTCCCAATTCTATGTGTAAATTGTATTTGCAAATTCTTTACTACAAGAGTAGTAGTCTTTAACCATTTAAGTCCATTTTGTCGTACAATGGTGTCGCACTGCAAAAATAGTAGATCTAGTTAGATATAATATCTTTGTTATTTTTGTTGAAAACAATGAGAAATTAGGCAAAACATTTGCACCTGCCCAAAATAGGAACGCCGGCGGCCGGTTGAAAGAGGTTAATGTACACAGTTGAGGACACACTATATTTACATTCAATATCCTTCTATTTGTTCCTCTATAAGATATTCACAGTAGGTATTCCCAGATGCTATGGTTGCATGGCTGGTTAGCAGAATAGTTCCACAGTGTGGTTTTGAGTGTGTATACTGCAGCACACGCAGTCACTTACTTGTCAGAGACTTGTTTGTCCCAGAATAAATGTTTTTGAAGTCAATTATTTGGTGTGGCTCCTGGTTGGCCCATCCAGCCTAAAAAAAGTCTCTAAATCAAGCTATTGATTTTTAAGGTGCAAGCAAATAAAACCTTGTAGTATCCTTCTCTCAACCTGATGTGTTCCACTCACTCTCTTAGGATTTAATACAATATTAAATCAAGAAAATACAAGCCGTATGAATACATCTTTTTTCCTTCCATTCTTTCTTGATTTCTTTCTCTCTTTAGCTTTCTCTATCTCTCGCACCACCCTCTCTCTGTGACTCCTTTCTTTCTTTCTTTCTTTTTTCCCAAGAATCCAAGAAAATATGCCGTGTTCTCCAAGAAAATATGCCGTGTTCTCTCGAGCCTTTTACATCTTCTTGTATGTTATAATATTTCACTATGTGCATAAAACGATACGCAGTTGTTTTGTACAACAAGAGGGTCTCCAGTTTCCCCACCCCCCTACTTTTCATTGCCCCCTGACATCGCCAGACTGTTGTGTGTGGCTGGGTTTCTGATGGATTTTAATGCATCTCCATGCTCTTATTGATATAGAATGACACTAAATTTGGCGCCAGTCGGGCCGTCTGAGTCCGGCAGAAACGATAGATGTTTATTGGATTAGTCTGTGGACGAGTGGAAATTCGAAGGCACTCGTCTTTTAATAGTTAAAGACAAATTAACAGTTTATCTTTTTTTTTTTTCCTCTCTCACTCTCCCCTCTCTCTCTGTCCCTCACTCCCTCTGTCTCTCTTTCTCTCTCTCTTTTTCCTTGGGTCATTAATCTTCATGTATAAACTGTGCCATTATTTGTGTTTTGACAGCTCAATCTCATCTTCCTGGTCATCACAATGTACAAAATGGTGAAGCACTCTACGACACTGAAACCTGACTCCAGCCGACTGGAGAATATCAAGTAAGTAACCCCACCTCCACATTCTCATACTTATTGAAAATAAACTGTTTGTCTAACCAACACAAGAAGAATACCACACAATGCCTTTCAAACGCCTTACTTTCTCTCACTCACAAAAAGAAAGGTTTTGCCTTGCACAGAGTGAAACATTTCTTGTTTGACTTCGTCGCCACCGGAGCCCATTAGGGGAAAAAAGTGCATTCCTAAAATAGCTTACAGATGAACCAATATGTTATTTGCCTTCTGCCACCCCCTACAAACAATCACAAGCCATTGGCCCCCTTCATTTCGGAGGAAATATTTTTCTTTTTTTGACCTGATAACATTCGATGACAGGAAATCATTTATTCCCTCCATTCCTTCCCCTTCTCCAGTTAATTTTACTTTCACTACCAGACGAGTCCTTGTCAGCAACATTACAGTATCTTGCTTTCCCCCTCTGGTTGAAATTTAAATTGTCCAGACAGAACATTTAACCAGAGGAATTCCAATTGACTCCAGAGATCTCAGATTTTATACAGGGGCCGGTGGTTTTTTAGAATGAGAATTATGGCATGACCGAGCTGTAATGATGACAACATTGACTTTGTGAGTGGTCTTTCAAGTCCTTTGTTGTGTTGCTCCAAGCCGCTGACCACAGAATTGCATTGGCATGACACACACCACTCTTAAGTCTGCGACTTAACTATGCGTTGTTAGGCCTGCAGGGTGGGGTATAGGGGAAGTGCTACCATGTGTGTTCTCCCCTTGGAACCAGTCAAGCCTCTTTTATAGTTCCCAGCACCCTTTTAGTCTAGGAAAAGAAGTTCCTCACCAATGCCACTGGCAGCCAGACCACTACCGCTTTCCACCGACACCACCCTACCCCGTGCCACCCCGCCCCAATCTGCTAACGAGCTTAGGTTTTGTCAGTAGCCTCAACATTTGTTAAGTGTTTTGCTTTGGGAAGGGGGGAGCAAGTGTTTTTTTTCGCTGTGCGGATTGTTTGCATTCAGGGAAACAATATTTATTGCCACAAATCAAGGAGGGTGTTTCAGGGGCTGGGCTGGGGGGTTTGTTGTTCAAAGTTTCAAAAGCGTGGCTCTGTGGTAGCCATTTATGCCGTTATATCATGCATTTAAGCTCCCACTTTGTGTAGGAGGAGTGGTTTGGCTATTTTTGCTAGCGTTTGTTATTATTCATTTCTTCTAATGAATGTGTTTTAGGCATGTGTGTTTAGCAGCACACTGGTTAAATTGCAGTGTGTTTAGCAGCACACTGGTTAAATTGCAATCAGAAAAGAATGGTTGAGGCTTTTTGGCTTATTCGAGATGGCCTTTTCCCCACCGATGTCTGCTCTAATGATGTCAAATAAAACATCGTAAAACAGTGAATCTTGTGTAAATTGCCAGTATATTAGTGTTTGTTGTCTTGTTGGCTTTATGTTGTTTGTACCAGAGATGTCCAATCACAATCCTGTTTGGGAACTCAACATACTGTAGCACCAGTGTCATTGCATGTTGCATGTAAGAGAGAAAGCTAACCCACACCGTCTCCTTTCTCTTCTCCTATCGTTTTCTTCTTGTCTCTCTCTCTGTTCTGTCATCCACACCAGTAATTATCGTGTTTGTGACGGCTACTATAATACCGATTTGCCTGGGTAAGCTTCTGCTATACATCTCAGATAATATTACCCACATTGCACCACCCACGCAGAGCATAAATGCAAATTTGACCGCAGACAAGCGTCTGCTCTGACTGAATGCTTTACACATTATACTGTAATTGAATCATCAACAGCCAAACACACAACTCTCGGTCCTTGTTAGCCCCATAATTTCATTGCCTCCCGTAATTTTCCCTGGATCAAACTTGAAGATATCTCACTTAAATGCCGACTAACCCACGCTGTGATGCGTTCTGATCTAATTGTGTTTCTCTCTTCCCGCTTATCATGCTCGCGCTCTAGCTATGAAGATAATAAACCGTTTATCAAGTAAGGACATGTTGCCCAGCAGTCTCCTCTTCAGCCTATAGCTGATTCTCTCCTCGTCATTTTGTTTTCGCCTTCTATCTTTTAGTTATTTTCTTGTCTTTCTCTCTCTGGCCCTGGTTTTACCGTTCATTCATTACTCAGGTCTGAGGTCTGCTCATTCAGTCTGTTCTCGTTCTCACGTCCAATGTCTCCATAACCTTCATCTCGCAGTCCGGTGTTGGTGTTGTGTGTTTGAAGTTTGATCCCCTGACCTCTGCCGGTGTCTGAAGGATCCCCAGGACCTTCACACACCAGTTGGGGGGAATGAATCCTCCCCCTCTAACTCTTTCCACACTCTCCCTAGCTCCCCAGATGTCAACACACTCTCACTATAAACAATCACGCTATGCTGTTTAGACTTGTTGAAATGACTTGACCCTAATGGACAATCACACAGACCTTAGGCTCAATGCACAATCCTTGGGTGCCTCTTTTTGAACATGCTGTCCCAAAAAATCATTCGTTGCGCACAGGATTGTGTCATACAAAATATTGTAACATGATGGAAAAAAAAGATAAAATAAAAAACAAATTCATGTAAATCCAAGATTAATTGAGAAATTCACCAAGCAATTTCAGCAAGTTTGTCTTGTCTTGTTTGTTTTGACTCCAGGACGTGTAGACTGGTTGAGTTTGGGGTTGGTGGAATGAGGGGATGGTGGGGGAAGAGTGTGGGAGGGCCTTTGGCTGTTAGTTGATGTTTCAGTGTTTTTCTTTCCCTTGGTTTACTCCTGTTCTCCTCTTCGGTCAATTTACCCGATAACACAGAACAGTCAGTTTCTTTGGCTTTCTTTCTGTCTGAACATTGAATCACTCTCATGCTGGGTTCTGTCCCCTCCTTGTGTTTGTGTTTGCCCCCCCCCCCTCCAGATCCTGGGTCCTGGGTGCCTTTGCTCTGCTCTGCCTGCTGGGTCTGACGTGGTCGTTTGGTTTGTTCTTCATCAACGAGTCGTCGGTCGTCATGGCGTACCTCTTCACCATATTCAACACCTTCCAAGGAATGTTTATCTTCATTTTCCACTGCCTCCTCCAGAAAAAGGCAAGTTCACTGACCTTCCACTTATTCACACTTCCACTCATTCCCGCATGAAGGCTGTCTGAACCCATTGAGGCCTAAGGCCGCCTTCTAAACCAGTAGTTCTCAAACTTTTTCGTGGCGAGGACCCCCAAAATCATATGTATTTGGCAGCGAACCCTCATCTGAAAATGTTTTGTGCCAGGGATCCCCAGAAGAGAAGATTTGTGTTTTAAAAAAAATCTAAATTATTCAAAATGCTTCAAACACTTTCAAGATTTTTCAAACACTTTCAAGACTTATCTCTGCTATTTTATACTTTGTCACACGACAGTGACAAAATTAGGGAAAATAGCCGATCTAACAAGCTCCTAACTTGAGCTTGTAGATCTGAAGAATTTCTGTAGAATTTCAGAAATTATGCCAACATTTCCGCCTATAATGACATGCCCGAAATAGGGATGCCAGTACAGGTTGAAAGTGGTTAAAGGGAAACGGCCTCCACACGTCGCAGAATTTGAAGAGTGAGGTCCTCTGTGGGCCGGTGCCTGCAGAACTCACTTAAGCACAGCAGCATCACACAATATCGATATCAGCAAATATACCAAAATTAGGCTCACCTGAAGATCTCTGTGTGAACTCATGTGGGAAAAAAACAAACATTGCATGTCAACAGCCTCACCATTTGCCCACACAGGTCCGCAAAGAGTACAGCAAGTGTTTCCGCCACACGTATTGCTGTGGGGGACTGCCGACTGAGAGCTCGCACAGTTCTGCAAAGACCTCCACCACGAGGACCAGCGCACGCTACTCTTCTGGTACACAGGTAGACCAGCAAGCTCCTTTTGTCCCAAGTGACAGGTCCATGAGCACTCACAGCCTTAGTGCGGAATTACTAGTATTGTTATAACTTTAAGCAAGACATTTTGGCAAGTAAGGTCTTATTCAGTGTTAAAAAAAAGACATTACTTCTCCAAATGTTGCATTTTTTTAATTGCATTTAAGAATCAGTGTTTTATTAAGTATTAACTGAATACAATAAAGTACAAATGCATCCGATAATACTGCATCAACGCTATCAGAGAAGTGCATTTTGTCTCTTCCGCTGCAAGAGGAAACCAAATAAATTAACATTGATTTCTCTTGGAAGTAAAGACCGGTAGTCAACAAATGTTGAGTGCGCTAAAGGATGATTAAGGATGCCAAACTCTGAGGAGGTTACATTTGTACATTTTATGACACAGAAGAACATACTGTAGGCGTTATTTAGCATTTTCAGACAGGAAGATAGCTCAAGAGACACAGGTATGGTTCCACATTTTGCAAGCAGCATCTGCTGTACTGCATGAATGCCTTTTTTCTTGCTCTCCTCCCCTTAGCACTTGCTTTTATCTTTTTGTTTCTCACTAACGTCATGTGCATGGGAAATATTACTGCACTATATTAAGAGCCTTTGCAAGCACATTTTTAAAGTGAGGAACACAAAAATCAATCCCAACAACAAAAAGGCAAATAGACTTATTTAATTTATTTGAGGGAAGGGATACCTCCAAAAGTATCACTGTGACTATACATAGAGATACCCATCAAAGTGAATGTCCAACCCTATGGTGCACATCCCCTAAGGCCTCAATTGACTTTCTTCTGTCTAAAAGTAGTCATTGAAGAGTCAACTAAAGTAATTTTTTTTGATGTTCTACTGCCTGCAGTGGCAGGGTATTCGGCCAACTGTAGTATCACTAGCATTAGCGGAGTACTTTGTATAATAGTGGGCAAGTGAGGAGCGAGGCGGCACACGGTACATTCTATATTTATAGAAAAGTTAATGAAAGCTGATCTGAAAGGAGAGCGGGCGTGTTGGAGTGCTAACGCGTGTCCCTTGTTGACCTGACAGAGTCGTATCAGGAGAATGTGGAATGACACCGTAAGAAAGCAATCTGAGTCCTCCTTTATCTCAGGTGACATCAACAGCACCTCCACCCTTAACCAAGGTCAGTTCACACCTCATCTCTCTTCACAAGACATGTGCACACACATACACTAACACAACTCATTTCATCATGTGGCTAAAAATACCAGCTCCTTCCAAGTTCCAATGATTTCGCACAGCCATAGAGGATCCTACCCTGGGAATTGTAATGAATGCTCTAAGCTTGAAAAGACAGAGCAGTGTGCAAAAAAGAAAAAGAAAACATCTTAAGCCCGGCCCCATGCTTCCCATTCCTCCAGCACAGGATTACAAAAATCCCTGTCCTGAAATACTTTGTGTGCTGTCATTCTGGCCGGTCAACCATCAGACGTATGAAATTTGAGGGTGAGGCGGGGGACTTTGTTTGTCCTTAGGTTCCTGTCGTCCAACGTTCCTACCCCCAGCTCAGGGGAAATGCGAACAACGTAGTTTTTATATATTTTAGGTCCACTTTGACACGCAAAAAGGGCCTGTTATTGCCTGGCATGTAAGGTGACCTCCGTGATTTCGCAGGAGATGAAGGGGCAGAAGGGGTGGGCGGGGTTTGTTCAGTCGAGAGGCAAGAATGCAAAAAAACGAGAAAAACCCTATCATTTATTATTTAACTTCAGCACAAATATGATGATGAGAAGATGATGTTCAACTCTGTGTGACCCAGAGTACTTACAGTCTTCAGCTCACTGCTGCCGCATCTCCTCTCTGAAAATGGCTTTCCAAGCATGCAAGGGCCAGAGGGGTTACGCTGAGGTAGTCTGACTTCACCCTCCCTCACGCCTTTCTCTCGACTCCATCTTTTTCTTTTCTTTCTCTTAAAACTTTCTCTTCTTTTTCGCTGGCTCTCTCTCTGTCTTCCTGGCTGTATTTGCCTCCCGCGAGGTGAAACCTTAACACCCTGGAGTTTGAGGTTACCTCTCATCCAGGCCAATACATCAATAAAAACATTGAAGATGGATTACTCTTGACCCGCTGCTGGGGATGTAAATGTAAAGGTTGGGTATTGATCACTTTGCGGGTGTAGGAGCCCCAGTTACCCTGGAGAGAGGAGTGCACTAAAAGAGGACTCTATCACCAGGAAGTGGTTCCTTGTCATTAAAACACTTCCTGGGAGACTGTCTCCTGACATGACAGATGGCGATTAACGCAGGTGATGAATGGCAGTGGAAGAACTCCAACAAACAACACTTAGCTATGAATAATGCTGCGAGGAAGACGAAACCTGGCCAACGCTGCGTCTAGATAAATTACACTGTCTCTCTTGATAAATATTGATATTTTTATATCTGAACTTAGAGGAGTCCTGCTGCTGTCCCTGCAGGGGTGTGGTTTTTTACCTGTTTCAAGATGATAAACCATATTGTCTGTGCCCCAGTGGGAAGACTTGAAAAGACTGGGAGGTTTCTTTTGGGAGGTGGAATGGGAATACATATTCAGTGCAAAAAAAAAGAACACAACGGATGAAAGATAAAAGTAGCAACGACAGCTAATAATAATGAGGACAATGGGGTCAGTTAACATTTTCTCTCACTCCGTCTCTCTTCTATGGAAACGACTGAGAGCATGAGAAGAGTTCTTCAACTTCAACTTCAAATTTGCGTTGGAGATAAAACACAATTTGTCAAGGATTAGGGGAACGTGAGGGAGCTGAGTCAAGGCACAAACTGTTTTGCCTCATACAGAAGTAGCTGACTGCCTGCATTTCCCTGGTTGCCTCTGTAACCTTATTCTGGGGCTCCACAGCAGCTGCTGAGCGTTCGTTCGGGGATATTTTTGGGGGTGGTAGCTTTAGTTGACACCGCATCCTTCAAAAGGCAAACTCAATACTTTGAATGAAAGTCCTGCTCTCTCTCTCTGTCTCTCTCTCTTTGTGTCTCGCTCTCTCTCTCTTTGTGTCTCTCTCTCTCTCTCTCTCTCTCTCTCTCTCTCTCTCGCTCTCTCTCTCTCTCTCTCTCTCTCTCTCTCTCTCTCTCTCTCTCTCTCTCCCTCTCTCTCTGTGAATGTTTTTATTTCTTTCCCACCCCCGCCCTCCATGAATTTTTTTCTCTCCACCAAAACACCTCCGCACCAGACGCAGAGGACTGATCTTCTTTTTCTCCTTCTCCTTCCTCTTCCTCTTGTTCCTCTTCTACTTCTGTCTCGCCTTCTCTAGGAATGACGGGAAATTATCTACTAACAAACCCTCTCCTTCGACCACAAGGCACTAACAACCCTTATAACACGTTACTGGCTGAGACAGTCGTGTGTAACGCCCCCACGGCTCCAGTGTTTAACTCACCAGGTGTGCTTACTTAACACACTCTCCTAAATACCAAACAGTGTGTTTATTTATTTCTCTTTCACACTTTCTTTCTTTCTTTCTTTCTTTATCTCTTTCTTTCTTTCTGTCTTTCTTTCTATTCGTCTGTCTTCTGAAATAATTGTTTTGCCACTGGCCTTGACAAGAGCAGAATGTTCTGGTGTATCTCCTTTCCCTCCGACTCATTGTCTCCCAAATACTGTAGTTAATAGATGCTGTGCGTGCGTGCATGCTTGCGTGCCTTTGTGATTCATCACAATCTGCCCGCTGCTGTTAAATTCCTCTTATCCAAACTAAGGCATTGAGGAGGACATAATGATTAAGCTGGGAATGAGATACATACATATTCTGCCTGGACATCATGTAAACCACACTTTATGCCCCTAGCTGTTATGTAGTCTAAAATGCATGCTTATTAAGATTTATGCCCCTGAATTTGATCATAATCTTAATGAGGTCTATTTTGTTGTCATATTTTTTTAAATGTTTTTAGAGAGAATTCACCCCCTAAAAGCATGTGTTGAGATGCAAGAACATCCATAAATTACTACAAATGTGCTTAATGCAACCTTTTGTAGTTACTTATTGACGAGATAATAGATGACAAGAATTTGCATCCATTAAACAAAGCATTACAGAATGTGTGATTTTACCTCTTATGTAAAGATTTGAATGTGCTTTTCTATTTTGGAAATTGAAATGGCATCTTCTCTTTTGTCATGTTCTCTGCTTTCCCTTGTGCTTCCCTCTATAGTGACCTTCAGAGAGACAAGTATGGGAGTAAAACTTAACTTTGCCTATCAAATGTAATTTTTTTTTCAGCATGCTTATTAAAAACAACCCCCTGAAAAAAAGATAGAAATTGTACCCTGGCACAATCACTTGGTTTTATTTGTTTTTTTTTTAATCTTAGGCCATTAACACACACACTCAGTGGGCAAGTGGTTCACAAAATTATCACCCAAATTCTATAATGAATCTGAACAAAAAACAAAAAAACGAATTCTATTTTAGACTAATTTTAGGCATGTGACTCGCGTGCATTTGACGTCTTGATTTAGAAACCAAGATTTCTCTTCTCTTTTTGACACAAAAAAAAATTGCTGAGATTTTATCCATTGGGAAGGAATGTTTCTAAGGGGGAGGTGTTAGTTAGTTTTTTTTATATTCCCCCGCCACGGTCTCAGCATCCAGCCGCATTCCCCTCTCATCTGTCCACACCCTCTTTAGACAACACCTGCCTGGTCACCCAAATCGCCTCCTAGCATGCATAAACAAATCACATGGACGCCATGGTAACAGCTGTTTCGTCCCCCTCCACGACCCCGCCCTAGTTTATCCCTCCTTTCACGTTCATGTGGTTATCCTTCACTTCTCATCTCCTGTAAGCTCTGTGACGTCTGCTCTTTTGTTCTCCTGTGCTCAACTTGTGTGTCTGTGAAATTAAGTTATTTCACTTCACCAGGACAAGAGCATGTGTCACTGTAAAAACACACTCATCCTTTCCCTCTACTTTTCCCTTTTTAATTTTCACTTTGTGTCACGGCGCAGTACCCATGAGCATGCTGGTTAATGTATGCTCCACCCCCTGCCTCCACCCAGCAATCCTTTGTTTCTCACCCTCGCCCTCAGCCGCGGCACAAACTGATATTTATTATTTTGCTGCTGATTTGTGCGACCCAGCATGCTTAGAGAAATTCCTAACATGACTGTGTGTGACCTCTGCATCGGCTGTGTTATTCTTTTGAGCTGTTCTGCCAGTGACCGGGGGTCTCGCTGGGAACTGTCACGGTGACGGATGCCAAGCGCCGGGCTGCGGGCGAGCGCTGACCTTTGCCAGCCTCGGGTACACAAGCTGCCAACTAATGGAAAGAAAGTGTACCGAGCAATAAAACAACAGCATGATCCCCGAGCTCAATTAACGCGACTTCCACCAAACACCCAAGCCCTCCCCCTACTCCTAACAAAAAGAAAACCACAAAAAAAAAAGACTTGTTGGCAATTAATTCCGCAAAACAAAGCGCAAAAACAAAAATGAACAATCTGTTTTTAATGCTTCTTGGTTTAATTTGCTGAACCCTTGCTCTTACTAAGTTGCAGAGTTTTTACCTTTAAGTTTTTGTTGTTTTCCTTTTTGAGTGATTCTTTTTCATCATGTTACAATAAATCATTTTACTTTCTTTTGTACATCAGCTACTCTTAGACCGGTTATTCTGAGCAGACAAACATTGAGCAGACAAACATGATGTGAGTTGTCCAAAGTGAGTCTTTGCACCTGCTGTGTGTGGTGATGTGGGAGTGCAGCTTGTGAGCCCCCCATCCCCCCCCTCTCCCCCGTCCTTGTAGTGAGAACAAAAAGATGGCTGTTGCGTGTTGAAACATGACTCATTTTCCCTTTCTGTCTACGTCATCTTTATTCCCCCCCACCTCCCCCCACCCCCTCCATCGCCGTCTCTTTTCTTTGCCTCATCACATCAAAAACACTTAGTTGCTAGAAACCAAAAAACAACTTGTCGGTGTCGTAGCTTTTGCCCGTTTGTGGCTACATACCTGTGGACATTATGCCTTTGCTGTGTGTGTCGTGATGGTCATGACCGTTCCAGTCAGTTTCTTAATGTTGTTTGGGATCACTTTCATTGCTTCGTCACTGTGGTCTTGACAGACTTAAATGTAGAATGCCCTTGTGTTTTGGAAAGACATTTTGAAAATTGAAAAAATCTGCCCCGAGATGAAAAAGTAAAATGATTTCTCACGCTGTATAATGCATGCATGGTACTGTTTGCTCTACCTAAGCGATTGTGCCTAACAACAGCAGCAGCATGGCTTCCTTTGACTTAAGTTTTTGTGTGAAACTGCATCCTAAACAGCATTAAACCTCTCTTTTTCATCATTATTATTATTATCATTATTATTATTATTATTATCATCATCTTTATTATTAAACATTTTATTTTGCTTTTTAAATGGGCACTTTGGTCGACAACTAATGTAAACCCCCCCCTCACATGTTCTTTTTTTGCCAGGACACTCACTGAACAATGCGGTGAGGGATACACTACCAAGTGCAATGGATACACTACCCCTAAATGGTAACTTTAACAATAGCTACTCGCTGCGTAACGGGGACTTTGGTGACAGCGTGCAGGTCATGGACTGCGGTCTGAGCCTGGACGACACCGCCTTTGAGAAAATGATCATCTCGGAGCTGGTGCACAACAACCTGCGTGGCTGCAACAAGAGCCACCAACAGCAGCAGCAGCAGCCTCCTCCAAAGCAGCAGCAGCCCTCCACCCTGCACCACCCACCCCTCCACCACCACCACAACCACCACAACCACAACCACCACCACCACCACCAGCAGCAGCAGTCCTCCACCCTGCACCACCCACCCCTCCACCACACGTACCACCACCACCACCACCTGCATCTCAACCACGCAGACCGGGCTCCGCCCCAGGTGACGATGGTGGGCGTGGCCGGTGTAGGAGGTGGAGGCAGAGGCAGAGGCGGCAGCAGCAGCGAAGACGACGCCATCGTAGCCGACGCGTCGTCCTTGGTGCACATGGGCGACCCCACGCCGGCGGGCCTCTCGCTGCAGCACCAGCGAGAGCTGGAGGCGCCGCTCATCCCCCAACGGACTCACTCGCTCCTGTACGCGCCCCACAAAAAGGTGAGGACGACCGACGGCGGCGGCGTGGAGCACTACGTCGGTCAGCTGACCATGCCGGACGCCAGCACGACGACCCCCAAGCGCCCCGACGACAGCCCGCAGTCCCCCAACAGAGACTCTTTGTACACTAGTATGCCTAACCTGCGGGACTCTCTGTGCCCCGAGAGCAGCCCGGACGCACCCATGGACGACCTGTCCCCCTCCAAGAGGAGCGAAGGCGAGGACATTTACTACAAGAGCATGCCTAACCTCGGGGCTGGACACCAGCTCCAGGCCTACTACCAGATTAGCCGAGGGAACAGCGATGGCTACATCATCCCCATCACTAAGGAAGGCAGTATCCCCGAAGGGGACGTACGGGAAGGACAGATGCAGTTAGTGACGAGCCTTTAGATGTATTTAAATTCATCCCCTCTCCCGTCCGCCTCCTCTCCTTTGTCCTTCTCTTCTGTTGCAGGCCTGACCTCTCACAAGACACGCTCTGAGAGATGCCAGGGAAGTGTTTTTCTTTCTCAGAATTCCCCCCCCCACCCCCCCCCCCAAACATGACTCTATCTTCCTACCTACCTGCCCGGCAGACCAATAGACTGAAGCGCACGGGCGACGGCAGTGCAAAGTTTTAAAGAAGAACTGTATATAAAATGCAGAGTGGAATTTCATTTTTAAGAGACAAGCCAACTATGTATTTAAATGTGCTGCTGCTGTTGAATTATTGAGAAAAAGTTAAGCTATAAAAAAGAGAAAAACTAAACAAACAAAAAAAAAACTAAAAAATATTATTGGTTACATCAGATCAGCAGTTTTACTGGTTCAAAAGGTTGTACATACACCCCCCCCCCTCCCCTCTCTCTCTAACATCCTGGTTGAAGCCTGTTTTGTATTATATACAAAATGACACACTTGGACCGGGATGTGGAGTTTTCTTTGTTTGGGAATGTTCCTGATCAGACTGTTATTAGGAATATAAGGTCCTGGCTCCCCTCTTATCACCGTGAAGTTTGGATTGTATAACCACTAGCAATCAAGCCCCTGGCCTTATATTTTCTCAATTGTACATTTGAACTGTTGTCAAGGAAAAATGGCGAAAATATATATTTTGTTGTATTGCTAGTGTAAGATTAAAAAGAAATACAAATAAAAAAGTCATGGAAAAAACGTAAATATGAAGAAACCTTTTAAAATGTAATGTTTGAGAGACTATTGTGTAAAAGTTGCACATAAAACTATAAGCGTGTTTATGGTTCAGACACTTATAATTCATGGTAGAAAGTTTGAGAATAAAAGCTGACAAAAATAAGAGCGACTCAACCAGTACAAGATGCATCCAATCATCACTTTTTCTCCACTTGTGAACAGTGTTCTTTTGCTTAATGAGTTCCATACAGTAGCTATCGCCCATTGAAATGACCTTCATTTGATATTGCCAAAGTGGCATTATGTTTCAGTAGAAAGGGGGAAATTAAAATACCCTATTAAAGACATGTATGCATTGCGCAATTTTACTTTTTGTAAAGTTCTTAATGGAATAGATCTTTTCAGAAATCATGGCATAGTAATGGGCAAGTGCCACATGAAATGAACCAACTTTTGACAATAAAGTTTCTATTTATCATAAAAGTAGTTCCTCCGCCTGGGTTTGGACATTTTATTTATTGAAATCTTTACAAAGAAATAAATGGGAAATGTGTGAATATTTCCCAGCACTGGTATACTGTAGCTTATCTTTTTATTAAATAAACATGTTATTAAGGGGCCCGTCACTTAAGACTGATGTAAAGTTCAACACTTGTTTAACAAATAAAATAAATGTGGAGATTTTTTGTCATATGCCAGTTGCTTTTGTAATGGTTTGTGTTTTTTGGTACTATATGGAAAAAAATAGGTTTGATTGTTTTACTATATGGACAAAGAAACTTTTGACTCAGGTTACAAGTAAGTCCCAAGCACCTTGGAAGGTAAACCAGTGATTTTATGTTCAAGATTTATTTGCCTCTTTTTTTATTTTGTTTTGTTCTACAACTCAGTGCAGAGTAGATGGAGCTCATTTCACCGTATGTGTTAGAGAAGCCAAATCTTTCCATGTGATTCAAAGATGACAAAACTCAGGTAGGAAAATTACATTGTAAATGTTCCTCTGTGTGGTTGTAACACTCCAATAAAGGTTCGAAAATTACACCGGTTCACAGCATTGTCCGCTTAGTATATTATTGAATGAGCACTACTTCTGACAAAATTTTCTTTTTTTTCTTCTTTTTTTCCCCCAAGAAACAAGTTGGTTCTAATGTGAAAAATGTGTGTGATTCTAATGAGGGGGTTACTGTTACACTTGGCAGCTTCTGGTGAAATACATCATACATAATATGTCCACGTATGACACATATTTTCACCAATTACAGTCTGCTGTTTGAGGTCTATAGTGGGTCCCTGCATGGCTTAAGCTTAATTTAAACGTATTTGCGTGCCAGGGTCATGCACTGAAAATAGCCCATCTACAAGATCACAATGCGTCGCTGCATTATAAGCTTGTAGATCGGCTATTTCCGGTGCACGACACGACACGCAGCCAAGTATAAATCTGGCTTTATTCCTCAGGTACTGCAAATTTTTTGAACTATTCTAATGTACCACCAGTTGAGGCAGAATGACAGATCTTGGCAGGGAGGCTGGAAATTACAGTGTTTACCATTTGGCATTGACGCAAATGACTCAGAATCCTGCGAAAGACATAGTCTGTGCACAAAATGCTGTGTGGGATGCGTGTTGATTTGACATTATGTACAATCGAGCATGTGACATTTTGTGCAATTATCCCAGGGTACAAATTATGTTTGGATAAATTCTGTTTGGATGTTTTTGCAGTTTTCTTTTGCAATGTACTTTACAGGCATCTAAAATGATATTTTTACATCAATGTCTGTGGTGGTTGCTGATTCATCCCTAAAAGCTATGTGCCACAAATGGAGCAGCTGTGGTCTACACTGTTATACATACAATATGTGTGTGTGTGTGTGTGTGTGTGTGTGTGTGTGTGTGTATATACACACACACACACACACACACACACACACACACACACACACACACACACACACACACACACACACACACACACACACACACACACACACATATATGTATATATATATACACACACACACACACACACACACACACACACACACACACACACACACAACAAAAGTGTTGATCAAATGCAATTTTATCACCGTCTTTGTGAATTAATAAGTCTATGGTTGTGTGATCAACAAATTATCACCAGAGGTAGTGCAAGGTTATCCATTCACCTACAGTTAGGGAATATACACGCACGCACGCACGCACGCACGCACGCACGCACGCACGCACGCACGCACACACACACACACACACACACACACACACACACACACACACACACACACACACACACACACACACACACACACACACACATTGATATATACTGATTATTGATGTACATACTCATTCATATATTCACTGGCTATATATATATATATATATATATATATATATATTCCCTCATTGTACATTTATATTTATTGATATTCTACATTATATGTTCATTCATTTGGAGATCAAGTACTGATATCAAGGACCTGCAGGTTAGTATTTAATTAATGTTTTTATTTTTTGTATTGTTATTTATTGGTTTTGTTTTTGCCTCACTTTTGCCTGTACCTCCTGTGTTTCATTCTCCCTGTTGTTGCTGCTATGACACCTGAATTTCCTCCAGAGATCAATAAAGGTTTATCTTATCTTAAATACATAATAATTACTGAAAGCATAAATGTAACTATGGCAGGTTTAGTTGACACACAAAAACAATTTCTTCACAAACCAAATATGTAATATTCTAGATGGGCCTATTTCAATCATTAACTTGAGAAATTGGTAGATTATGTAGTTATCTAATTTTAAATTAGATCATTTCTCACCTAACTATATAAAGGTTTGATAGTGTTCTAGATAAGGTTCCTATATGCGTGATTTCAAGTATCTAGAAAAAGTATTCGAGTGAATTGAAGCCAGTTTGAGCTTCTACTCAAGACCTTCAATATGTAATATGGACAAATTGAATGGTGCTGTTTCTTTTTTCATTTTTGTGTAGACTGTAGAGTGTAGAGCATCCATGCTTTAGAAACCTTTCGTGGTTTCACTGTGGAAAAAAAATATTATTTGCTATGTTTGTTTCAATGTCACAACTCAAGCATACTTCTCTCCAGTCACTGCTTACAAATAATAACTTCATACAAGAAATCTGACAACAAAAGGCAACCTTCCAATGCTACATGCTGTCTATCTAGGCTGCACAAAGACGTCAACATTTTCACAAAATCTCATATTTCAATGCCAAGAGTCTGTTTATAAGAAAACAAGTAAAGAAATGTACTAGGCTTTTCCTTACCATTCTCACAATCTTAGTTAGTTTACTTAAGCATAGTGACCTGATACATACATACTGTAAGCTTGGCTGGTAAGCAGGTTTATTTTCATTATTAAGGGCTAGGGAATATGATCCAGGATTAGCTATTGGGGTGTGACAGAGAGAGCGTGTGGACTCGGCACCCTTTTTGCTTTGCGTGTGGCCCTTTCACCGACTAAGAGCCTTCATAACTCCCCTTTCTCCCGCACAGGAGGGAAGGCTTGCTCTTTGTCAAACATTGATTCAGAAGTAGGGCAGGAGCTGTGGGGCGCAGGGCTCTGTTGCGCCCACAGAGGAGTAGGCACAGTCCCTGGAAACACAGACAGAGAATGCTGTCAGCAGAATCGCATGTGAAACGGCTAAAGATGGATGTTTTTGACTCCTATTTTTATTTTATTTTTCCCCCTATTGTAGCCAGAGACTATAATGCGAGACCAAACATAGATTGTTTGTGATCGTCAATTCAGTGCTAATATTGAATGCTGTAAGAATATGATGCAATTGGATGAAAGCGATTTTTCCCTCCATTAATGAAAAATTGTGTTTTGTCTTCCATTTGCAGAGTATTCTGGAGCTCTCCCAAGTGTGTCCTTTCCAAGGAACTGTTGTTATTTTGGTCACATGGCTGTTTAATAAACATTTAATTAAACTGATCATCTGTTCAGGATCAACTGTAATGAGTTCCTCAACATGGTGAAAATAATGGGTATTAGCTCTTCCAATTACAACCCATCACTGCTTTCTTTGTGTTATGTATACTCAAATCATTTGCTTCCTTGGTATCATCAAGAATGAATGAAAAGGTAACTTTGTACATTCTAGATTACACATTTTAAGCCAAGTGCTTAGATAGTTACTCTCTAAGTCCAATATATTCAGTGACTCATTCATTCAAATACATGTTATTTAAAAACAGAGAGGCTATTTGAATCATACAAGCCTTGAAACCTTTGTTTGAATGAGCCTATATTGTTCAAAGTCTACCTACAGTACATATAGTGAAAGCACCTGGTTGTTTCTGTGGGATTATGCATATAAGCTCCTATAGCAACTTCTCTACCAATTGTTGTGAAGCCAATGCACTGTGCCAATTATGGATAATCAAAGTGATTGCATGTGAGGGGGAAAGCAATCCCTCTTAAGTCACAAACAGTAACTGCCAGTGCAAAGTAACTCCCCCAACTCTTGAAGTCAAAGGGGAACCGTTCAATGCTCCGTTCTCTTTTGTCCTGTCCACCAACTTCAAACGTGTGGATTTGTGGCCCTTTGGCGACTTAGATCCGGTCCTATCGAGGTGAAAAATCCAATTAACCTGCAGCTCCAGCTGCCTTCGTTATAATCCCCTCCCATAATTATGAAAATACCAGATGCAGGATTTCAAATGGAAATGGAATGAGAGCAACTAGCTCTGTAAAGTTGAAATGAAATAAACCACACCAACATAAGATTGAATCAACAGTATATGACAACTGAGAACAATTATTTTCATATTTCATTCAGTACTAGTAGTTAGTAGTAGTAGTTCATACAGAGCTAAAGTACAACACCATCTTTATAAAACACTACAGTAATTTCATAAATGCTAACTATACCGTATTATTCATGTACAACAGATTAGTGTCACTGCAATGATGTTGATCTTATACAGAAAATGTCCCCATGTGATAAAATCAAAAAGCAAGTTTTGCAGCACCTGCAAAGGCAACAGGTGCTTATAGGAGTAGACCAAGTGGGGTACCAAACATAGTAATAGAAAAACTCATCAAATGCAAGAAAATACTTTAATTACATTACATTACATTACAGTCATTTAGCAGACGCTTTTATCCAAAGCGACTTACAATAAGTGCATTCAACATAGGTAGGGAACGAAACTACTAATCACCAGAAGTCTGAAGTGCATTTCCTGCAAAAACAAGCAACCAAGAGTATACCTAGCGCTAAGGTAAAAGTGCTATATATCTGCTACCTACTTTCTTAAACAGATGAGACAAAATAGCAAAAATCAACGTCCATAAGTATATCATGCACAGTATACATACATTGCTGCTACGCTCAGGCACCTTAGTCATATTTTTTATCTCAGGTACTATTGTAAATATGTAGAATTTTTGTTGTTCTCTTGTTTGATATCCTTCCCACTTGCCCCCCCCCCCCCCACCCCTCTTCTTCCTCCCTCCTCTTCTTTCTATGGAAATAACGTTATGATGGGAATGATGTACAAAAACTTTTTTACCTTGTAAACCTGTGATGTGACAATAAACCTGATTCTGATTCTGACAATTCACAATACAAGGTCCTCTAAACTGGATCGCTCATAAAAGCACTTGGCTTATTTAAAATGAGATCCCCACGCACTCAAGGCAGACTAACCCAACCATTAGATGTTTGTTTGCTTATATTTTTACATTTCACATTTAATTGTCATGCAATTTCATTATAAGGCCAAAGTGGCTTCAATCATTTTAAACAAAGGGAATTGTGACCTGTCACCCTAACCAGTTTGTTCATAACTTCCATTGATGTACTCACCTGCTCCATCTCAATGCGTTTCAATGGGATTTCAGCCATTGAATGACTTAGACCAGTGGTTCTCAACCTGTGGGCTGGGGCCCGTGGGTAGGCCGTAAGGATATTGCAAGTGCCCCCCCCCCCCCAAAAAAAAAAGATAAATGATAAAATGATAAAATTACAATGGTATTAATGGTATTTGTCTTTAAAACCTCTTGATACCGATAAAAAGGAACCAATCGTCGGGTGGGCCACTGTCAAGCCCTGATTCAGAAAAGGTTGAGAACCGTGAGGTATTATACATTCACTGCAATAAGACAGGGGTCATCAAACTGGGGTCTGGGGACCCACATGGGGTCCTTGGGGGGTTCCAGGAGGTCCCCAGCTACATTATTGATACAGTAGTTAAGAACCAAATTGACCATTTACAGGTTTGTAACACAGAGAGTGTAAATGGTCTATAAGGGTCCATTTGGTTCCATTTGTACACTGAATTATGGGGTCCATTGTCTAATGCAGAGTTGAGCAGTACATTTAGTTTGACTCGGTTCCACAGATAAAAAATAGCTGACCTACAAGCTCACAACTTGTGAGCTTGTAGATCTGCTATTTTCTAAATGTTTGCCTTTCTTGTATTATTTGACAAAATGGCCAATGTTTGACCTGTTTTTATAGTATAGTTTGTTGATTACTTTTGATGCAGTAATGGTATTTTTTCATTTCCGACCCACAGGATGAGAACCACTGGCCTAATGTATACTAAACTGGGCGGGGGTCTTTGAAATTGAAAGGTTTGAGAACCACGGCAACAAGAGACAATGTAGTATTTCTCCTCTGTTGCTCAGCGCATTTGCACCATTGAGTCTGTCTCATGGCTGAATCTAACATTGGTCTGATAAACTCATTGGTATCAGCCAGAGGGGAAGCCTCGGGCAATATCTACTGGACCTCCTGCAGGGAACAACAAGCCCTTCTTACTATAGAGATCCATACTGACCCGAACCTCCAGTTTTCGCATAGCAAGAGGAACTACAGCTTCAGCTTCATGTTATTCATATTTTTCTTTAACCTTTAAACCCAAAAAATAGGCAACTGAGATTGGATACAGTATATATTTTTCAAGGCCTGGTCAAGAAAGGCAGAAGAAGAGCATTTAAAAGTTATATTGACACGAATCTTCACTACACAATTGAAGAGCAGGAGAAAGGGGCGGAGTTTGGATGTTATCAATGTTATCTACACGTTTGTGCTAT
Source organism: Gymnoscopelus microlampas (assembly GCF_963454915.1). NCBI lineage: Eukaryota > Metazoa > Chordata > Actinopteri > Myctophiformes > Myctophidae > Gymnoscopelus > Gymnoscopelus microlampas. Next base: position 21,564,224 of record NC_139946.1, read on the forward strand.
GTTCTAGCAGACCACGTGTCCAATTGCCTACACATTCTGACAAAGAAATCGATCATGCCTGTAGCCGTCGCAACGTGTACTTTTAATTGTTCAGTATAAATTAGTATTTGTTCTTTTCCCCATATTTTTCTCCGTAGCGCACTATTGTACCGTGACGCATATTACGTCACCGTAGTGCCGTGATGCATTTTACGTCACCGACCAGAAACACAAAATCAGACAAGGGTTGGACTTTTGTGAGCCATTCATTCCCAGTTCCCACCAAGCCCGAAGAAGTCACGGCCCATCAAAACGAATGAGTAGCCTAATTAAGGCTCCACATTTCTGCTACTAAACATTCTGGGACAACATGCCAAGTGAACAGAACAATTGCTGTGTTGTTTATAGCCTACAACTACAAACAAATCATGTCACTCGCAAAACGAACATCAACTTTGGCTATGAAAAATGGGCTATTTTGTCCAAAATGTTATTTGAAAAATGGTCTTAAATAAAGTATACATGCTTTGAACATTAACAGTACATCATTATCAGATCTAAATGTATCAACTTCGTGTTTATGCCTAAAATGATTGGATATAGGCCATAGGTTTAGCTTGGCTCCAGCCCCTGAATCGCCCGCCTCGCATTCAGGGTCTGGTGACGCTGTAGAAAGGCAGGGTTTTCTCGGTTGAAAATCTAACCAGCCTAATCCGGATCGGGATAAGGCCTATGAACCCATGGCCAAAGAGTCCCACTTTGGCCACGCCCCAATCTCAGAAAACGGCTACACTGAGAGGGCTTCCGGCTTCCAGACTGAATAATGAAGTGAAACGAAATGAAAATTCAGAGTGTCAGGCTAGCAATTTGTAGCAATTGTAGAAATATTATTAGACCTTAATTGTCAAATGTTCAAGCATTTTCTCAACATCATGTATACTTTACCTGACTTTTATTACAAGAATTTGATTTTTTTACATTTTGGACAAAATTGCCAATTTTACATGGAGGTGCCCAGTCTTCCTCAGTGCCCAGTCTTCCTGTTAGCTGCTGCTGTCACTCATGACTTCGACTCCCGTATTGATGATTTAAGAGCTGCAGTTGTGTGCAAACATGCTTTCCAATGCCCTGCATACTGCCTTGACACAACGACTGGGATAACAACGCTGATCTCAGCGTTTGTCATAAGAGTTATTCCTCCAGAGTTCAATAAAGGTTTATGTTATCTTAAATACCTACTATATATATAAAAATCATATAATGTATTGCACAAAAAACTGCCGATCTGCAAAGTAAGCTGACAACATTTTGCCTATAATGACATGCCCAAAATATGCACACTGTTGTGTGTACCTCACCAGAAAGTGGTTAAAGTGAGGATATCCACATTGATGTTTAGAGTAAATACATATCACATCATCACAAACTTTTCATACTGCACTTATTTTGAAGCAAATTGTCCTATTATGATTTCTTCTATATAGCGTCCTGTCAAACTGACCTTGAGCAAGGCACTGACCCCTGCCCGCTCACTCATTTTACGTTGTGCTGCATCAGCAAAATGCATAAAATGTAAAAGGAAAAAAATCACATTCATATGAGTTATAGGAGCAGAGCTAATACAGAAGTACTGTGCAGTATTACATTCACTGATGTCACCACAAGGGCAGCAGCTGCCGACCGTGAGGTTCATGCCTCAAATTGAAAATAATACTTTCATCTTGAAGGTCACTTTTCCAGTTTAAAGACATATTTGAGAATCTCTTTGGGTTTTCCTTACATACTGGATCTTATCCATGTTTTAACCCAATAAAAGAGAATGTTTCATAATTTGTTTAATATTTAAAACCTGCTCACATGCTCCAGGAATATGTCATGAATTATTTGTACCTCATCGTCATTTTACAGTCTTTTCTACCCAGCGAGAATGTAATACATAAACCCTGTATCACCTATAGAAAAGAAGAGATGTTTGAGATTGTATGCTACAACATCCAAAACATGTCCTGTTTTACAATAATTAAGGCATCAAGGTATATTGATCAGAATCAGGCCATGGCACATCAAAACAGCTTGCCTGGGAAGCCAAATGATTCACAGAGGGACACATGGGATCTATGAGGCCAGTACGCTGTTTTTTTAATTGATAAGTAGGGGGAAAACAGTTGTAACCTTGAGCATGGGAGTGTATTGCAACTGAATATTGATTTGGAGTTTCCTTGCTGGTGGCGAGCGAGCAAGGTGACTATGAAGACAAGATATAAAATATATTATGAATGTCTCGGTTGTATTGTAGTTTCTCATTAAGATGCAGAAAGGCCTTATGCAGAGGAACCTTGTCATGCTAATCCTGGCCAAGTGGTCCCACAGGGTCCCGGAAACAGAGAGAGAGAGGAGGCGAGTGCTCATTTCTAAGAACATTTTTTTGGAGGGGGTGTGATCTTTGTCATATTATTTCCATTGCCTTTGTGTTGTCATTGTCCTATATGTACAGTACTTTGTCTTAGTCAAATTTCTGGTGAGGTACACACAACAGTGTGCTTGTTCTACTTCTACTCTCGCTTGTGAGGACACGGACAAAGCAAATGTATACAAATATGAAATTATCCTTTTAGAAATTAGAAGTGTACACTAAAATCCTGAGTGCTCACTTAACTCAGAGTGTACAAATGCAAGCAAATGGACTGTCTCACTGTGTCTCAGTGTTACAAATGGATAAATTAACCCTGAGGTTTATCAATAAGTGTTAACGATCAGACACACATTGTTAATAAGAATGCCGTAGATTCAGGTCCATTCTTTTTATTTATGGAGAAACATCAAGTTCCGTTGCTTGAATGCAATTATACAGAGCACCCAGTATCAAGGAATAGCAGATAAAGCCATCTGAGACGGCTGTGATAGAAGAATCCACGTTGTGTAATTTAATGTCTTCTGAACCCTAGGTCAGTTTCAATATAACATGAGTGAAGCGTGGCGAGATGTAATCTGATTTCATTTTATTAAAATGAGAATACATTTCAAGAAATCAATTTCACATTTATGATGTATATCAACAGTTTATTTCACCCGTGGAGAGCAGAACTATCACCTGCTACTGCTATTTGTTAGGTGACAATTTGCAAATACACATCACAATGACTAGGCTTGGTAATTTGAGTTGAATAACCAATTTCATTGCATACACAACAAATGTGTCATCTTTACAAAATATGGAAATGCATTGTATTGTCAATATGCAACTCTTATTCTCAGAAATGTTCTTAAGCACAGTAATCTAACTAATGCTATATTTGAAATAAGAATGTGAGTTACTGTACAGTATGTGCAACCTTTAGATTTCCTTGGTGAGCTCTTAAAGCATCAAATTCATCCCCCATCAAACTCTCCTAGTCCACAATGCTACACATCTGCCTGCAAGATGTCATGCCAACATTGTAAATGCAATCTCAGATTCAACGTTTCACATTGCACACAGACGAAGGAGGGAAGCATTATGTTGACTGTGAGAGGAAGATGTGCAATTAATGACATCTGAGCTGGGGGTTTCATATCCCTGACAATCAAAAATAGATTTTGACGATCACATGGTCCAATGTGAGGCATACTTCCGCCCTCTGAGCCATTTCTATGTTAATACATCTCAGTAAATTACATTGAGCTTATTTGTGATAAGCTCTATTGATGGCCGGGCGCAATGAATGGTTTCTATTACATGTTTTAGCAAAAAGCCCAGGAAAGAGACTTTTAATATGAATGTATTTCAACAATGCTGCTTGTAATGGATTACGGTGGTTCTGCCGCCTCATTGATTAGTTTCACCTTTAATGCACAGCACACAACTCTGGCCGCCACTGCAGATGTCCTGACTTAGATAGCTTTTCAATGACAGACTGCGGCTTGGCTTTGCAATTCTATGGCAATAGGCCTACAGTGCAATGCAATCATTATGGGGAATTCTCATTGGCCTGTCTGCGTGGCTGGGGCCCACAATCTATCCTTCCTTCCCTGCACATTGCAGTGCTTCGATGCATTAAAGCGGAGCCAAGGGGGATCCCAACAGATGTTGAATGGTTGTTTTGTCTTGAGTACATTAGTGTCTTTTTCCAGCTTGAAGGTGATATGGAGTAGAAACCACATTAGGACTCCCTTTGTTCTTATAGCTTACAGCTGTGAGTGGCAGTCAGATCAAATTAGAAATTCCTATTCTGTATATTTTGGTGAGGTAACCGGTCCCGTGCTTTTGTGTTCTGAAGTCATGAAGCCTGGATTATGCATACAGTAGTTGCGGTGTCGGTCTTGTGTGGTGAAAATAGCCAATCTACAAGCTAATCGCCACAATGCAACGCAGTATGAGCTTGAAAATCTATTTTTGTCTCATAGCACCATTGTACGACATAAATATTGCATATGTAATTCAAGCATAACTGTGACTGAAGGTCCGGAATTGAACAGAAGTTCATACCCATAGGTAATTCATAATGGGTTAGTTAGGATGTGGAAGATCAAACCAGGAACCAGACTGAAGTCATGAAACACATTTCCTGATCATTATAAATACAGTTTTCCAGCATCTTTGCTACATTTTTGTAATCATTTACATGGACCTACTTTAGCCATAGAAGTGTTCCGGTACAGAAGATTGTGTGGGGAAACAGCAAGCCAGTGCATTTGTATTCACAGGGCCACTGCAGTATGCAAGGTCAGTCTTCATGTGGACAATGTGCCAGGAGCTTCACAGGACAAGCAGATGCAGAGAATCTCAAGTGGTGCTTAGGCCACTGCCAAGGTATCAACATATGTCATCTGGATAGACGTGTCAATTTAAACGTGCCACTTGCTACATGTTGAGCCTTGAGCGGCGCTCGCCTGCATTCATTTCCTGTGCCCCATGTCCAAAGTGTTTGTCACCCTGTGTCAGTCACATATTGCTAGTTTCTCCCTCTCCGCAGCGGGACCCCGGCCCCCCCTCTGTACTCGCAGGAAATGTTGTTCTTCATGAACAGTACACTGGGTCACTCAGTCGATGGTGCCAGAGGTCCGCCAGGGGTCGAGCATGCTGACAGGGGTGCCCATTGTCCCAGCTCCATGATGGAATGCTCAGCGGACTTCCTGCTAAACCCAGCATGCTCTCGAAGGAAGAAGTCAAAGGTGGAGAGAGAATACGAGAATGGATGTAGAGAAGAGAAGATAAGATGGAGGGAAGAGTGGTGGTGGTGGGTGTGTCGCGGTAGAAAGGCAGCTGAGTCAAACAGAGTTTTTTTTTATTATCGGTGGTTGGACTCAGGGTTGATCAATACAGGAATCATTGTGTGAAAGTGCAGGGCTGGTGGATGCACTGTGACTCAAAAACACAAAGGTCCACTTTGATAGAATCTGAGCTGCAGATGAAACAGTCCATTATATACATATTTGCTCTGAGGCGTTAATCAACAGCAGAGGGACTAATCCGAATAATAAGGGAGGTGATTATGTGGCATCATCAAAGCTGCACACACAGTAAAATCCTCAGTGTTAATGTAACTTTGAGAATACATATAAAAATGGATGGACCTGTAAGGTCAGTGTTAATTCAAGTCTCAGAGTATTAACACTGAACATTTTATTTTGTGCTGTGTGCCCATTCCTTGTCCTTGCAGAGATTTGGGTTACCAGACACTTGACCGTGATATAACAGCAATAGTGAGAACATTTTAATGAAAGCCCTCTGATTAACAATTATACATTATTCTTTTTGTGAATTTCATTGAACATGATTTAATTAACAGCTGATTTTATTATGTGAAAACTTGCACATTTGTCAAAAGAAAGCTGAAGAAAACCACCACGGTTTTAATTATGTATGCTGGGTCCGTCAGAAATATGTCCAAATTGCTGTATAGGCCTATTTCACTTTTGGCCTCATATTCATTCCAACTAAAAAGTGCACCATTTGTTTCTAAAACTGATAATGGTTTTAAATCACACATCTAATCTTCATAACAGGCCCTGATGTTGGATGTGTTAAGAATAATATTATGATGGATAGAATTGTTTACAGATTTGATGTGGTTGTTGTGAATAATGTTACTAAGTATGTGCATAAGGTTGGACCTGTCAGTAGCAGGCTCTCTCAAGAAGACATGTCCATGTCCATACCTCCTTATGAATTTTGTTTTGGACTAACATCTTCCATAAGTGACTGAGTCCTGCACTTAGATACTGTATAGTCCTGGTAATTGATTGCGTGAAACAATCACCTGTGCGTCTCAATGTTAGTAAACAAATAATTGGTCTATAGGCTTTACATGTATGTATGTATGTAGAAGCCTATATTTTGCCAGCTGTAAGAACAGAATTTACGCTTTTCACAGAAGACATTTTTTTGACAGTATGGGCAATGTACAGTACAGTTCATGGCACACAAAAACGCCTAAATATAACAGTCACAGAATAATTTTGTTTACCTTCAGCTGCATTTACCATAGGCCTATAGGCCTACACCTACTGCTACAGTGTGGCATGTCAAAGACTGTTGTGTCTGAAGCTTCCTATTCCTTAGGCATACCTTGTGTTTCTAATAAATAACTAACTAACTAACTAACTAACTAACTAATAGTTAGTTAGTTAGTTACTAACTAAATACATAAAATAAAAATAAAATAAATAAAAACGTTTCGAAGCTGTTTGAGTAGAACCCTTCTCAGAACACCAAATTCAATATAAATATTGCATTGTTTTGATTTGCTGTGTGTGTGTGTGTGTGTGTGTGTGTGTGTGTGTGTGTGTGTGTGTGTGTGTGTGTGTGCGCGCGCGCGCGTGCGTGCGTGCGTGCGTGCGTGGGGGGGGGGGGGGGGGGGGGGGGTGGTGCTTTGGCTGCCGCGCTAGCAGCAAACAGCTGGAAGTGATTAGCATTCGACGTGTTTCTCTGTTTTGGTGAGCTGCGTAGATAGCTTAGCTGGGACTGTATGACATTAAGGTTATTAAAATTGACATGAGGACTCGAGGAGATATACGTGACGACTGCTGCAACCATCAATTACATCTAGTAGTTCATGAATGTCATGTTAAATGCCTGTTTACGATATAACATTAGCCGTGCAACTGACTGGAGGATTGTTTTTAGTAGGTGCTTCAGTGAGAGTGGTGGTGTAAAGTAACTAAGTACATGTGCGAGTACTGTATACTCAGGTACAATGTTGAGGTAGGCTATTGTGCTTTACTTGATTTCCAATACTTTTACTCCACTACATCTCGGATCCAAAATATTGTACTTTTACTCCTCTACGATTATTTGAAAACAAACTTCAGTTACTAGTTACTTTGTAGAGTTAGATTACAAAACATACATTAACCCCTTCAGCCCTATTTAAACTTTGGCTATTTGAAAACTTGTGAAATGGGACCTTCTGCATAACGAGTACTTTATACTTTTGGTACTTTAAGTTGGCCACATTTGTATACACATTATTGTACTTCTACTCAAGTACATTTTGAATTCTGGACTTTTACTTGTAACAGAGTATTTCTATTTTTGTATTGATACTTTTACTTAAGTAAAATGTTTGAGTACTTTTTCCACCACTGGAGATTAGTGTCCTTGGTTGGAGCCATGACAGTGAGGCCCATTGCAACTGACTTGACTTGCTGGTGGTTAAACAACACAAACAAAAACAAAGTTCTGAATAAGTAAACCGGGTTCACAATTGTAGAAATTGTTTTTAGGCTAATTCACTAGAGAAGCCACGGTTTGGATGAGATGGAACAACTGACTTGACAATGTTTCCAGGTGCATGAAATGTAAATCTAATAATTCCACCTGCTGATTGGTAAATAAGTTGTATTGTTTTATTTTCTATTTGAGTTAAGCGGCTGTAGAGTGTGGAGCATAACGAAATGTTTCTTGCTCTTGTAGCCTTGGATCAATATTCAAGACTATCATAGATGTATTTTATCGATTTTGACATCATTTGCATATCTACGATAGATACCAAAGTAAAAGTCAGACTTGATAAAATACATCTATGATAGTCTTCTTGATCCAAGCTATAGCTGTTGGGAGCATGAATGTAATATAGCCTATGTGTGCAATGCAGGTTTTGTGTATGAAGGGCTCAGGATATTTAAAAAAAATGAAAGATGTTACATTGGTAATAAAGGAGCCATGGGGTCATCCCTATGTTCCCCGGGTTCTATGTTACCCCACTAAGGTTAGGGTTAGGGTTAGGTTAGGGTTAGGGTTAGGTTTAGGTTAGGTCCTATGTTCCCCGCTCTCCCTAGGAAAGCGGGGAACATAGTTACGGTCCCGGAGCCATTACTGTATGTTGTACTGTAAGATTTTCAGACACCAGTGGTTGGGCACTAGATGGACAGTAGGCCTACCTTGTATAGGGACACCGCAAAATAAACATAATTTTGAACTGGGGACCCCCCAAAATAATCATATTTGAATTGGGGACCCCCTACCCTGACAAACAGGGTATATAAAGTATATATAGCAGTTGAGGCATGACATTTAGTTTGACTTGGTTCTACAGATATATATTGTAGAAATAGCAGATCTACAAGCTCAACAATTTTTGCATCTTTCTTATATTTTTGGTCAATTTGTCAGTTTTTATAGTTTGTTGATTACTTTTGATGCAGTAATGGTCTTTTTTCTTTATTTCTTTGAGTTATTAAAAAGGTCTTAAATGGCCTTAAATGTAATTGTCACTTCACTGTCATCTGCCCCCCCCCCCCCCCCCCCCCCCCTCCAAAATCATGTGGGGACCCCCCCTTCCTCCAAAATCATATGGGGACCCCCCGACCCACAGGTTGAGAACCACTGGTATAGGGCACAAGTGCAGTAATTAGGGAAGGCACAGGTGGAGGCCTGGGGGGGGCGCACGAACAGACGGACAACCCCAGAAAAAGTCTAAAAGACAACGTAAACTGGAAATTCCATCTGTTTGTTTTGTGTCTGCTTAGGATCACTCCCACCTGTGTAGTAATGGCGAAGGAAAGTGGACGCTGACATTGGATTTTATTGGAAACATTGCCACTACAGGTAACTTTTGTCCATTTCAGCACGTTGAGTAGTCCAGGCCAAGCTTCAACGTTTGCCCATAGCACAAAGCATTTCATTTACCATAATCCCTTGTATGTGAATGGGGGGGGGAAAAGGAAGTAACGTGTGCAAAATATAGGCCAAAAGGAATGTAAAACATGAACAGATGGAAAAAGAACAACACACAGATTGGTTAACAGGGGGCACTATAATAGCCTATAATACACAGGCAGATTCGTCTGGTTTCCAGGCTAGTAGGCCTACTAGTCTTTATACTCTAAAGCCATAGTTCAGTCCAAAGATTCATGATGACCCAAGTTGAAACTTGCAAGTGCTCGCAACAGAATTCCCCAAACTGTGGTTTTATAAAACTGGACAGTCCACATCAGAGGTGATAAACTGAGATTATGAAATAATAATAATAATAATAATAATATGATACATTCTGAAAGTTGCTGCATTGCGATTCAACAAGTCTAATCTCATAGGGTGGTGAGAAGAAAACCTCCTTGGCGGAGGTGATTATGTGTTCCGAGGGTTGGCTCTACAGATCGGTGAGTACATAGATTATTCTGTTCTGTTGTATTGTAATCTCTGTGGGTTCATGTTTTCCTGCCGTGCCACTTACTCTGGTCCCACTCATCACAGTGCATGTTGATCTAACTGTGATTGCATATTTAGTTTTATGAAGTGATGTGGTTGCAATGGACATACAGTGCAGACAATCCTAATGGTTGACGATAATTAGGCTTCTGATGTTGTTTGTGGTACTTTGTTATTGCAAACTCCTGCATTTGAATCCCAAATATGTAAAACTGTGTATGTAAAGTTTTTGAGTCCTGACATTTGAATTGGTTAGGTGACAAGATTACAGAAAGACAGGTCAAATGATGTACCCATTGGTTTGATTATAGGCTTTTTGGCCAGTGAATGGAAAGATGTCTGCATGATGTTACTTAACGGAAAGTTTAGACATCACCTGCAGCTCTTCTGATTGGTGAGTAAATTATTTTATTGTTTTGAGTACTGTTGTTTTTTATACCCCCCCCCCCCCAATTCAGTCATTGCTCTCACAACAACACAGACCTTGTACTGCAATCCCTGGCTTGTCGCTGCCAGTGCAAACGCTGTGGGACCGGAGTGTGTGGCTATGCCTTCTCACTCCAATACACCCAATTCTTTTCCCCTGACCGCAAGGAATCTCACTGGGAGAGCACAATGCGCACAGAGGTTCACACTATCTCTCCCAGTTCCCCTCCCGCTGAACAGGCGCTTCGGCCAACGAGTGAGTCATTAGTGCAGGGACAAGGACACAGTCCCCTCCAACCTTCCCACCTGCAAACACTTGTGTTTGTTCGGGTGTTGTTAGTTAGGCCAAGCCAGAGGCACAGCTATAACGAGTGCAGGCCTCTGTGGTGGTGGATGAGAGTTTTACCTCTGTGCCACCCTGTTCACCCCATCCTAACCCAGTATTCTATTCTCTATGGATTCTCTATGTTCCCTGGTTGGTGCCGGGCCACTCGCCATAGGGGATGTTGAGCCAGCTGTGATTGCATGTTCTACTTTGTGAAGTGATGGAAGGACAAAATGAGGTTTCTCGTGTTGTTTGTGCCATTTTTTGATTGCAAGTTCTGTCGCACATCCTGTTAGTGTGTCCATTGTTGGATACTGATGTTTTATTTGGTTATATGAGAGTTTTTCAGAAACAGAGTTTTCATTTAACTGAGAGAGTGTAAAGATTCAATTCTCACACTCTGGGTTAGATAACAACCGGAATGTTATTGTATAGGTTGGCCTTTTGACTTTGGTCTTGGTACTTTGCATTACTAAAATGTTATGGTGCTTTGAAATAAATAGCAGCAAAATATTAATATATAACATAACATAGTCTGCTCCTGTACTTCCAATTGAAACAATAGAACAAATGAATGACATAAATGAAAGCCATTCTTACTGAATGAATATCATTTTCACTATTATTATTATTGAGTTGTATATAGAACGTCTATTTTCAGGATCCTATTGAAAAACTTTTGTTGAACGAGCATGTCATGCAAAAGTAGCAAAAAATAGCCCATCTGTATCGGCATTTTCTTCCTATTTTTGAAACGGTTTGAAATTGAAAGTTAAAGTGGTTAAGTGTGTCCGTGAGTTTTTGAATTATTGAACCAATGAAAATGAAAGAGCTTGTGACTAAATCATAACTACATTGGATCCATTTGGAATTCTTTTTTCTCTTTTTAATTTCCTGAAAAGTAACAGTTTTGGACATACAAGGTTCACACCTGACAGCGACGATATACAAATTGATTGCACACTAAAAACATTGAACAGTATTAACAACCCAATTGAAGATATTATTTTAATAGGGGATTAACAGCGAAGACGCATACATACGTAAGAAAAATATTGATTCATGATTCCTTTAATTGGTACTGATGCCATCATCTGTCAGCTCTCAGTGCTAGCCACTGTCTGATGACGGTGATGATAATAAAAAGGTGTAATTTTAGAGCGCCATGTAATTGTCCTCATGAATATATATTGGTTTGTTTCCACAAGCTCAGATTTTCACCTTCACATCTAATCAACACCCTCCGCAGCAAGTCCTTCTTGTTAAGCCACAAACAAGTAAAAAAAGAAGAAAAAACTGCTGACTTATGGCTTCATAGTAACACCCCCCCCCCTTTCCCTCTATACACATACAAAAAATAGGCTAACTTTTGTAAAGAGTAAGCTGAATCTCTCAACCGAGATTAAGTTGAAAGGGCTGATACGCTGTCATTCGCAAAGTTCTTGGAAGACTTGTGTGTGACTTTGTGTACTGACTGACAATGATCGCTATAAATCCGCCTCACAGGATTGAGATGCCTGAAGTCATGGAGATAAGTTGTAATTGGGGTCATATGCAAGATGTTTAATTCCCCGCCCTTTACAATGACATGTAGATGATACAGTGACTCTGCGTATCAACTGCAACTCCTCTGTGTCAATCTGGAGAGTCCATTATATCACTTGGCAAAAAGTTGGACGTTAACAGGCAGTTAATGTTGACAACAGCAGCCACCCCGCCGCAACAGACACTTTGCTTGTCGTAATACGTGTTTGACTGTGAAAGAATTAGTAGGGATTAATACATTAATCTTATAAGCGCGTGAGCAGGTGGCAGGGTGTCCCCACAAATCATTTTCAGAGAATGAAAATTGGTTATGTTTTGAAATGGAGACGTAAGAAGGAAGTGGCCCGCTTCAAGACTAAGTGAAGTGTGTCTACTCTGACTATGGCATGCACTAGGGCCGCTTGATTATGGTTAAAATGCCAACCCCAATTATTTTGCTTAACATCGCATCATGATTGTTGATAATGATGTTTTCTGATAGAAACAGATTTTTGTGCAACGAGGCTGTGGCCCAGGAGCTCTTGATGAGCAGGTTGGTGCCTTACATAGTTGCCTCTGCTGCCATGTGAATGAATGAATGTACAGTAACACACATTACAAAGCGCTTTGGTTAAAGGTGCTATGTAGACCAGTTCTATAATATTCTTAATGTCTGTGTTGCTCATTGCGCTTGACGGTCTTTGGTCAAATGGTTATGTAACGACCTGTGATTTTATTGTGCCTCTGTGAGCCTGATGGATGCATGGGGAGATGCTGTACAATGTTCTGGTTCTTTATGTAACAGTGAGGAGATGAGGGCAAGATGCAATAGCTGACTGAATACGATTTTTGAAGATATTATAGAGTTTCATCACTGCATAAATGTCAAACATAAAATCATCTTCCTTTATTTTCTAATAAATGTGCGGCCCTAGAGTGTTCCATGTACTCATGTTTTGCATCACCCCCATCCTCTATGTCATTCTCAATCTCTTGTCTTTCCTGTCACTACACAGCACACGGAAGTACCAATACAAGTATTATACCTCATGGTATACAGATGAATATCTCTAGGGATGCACCATAGATGTGTTATAGAAATGTCACTTTCTCCTGCCATTATTCCCTGGAAGAGAAGAATATTCCGTGTTCATTAAGTAAAAAAAATAATGACGCCTTCAAAAACCTCAATTTCCATATTCTAGGTTAGAGCCTAAAAAACATACTGTCCCTCTAATGAATCTGAAGGTACTCTTTGCCAAAGGGAAATCTCAGCAGGCTTGGCCTGACACCTAGCCATAGGGCCTATCTTAAATAGCCACAGGATATCTGATCGATGCAGAGGCTGCCTAACACGATTGCCTGCTGCCCTGCTCCCCACCGGGGTGCAGAATATGGAACTAACCTTGGACGGCCAGGACATTTTAGCAGATTGTGTGTGTGTGTTCGTCTACTGTACCTGTCTGCATCTTTGCGAGTCGTCTGTTTGTCCCTTTGTTTATGTGTGAGTGTACGCATACCGTAATGTGATTGTGTGTTTGACCATCATTCTCTTTGTCTCATTCTCTTCGTCTCCCTTCTGTGTCTTGAATCTGTTCAAATGTATTGTAATGTGGTGTAATGTTGAATTGTGTGTTTGTGTCTGACTCTGACTGGAAAGCTAAAGAAAGGGGAGCCATCTATGAGCTTCCCGCTCAAAGTTAATGGACAGTGTACTCGTGTTTGTGTGTGTGTGTGTGTGTGTGTGTGTGTGTCAGTGTGTGTGTGTGTGTGTGTGTGTGTGTGCGTGCGCAAGTGTGTGTGTGTGTGTGTGCAAGTGTGTGTGCAATGACCGCACTGTCACAGATGAGCTGAGAGGCTCTGGTCACTGGGAACCCACTGAGTTGCAAACAGAGGAAAGTGGAGATAGAAAGAAAGAAAGGGGGAAAGAGAGGGAGGGTGGCGGGGGATCGTAGGGAAATGGAGTGTCATTGTATTTCACCTTCATTAGCCACCGGCCATCCTATGTCCTCACCCGGCCGCACGGTAGTTAGACTAACTGCCTCTGCTGCTGCCTTCCCGTAATGACAGTAGAGGAAGTTACAGGGGTCATGCCTACCTCGCATGTTGGGGGTCAGTGATCAGCCATGTGCTCATTTATTGGGCATTTCAATGTTGCTGTGGGGGGAAAAAACTCCTAACTGAAGTTTGGGAGACTTTTCTGTTCTGTTTGTACTGAAATGAAGGTCGACTTAGTCCTTAGGAGGTGTGGCGAATGTAATGCTGAAACTAGGGCTGCCAGAACTTCCAAAATGCGTGGTACAAAATCTAGAAATAGCCTAAGGCGGGCTATCTGAATTTGCAATATGTTCTACCCATCAGCATTGACATATTGTGTGGCGCAAGAAAGTAATGTAAAAAAATGTAAAAGTTCCTGATACTGTATCTGTGATAATATACGAATATACCTCACATCAATGTGGCACCATTATTAAAATGTGTGTTTTTATAGAGCCAGGACCCTGGAGAAATACTTAGCTGACAGATAATATAATGAATGTCAGTGCAGACCAATATCCGTATGTTGACACCTCTTCAATGGCTTTATTCTGCTGTTTTGAGAATTCAGACAGGTTTCTTTCCTACAACTAAACGTTGTCGAGCCTTTTCAAGTCACAAAGTTTGTTACGGGCAATAACCCAATGATAAATAAAAGCTGCAACAATAACAATATATTTCAGGCATGAATTAAAAACCATGCTGCAAAGGATTAACACAGCCAAATTCATTGAGCCTGAAGGGACTGACAAAAAATAGAATGCACAGTGAATTATTAAGTGATGAGCTACAAAGTATATAGGAGCCCTTGATTTCCGTACTATTTTTATTGACAGATCATTGTTTATGCTGGATGAAAATGAACAACCTCTCCTACCATTGAAAACCTTGATAGCAGTGATTTAAAAGCCCTCTGGATAATTTGATATAAATATTATATACTGTAGTGTGTGTGTGTGTGTGTGTGTGTGTGTGTGTGTGTGTGTGTGTGTGTGTGTGTGTGTGTGTGTGTGTGTGTGTGTGTGTGTGTGTGTGTGTGTGTGTGTGTGTGTGTGTGTGTGTGTGTGTGTGTGTGTGTGTGTGTGTGTGTATAAAACCATATAAATAAATGTTTTTCTTTTCCTCTAAATGAGAGAGATGTGTGTAAATCTGCTCATTTAAAAGTACCAGTGAGACATACTGTATTGTGATAAGAATTATCTCAACGCAACCTCTCCGTGCTTGGTTGACAGCTCTAAACTAAATTAATTTACTAACGGGAACACTAAACTTTAAAACAGATATTTCTGATTAGGTAACCCTGTCTTTTAAAATGATACAAATTGCAGTATTCATTTGTTAACTGTGCTAATTCCCAAGAATGGTAAGAAGGTGTTAGTCGGTTCAATAGATATTGGTTGGCTCTTATACAGTATATAAATCTCTCCTAGGGCTGGTTCTTCCTTATCTGTATACCTTATACATGTGTGGAAACGAAAAATCAATATGGCCTGCGCTCTCACAATAGTACAGATGTTGCTCCCCAGAATTAGAACATAATTAGGCAAAAAAAGCTTTTAAACACGCTGCCTCTTATGCTAGAATAATTTCCAGAAGGACGTGAAACTGTCAGGTCTGAATTAATATGGAGGAGTTTAAGTACATTTTAAAGGATTGAGAAAACGGTACTCTTGGTCAGTGTGATTGCTCCTACATGTTTCGCTGAAATTGTTTTACATCTGTTCATGCATCATAACTGGATTGTTAAACAGGGTCCTTGACCCTGTATTGCATATTAACTGGATTTTGTGCTCCCTCTGTGTCACTCTTTTCACTCTAGAAAAATTAGGCTTTAACCTGCTGTTAAATAAAGGATATACAGTATGAGATTGCTGAGATTTGAAAATGCTTGCACAGTCAGAAGTGTGCAGACATCTCCTGTTCTCCACTCATAAGTCCTTCAAAATACAGCTTTTTTTTTTGTACCGACGGCAGCTTTGCATATAATGTAAAGGAAAAAAATACGTACAGTATGTTTACAGACCTAAAGAACGATTGCATACTGTGTGTGTGTGTGTGTGTGTTCTTTATTTGCATTGCCGCATACAGTAGATAAATCACTTGATGGGTTTATATTTTTGTTGTGGTGGACTGCAGAGAATTGCTTTGTCTGTGGGAATTCAATGCCTTTGTGTAAATAATTGTGTACAGTTCAATTAATCATCAGGCAGTAATTTAAGTATTTAGGCCAGTGATTACAGTAATCTGATTGGTTTAAAAAGTTCCAGTTTAATTGGGTTATTAAATATCAGTTGACATTTGTTTGCACTACAAAGTAGAGCAGTTGGTTCTCCAGAGCTTAGATGTCATCTAATCTAAGACATTGTGTTTTCAGGTTTTAGGTTTGGTATCCAAAATTTGAAGAATTATTACAAGTTACACTGACTCTAATCCACGTTCACAGATGGGGACAAATGTTGTTTATGTGTCTGTTTGTATACGAGTCTGCTGGGAGAAATAATTGCAAATCATAATCAGTTGTACGTGCTAAAACGGGATAGCTGTGCATTATCCCAATGGTTTGTGTCAATTGTGTCTATTTTCTTTTTTTGCTTCTTGCGCTATATTTTGTTGGCAATTCATAGATATAGCAGTCCCAATCTCCTCTGAGGCATGCCCTAGATGAAACAAAGCATACACCTCAAGTGGTCTCCATGGGACCGGGTCTATCTCACTAGCTCCAGGAAGATTGACAAGTGAGCATTATTTTTCACAGGAAAGTGGCAGGGAGTCCCTTATGTGATATGGAGGCATGTGAAGGGCTGCTCTCCATCTTTTCTTTTTTCCACAGCTCTGCTATTCAGTCAGGCCTCTGAGCATTTAAATGATCAGAATTCTGCAACATGGCTGTCTGCCCCTGTACTGTCAAATTTGGACGGATACATTTCAGCAAGTGAGAGGTAGACATGTGCACTACACACACTCTAGACGTATGCGCACACGTTCACCCACATAACCCACAACACATACGCAAACGCACACGTGCACACACGCACACACGCACACACATGCACACACACTCTTGCCCGAGTCCAGAGTCACTTCTCAAGACGGGCAAACGCCTCTCGGCATATCTGGCTGCTGCGCGGGGCTGAGAAGTGGAAAAATTGTGCTCCTCAGTGGAGAAGCAGTCAGTCATGCTGCTGTCCAAAACCAGCAGCTATCTACTCAGTGAGTGACTGGAGGGCAAGAGGCCAGAGACTTTTTTTTATAGTCAACTTTCACTCACTAGTCATCTGTGGAAAGTGTATGACCCTTCTCCTGTTTGATTATATCCAGCGCTAGTAAATACATGGCAATAAAGAGATACAGTAGCCCTTTTTGATGAAGGAAATGTTTAGATTATTTACTTACTTAAAGTTAAACTGATAGCTGTATACCATCATTTGTTAAAACAATGACTGTAAAGTAAACTAGTCTAGACTAAATACGCCTACATATTTTGTGACAGTACAGTATAGGTTACAAAAACTGATCTTCTGATATGTAAGTCAAACTTTTAAGGAAATTACAACTTATTACATTTAGATGGTCTAAAAACTCCTTTAATTTTTACAACACAAATGTCCAGTTACACACCGCAGTCATATGACACGAAATATGTTTTGTGTGTATGGATGTTAAATGCCTACCATTTTGGATATGGCAGAGCGCAGATGTCAGTGTCAACACAGACTGATTACCGCTGATAAGAGAATAAATAAGCCACAGGCAGTCATTGTTAATGACAACACCATAACATGCCTCCAGGGATCTAGAGCTTGCCAATTTTCTTGGGGGGGAAAAAAGCACAATTTAGTTACCACAAGCTTGGGCTCTTGTCTGTCTGCCTGCCTTCTGGCATCGAGGAAAACATGCCTCCCTCCAGCATTATCAGAAATCGTTTGAATGAAACTTGTTTGTGACCTTATGCTAAATAGTGGCATCCATAGCTCATTTGAGTCTGTGAATTACCTTAATAATTTACCTTTCTATTGTATGATATGTACAAATCAATGTGGTCCATGTGGGCTCAATCCAGCAGTATTTTAGTATGAAACCCTTGTCCTATTCCTAAACAATGTAACCATGCCAATGAATTACAATGACAGTGTGTAACCTTAACTTAAATGAAATAACTATTGTGAAACTAACCCATAACTTCCCCAAAACTGAGACTATCCACAACCGAAAGTCAAAGGTTGAGTCGACATGGTCTGTTCTTTGATTCATACAATAAGCACGTAATTATTTGCATGTTATACTACACATTAGCAGGGAGTGTGCTTTTCATATCATACCGTCTACAAACCCCCATGAGAACACGTTCATTCATATGCTTTGTATGTGGTGTTTATGTGACCATTTTCTGTAATAATACAAAATACATATTGTCATAATTATTAGTACTGTATGCATGTAAATCACTCGTAGTTGGCTGTATCTTGCAACCATTTAGGTGACTTGAGTCAAATGCTGCATTCACACTGGCAGAAAATATACAAAGATGCAAAGCTTTGTAGCTGAAGTTGAAACCAGTTCAACTTATTTGTAGCTTTTGTAGCCGCTGCAAACGTCGGATGTATCTTTGTATCTTCATGTCGCTGGCGTCCATTGAAAAAGAATGATAGCCTGTGTCTTTGTATCTGCCAGTGTGAACGCAGCATTACACTGCACACAAATTGTCCCCTCATTCCAAATAATGAATCTGTTGAAATAGGAAACAGTCTGGGAGCCTGACTAGACTTATGTCACACGCCACCAATTCGTCTTAACTGAGCCAACACAGTCCTTGGTTTTTCTCAAGTTAGACAGAGGAATCGAAAAAGACTGAATCAGGCTAGAGTTTCCTGCCTGCTCCTATATACATCAGGCTCAACTGAGATGTCTTGTGAAAAGCTGCTATACTCCCTGAGACCGTAGAGACGCTGCCAGCACTGATCGATCTGGAAATGTTTTCGTTTTGGTGAAGACTTATCTGAAGGTAGCTATTTTTTGTCTCGGTTTAACTGGATTACGATGCTTAGCAAAATCCCTAGCATTCCCCCCCCCCCCCCCAACCACATGACAGACTTGGATTTTATTAAATCATGTGTCAAATTACAGTGTTTTAGTTGATTAATAAGTCATCTTTCTCTCATAATTCATACAATCATCTCTTTCATAGTCACACTAATCATAATGACAAAAGTAGATGACACATTTTGTTATACAGTGCTGTAGTTCAGGAGTGCATCAAATAATTAAATGCTATTTGATGTGTGCTGTGCTCGGTTCTGACCCCATTTTAAGGCCTTCAACAGCCCCTGCCCTCGTACCTGTGCAGGGCGTTTGTAAAACGCCACAGATGCAACTCGCCACATCTAGATTTTAAGCTGGTCAGCAGAATGTCCGCTTAGGCTGAGCGATGTCAAGACACCCCACTCCCACACCCCCCTGAAAGCTGACTGGAAAAATTGACATATTGGTCACAAACAGTTTCATCTGCCGGGGAAATCCAATATCCTCAGGATATCTCTGGGAATCAGCCGCTTTGCCGTGTGTGCACGGGATTCTGAAGAGACCTCAGAGTCCTGGAACAGGATATGTGAGCATTATGAAGGCTATGATACACAACATTGACATTCTGAAAGCAGCGCCGTTCTTTTGGATCTCACCAGGGTGAAATTGATCAAATCAAATATACCGTATCTGAACAGTGATCTAAATCCTTGGGAATCCTTTTTTCAACTATTTGGATATGAGATGCATCACTAACTTTATTACTTAAGTACCACCATATGTCATGTTAGCTGTTGACTTGCACTGACTATTGACTGAGCAAAAAGGGTTAGGCCTATACAGTACATGGAGTTTGATGTTATGGAAGAATTGAATCTTTGGCGTGAAGTGTCTATGATTACTCATTCGTCCTGCTCTTTACAAATATTTGACCAATGACGGTGTAACTGCAAGCTATGAAAATATATTACAGTTTGCTTACTTATTTTCTTACAGATAGCAGTGTTTGGTTTCAGATGATCCATCCTCATGTTGGTATGCGGGGTTCGAGGGCAAGTTCGAGGCCAAGGAACAGCTGTGGGCTGTTGTATGCCCATCTAGCAAACATAGCACAGATTCTGGGAAGTGTGTAACAAGAACAATCCATTGGCTGGCTGGCAGGAAAAAAAACATTCTTCAGACAGTCCAATTCAAAGACACCCCACAATGAAACAAGGTCAGACATGTCAAAATCTCCCAGTTTTCGGGCAAATAGATAATGTGTGCCACACAGAAGCACTCCGGGGCACTCCTACACTCAAATATCAACAGCTTCAGTTTGTTGTAGATGAGAACTGTGTTGTCTACTTCCCTTCAGCAAAAGGTCAAGGTCTGTGTGAGGGTGGCTAAAAAGACTCACTGTTGCATAGCAAGTGAGAAAATCAGCAGCTGTGGTGGCTGACAAAATGTTGAGATACTGGTGGGTTTCATGCTCAAACCTAAAATAAAAACAAAACAAAACATTTGTGTAGTAATGAGGCACTACTCTTCAAGTAAAAAAAAATACTACCTTAATGAGATTTCATATCACAATCTCAAAACACTATATTCTTATACCTCCTTGTTAGGGAAAGATCAAAGGCCTCTACCTGTAATTATTGTTATTATTTCTGAATTAAAAGAAAATTTATGAAACCTTGAAACTAGATTTTAAACTTAGAGTAGTAGGAGTAAAGTATTATTTATTATTGCAATTTTACCCTAACCCTTGAAGAGATAAAGCATAGTCCAGCATATCAGTCTCCATTTATGTCACACTCAACGTGTAAGTGGAAGTGTTTTTGATGTCTGATTGCCGTGAAACTTTGCACGCACATCCCCTCTAGGCCAAGGAAGAAATGCCACAGAATCCAGGGAAAAAATATGTTGATTGTATGACCTACAGTTCAAGAGGCCAAAACATGAATCTGCCTGTTATAGTTCCACCATGAGGCTGATTTGAAAATTGTGGGGTGGCATTTCTTCCTTGGCCTAGTGGGGATGTGTGTACTAGTGTAAGTTTCATGGCAATCGGAGACTGTGTTCATGATTTGAGGCATTTTGTACAAAACGGGCCTGGAAACTTTGGAAGCCAATCTTAGCCAATCAGGATGGAATATGACAGATCTGACATATCTGTCTTGATCACATGACTATGTACTGTAGATGATGTGTACCAATTTCCGTGATGTTTGGACAAAATCTGTAGGAGTAATGTGTAAATGTAAATGTGTTTAAAAAAAATCTGCCTCCTGGTGGCGCTATAACAGACCAAACATTTGGGGCAGAGGTTCTGCCCTGGCCTTCAAGCCTTTGGCCTTGCGGAGACAAAAAAGCCGGCTTATTGTGTAAAAGAAAATTGCTACCCGAATGCCCCCGCCCCCCCCCCCCAGTTAAAAGACGCTCATCTTTTAGTTATTATCATTACAAACTAATAAAAGAGCCCTTGTTGTGAAAAAACTAAGTTGTCCTTTAAGGTACATTCTATTACACGCTATTTTGGGGGTCGTTACACTTCTATTCACTCTCGTTGAGGACTTATAAAATAATGTTTGTGTGTGTGTGTGTGTGTGTGTGTGTGTGTGTGTGTGTGTGTGTGTGTGTATGTATGTATGTATATGTATATGTATATGTATATATATATATATATATATATATATATATATATATATATATATATATATATATATAATAATGAATATGAAAAAAGAAGAATACGCCCTATGACTCTCTGCATGTGTGGTACGTCAAAGTCTTATTTCCATTTCTGGCGCCACTTACACTCAAGGCAAACACAGGGGCGGTATGTTGATGATTGTCAGCAGTGGCCATTTATCATCTGTCAAGTGTCCGTCCTCTGTGGAGGTAAATACACCCAGTGAATTATGGGTGTTTTACTCTACAGGCGGAATCCCACATGACAGCTGGCAGAAGGCTGTGACAAAATCATTTATGAGGAAATGGTTTATCATGACCATGGTAAACATTGTCCATCACACATGCATGAGAGGAACAGATCTATTGTATGACTTTTGTGTGTGTGTGTGTGTGTGTGTGTGTGTGTGTGTGTGTGTGTGTGTGTGTGTGTGTGTGTGTGTGTGTGTGTGTGTGTGTCGGTCGGTGTCTGTCTGTGTCTGCGCGTGCATACAGTAGATGGGTCAAACAATTTATTGAATGTGATGGAGAAAAAACTAAACAATATTTCTGCTTGTCTGCGTGCATAACTGTCACTAAGATCAGGACATAATGGAGAGGGAAACATTTCTCACACAACATCACACATGTTTTCATTGTAAAAAGAGGAATATTGGTACAAATTAATGATTTGTTTCCTGTTTCACAGATTAACTATTTTTTAAAGATAATTTTAAACCTGTGTTGCATTTAATTTTCTTCCTGTATTAATTACTGTCTGCAATAACTTAATTTCTAAGCATTGCCATGTCAAATAGTTATGAAGAATACACTTACTGTAAGTATGAATATCCCATACTGTACACCCGTTCATACTGTCATTACTACTGTATAGAACATTGAGACTTGAATATTTGGTTCCAAAAAGTGCAAATTAATGTCCTTGTCTGATTTGCAAGTGTGTGACTCACAGCCCTGCTTGCATAAACACAGTAACATCTGTGCCTATACCAGTGCCCTCTGAATCAATTATTTCCACTCTCAGGCTTGGGAAGCAGAGAGCCGAACAACAGTCCATTTTGTTTCTCAGAGAAGTAAGTGCTGCTCCTGAAGAAAGATCTTAAAGTGGCTCAGCCAGATGGACTGCCTGTGGAAGACAGAGGGGGGTGGGGGCTGCAGCCAGGGTATAGGGGCCACTTCCACACCTCGGCTAGTGAGGCGAGCCAGTCATCAACATATTTGACCCCTCTTTTCTTGACTGCAACAGAGTGCTGGCTGGTGCCGCGTTTCTCGAAGAGCCCTCCGGCAATCCCGGCAGGCATTTACGAACATATGGAGAACCCAGTACGCTTCCAAAAGCAATAAGTTACAAAGATGGCAAGACTCTCTGAAAGCTTTTAATGCTGTTTGAGTGAGTGAGCGAGCACGGCTGAGGGGGTGGGGTTAGTGATGACGCAGCGTATTCATATAAGGGTTTCCGGAGAGTAAATCAATAGGATGTTGGTGACGGTGAATAAGGCATTTGAAGTAGGTAACGTCAATGAAGTGCTAAGTCACTGTGGAGTTGGAGGAAAATGTTGGCAGCCCATCTGTATTCAGGCAGGTGCTTGTCAGGGCTGAGGCCTAGTCCAACATCATGGCAGGCCGCTGTGTGGGATCAGTCACTCCTAGACTATGCACTATTTCCCTGGCTCAGTGAAATGACAGGACCTTGATGGGTTTCTTCTTGATCTCCCATTAGGCACCGATTCAAAATATCCGGGCTTGGATCCAGTGGTTTAAAAATAATGACTGAGTCCAGCAGTCTGTCTTTTACTGACAGGATTTTGTGGGTCTGAGATGCATCATTGTTTTCCCTAATAACGTTTGAAAATACTACGCGCACACTGTCAAAGTCCTGAGATGATATTTCAGGTGAAGCGATCACTAATGATGGCAAGATTTGATCAGGATATGACCCGGAAAACTCCAAATGATTGTCCAGATGAAAGGGAGTGTCTGAACATGGATAACAGAGACTGGTGTGCTCAGGCGTTAGCCGCCTACCGAACGGAACTACTTTATATTCCATTTGGAGAATAGGTCTCTGCTCATGCATTAAAGAATATCTGGTTACAATTGTTATTGAAATGTCTCCGCGGAGAATTGCAACAAGCTAAATTGAAAATTAAAAATAATTTCCCCTCTAATGGAAGCCATTATTCTGTCAACTCCATGTCAGGATTGTTTTTTAATTTCTTCTTATTAATTTTCTTCCAAGACAGAGTGCCAAGGCATACCTTAAAATGTTACGGACCATTTCACTCTTATTTAATGCACTTTCTAATTCTTCTTTCTTGCCTCAATTATTTATATAAGAATGACGGTCAGGATAAACTGTGCATCACTTATATCTGTCAGTTAAATTTGGTTAGTGACCATACAGAGACATCATTTAATGTTAATTTAATTCCGATGAAAAGACAAATGGAACCAAGTGGACCCATTCCATATGTACACTCTTCCGAGTTGAATCAACACTGACGATTTTACAGTAGGCTGCAAGGGAAAAACAAACAAAAAAAAACATGTTACGGATGCAATTACCAGTTTTGTGGGGTGTAATGGAAAAGTAATCTAACAAGTAATGTAACTAATTAATTTTGGCAGGACGCTATTGAGCGTCCTGAAATAATTTGAAATTGCTTGCGCAGGGTGGGACTATCGGGTCTCTGCTCTAGTACAGTATATGTACAGTGTCTTGAGACATGTTGTAATTGTCTCCGCCAGGCCGAAAGGCATGGCGAAAGTGTGTGTGTGTGTGTGTGTGTGTGTGTCCTTCTGTCTGCGACCAGCTAATCTCCGCCACCGTTGGCCCTGTCTCTGTGAAACTGCGCACACACACTCCCTGGATACCACAGCAGAACCTCTGCCACACATTTTTCAGATCAGCCCGTCATAGCGCCACCATGAGGCCGACTTTTGCAAAACATTTTTTTTGCTATTACTCCTACAGATTTTGTCCAAAAAACACGCAAATCGGTACACAGTGGCCCTCATTTATCAACGTGGTGTAGACCAAATAATGGGCGTACGGCGTAATCACCGCAATTTTCGGCATTTATCAATATATCCTGACGTGGGCTTTATCCTACGGTACGCTGAGATCTCACGTCTGGTCGAGACCAGTTGTTGACGTTGGCTGCACCCGTTTATTCCATTCTAGACCTGCGGAGCACCATTGTCTGACTGTCTGACAAGCATCTGGACACATAATCCACTCCTAAATGTGTATATCTACACTAATAAATAATCGCTGTGAAAATATATCATTTTATAAAGTAATTTAAACAAACTGCTTTAACAGTCATTCAGATAAGATTGTAGATCTGTCTGTATTGAAAATAGCAGATCTACAAGCTCACAAGCCAGCATTGCATCGCGACGCGTTGTGAGCTTGTAGATCTGCTATTTTCAAAAATATACGAGCGCTTTTGCGCCGGGAGTCCCGCGGCCGGGACGGCACCTTTTCATGGACAGTGAGGTATTCAAACTTACAGTAGCTTGTCCTATGTTATGGAGTTATGTCATAGAGAGTTATGAAGACTACAACCTGGCTGGGTTAAGGATATAAACCCGACGCTCCAATCTCTTATTAACGTGGGCGGCACGGGATCACTGCAGTCTGCAGACCGCCCGAGTCTCATGGGGAATATAGCCTACTACATGAATGCTTTAGTGTAACTTGAACGGGCACTGCTCGGTATGGGGTAAATAAATATACAAACGTATTCCATTCATGGCGATGTAATTGGTATCATCATATGTCATTCATGTAGGCTACAAGCGTAACGTGACAATTATATTGTACCGCTACGGTACGGAGTGTGTATGTGTGTGTGTGTGTGTGTGTGTGTGTGTGTGTGTGTGTGTGTGTGTGTGTGGAGACAGAGAGGGCGTGTGCGTGTGCGTGTGTGGCGAGGCGATTCTTATTGGCTTTTCATGTCTTTGGTCGTATTCTGGTTCGTCTTCATGTCGTAAAATCGGGGCGTTATGAGATTTTTTAAAGGGCGTGTTATTTAAATGACGCTCGTTTCAGCCGTGACATTTATCAACGCTGGGACCAAGTATAAGCTCGGATCAGCTGTGTAGGATGCGTTGATAAATGTGACTTCGACGTTGGTGTACGGCCGAATATATGGAAAATATACGGCGGTTTATACGCTGCGTTGATAAATGAGGGCCAGTATCTCTATAGCCATGTGATCAACACGGATCTGTCTGATTTTCCATATTCCATCCTTATTGGCTAAAATTGGCTTCCAAAGTTTGCAGGATTGGTTTATTTTGAACAAAATGCCTCAAATCATGAACGCGGCATACGATTTCCGTGAAATTTTCCACAGAGATTCCCACTTGGCCCAGGAAGAAATGCCACTTGAAACGTTCACATCAGCCTCATGGTGGCGCTATAACAGCCGATTCACGTTTTTAGCTATAACTGCACCGATCTGCGTGAAACTTTGCACGCACACTCCCTAGAGGCCAAGGAAAAACCTTTGCCCTGCATTTTTCACATATGCCTTTTAGAGTTTTTTTTTAGAGTTTTGTAAAACACATTTTTTGCTCTTACTCCTTCAGATTCTGTCCAAAAATCACGCAAATCGGTCCACAGTATCTCTTTAGTCATGTGATCAAGATGGATGTGTCCGATATTTCATATTCCATCCTACTTGGCTAACATTGGCTTCCAAAGTTTGCAGGATAGGTCCGTTTTGAACAAAATTCCTCAAATCATGAACGCAGTGTCCGATTCTCGTGCAAGGCCTAAGAAGAAATGGCATCCTTTTCACATTGGCCTATTATAGCGCCACCACAAGGCCACAATAATCTACCTGACCTGGATGAGTCTTGTGCTCCGAGGAGCACTTTTTCTAGTTTGGTACTATAATACAATTGAATGGAGTAATAAGTAAAGAAATATTGCTTTAGAAAGAAGTAAACACGTAATATTACCTTTTTTGAGGTACGTGCCCAGCACTGCCTCAACATTTGTCAAACACTTTCAAGATTAAAAAGTAAAAGCTCAAAAATAGCAGATGTTCAAGCTCGCAGCGAGGCACAAAGTGACGCGCTGTGAGCTTGTAGATCTGCTATTTTTTAATATCCAACATATAAATGTATACAATTGTTATATGATTGTGATGCTATATTAACTACTTTTGCTGGGGACCCCCTGGAACCCCCTCAAGGACCCCCTGGGGTCCCCAAACCCCACTTTGAGAACCACTGGTTTAACAACGGTAATTTGCATGTGGGAATATTTTCTGCTTTGCGTTGACGTCAAGCAAGATCACCTTGGCCATGGGAAAAAAAAGTCCTGCAGTGATCTGCAAGCATCCAGGTGAAAGTGCAATGTCTACATCAGTACAGCTTATTGAAGACGCTATTGAAAGAATTTGCAGTTTATCTTTTTGGATATAGACAATCTATAACTAACTGTAGTGTAACCACTACAGTTTCAGGGAATGTCCACCCCATTCGGATGCTATCAATGCATTGAATGGGACAGTATCGGACCATTGAATGGGCGAAGTAGGCGACATACTGACCTACCCGTGATTTATCAGACCATTCATTGGGTGTTATCAAGACATACTGACCTACCGACGGAGATGTCTTAAAAAGTTCAGTTTTGGTTTTGGTTTCGGACCATGACGGAGGTGCGCAGTCTCAAGCGAACTGGAACCACGTGAGGGACCATCGAGCGAGCTAAAGCGAGCAAGTTGCCGTCCCGAACGTTGTGACGTTCGCTTGAGCCTACTCAGCACCGTTTGAGTTATATACCGATAGGCACAGAATCGTAAATCATGTTGTGGGGACTGCTCCGCTTCCGAGTAGGTCAGTAGCTCCTGATTACGCCCAATGAATGTTCTGATAAATCGCGGGTAGGTCAGTATATACCTTCCTTTTTCCTTTAATTTTTTCCTTCAAGAGATTTCCTTCACTTGAAATCCCTTGACTGTCAGATGAATAAACATACAAGTCAGTGTTCAAACGTATTGAACAGCCCGCTTATTTGTATTCGTGTTGTCACCACTTGGAGTCGGAATACTTTCTCATGTACTTTCTCAAACTTTATCATGTCAAGGACCCCCACATTGACATGTAATTGGCCACTGACTCCAATCTGAATTTTTTTTTGTGCCAGGGACCCCCAGAAGAGAAGATTTGTGAAAAAAAAAAATCTAAAACTTCCAAACACTCAAACATGTTCAAAAATAGCAGATGTACAAGCTTGCAGCGTGGCACAAAGTGACGTATTGTGAGCTTGTAAATCTGCTATTTTTGAATAGCCAAAGTATAAATGGATAAAGTGGTTAAAATGATTGTTATGCTGCACTATTTGCTGAGGACCCCCTGGAACCCCCCCAAGGACCCCTCGGGGTTCCCGGACCCCACTTTGTGAACCACTGTAGTATAGTATATAGCGACTCAAAATACACAATCTCTACCTTTCTTCAGGAATAATTGTTTGGGAACACTTGTAATGTACATAGATAAAAAAAAAAGATAATCTTTATATTTCTTTGCTTGAGGTCTGCAGTCGTCTGTGATGTCATTGTGCTAAAGTAAGTACAGTACAGTATGAGCTTGAGCTTGCCAGATCAACTCACTATAATTTTTCATATTGTAAGCGAAGCTGTTTAGAGACGTTTTGCTTAGCTTTTTGGTTTGTCAACCGGCAATCAAGCCTGTTAGTCAGGAATCCACAATGATTCATGGAGCTTATTTTTGGACATCATCATTTGAGGGAATGAATTTAGAGCGTCTTATATAAAGTGCCAAGAGAGAGACATAGGGAGTACGGATGCTCATCATGCAATCAAAGGTTTTTGATGACTTTCCCCTCTGTAAACATTGGCACCACTACAGCAAACCACATAGTGATTAAGAGGAGTCCTTAGTCTTTGCTGAGACCTTAAAACTTTTTCCCAAGAGTTTCAGAATGATCAAGAGAGTCATTTTGTTTTCTTTCACTATCTCAATAGATCTTCATCAGTCGATGACTGACACTAGCCCTCGGCCTTTTAAAATGATCAGCTCTAGGACTTGCTTTGTAATCATCCTTTAATGATATTATAGCCAGTGTGGTGGAATGATGCGGCGAAGGTCGGGCTGATTTTGAAGTTTCTTAGTTTACCGGATGAGGTCATGGCACAGTGTTGTCTTTTCATTTGATTCAATATCCCAATGTTTCTCATGATTGTTGTATGCTGTCCATTCTTGTTTGATAGTCTGAGCCCACTACCACCACAGTACACATACCACACTAGCTACTGCATGGAAAATGGAAAGCAACAAAGATGAATGATAACTTAGATTTGTGTTTACATTAAATGAGCCAAAAGACATGATGCGGTATGACTACAATCTGTACCCTGATGAGTGCATCATAATCGGACCTCTACTGCCAAACCAACCCAATATGAACTTGAGACCTTGAGTTGTCTTATATACTCAGACATGCAATAACATGGTATTGTGGATTTTAATATTGCTTTGCATTGATAAATGTGACCTCAGCTCAGTAGGAAAAGCCTCAGTCCAGATGAATCCAGGCAGCAGTTGTAAATAATAAATGTTGTTATCAACCCATTTAGACCTGTTTAACCTATACGCTGCCATACCTTTCAATCAGGGACAGCAGCTATATATATATATATATATATATATATATAGCTATATATAATAGCAACATTCATTGTCTCCGCCAGGCCGAAAGGCATGGTGAGAGAGTATGTTTTGCCCCCTGTCCGTCCGTCCGTCCGTCCGTCCGTCCGTCCGTGTGTGTGTGTCCGTCCTTCTGTCTGCGACCAGCTAATCTCTGCCACGGTTGACCCGGTCGCTGTGAAACTGCGCACACACACTCCCTGGATGCCACAGCAGAACCTCTGCCCCACATTTTTCAGATCAGCCTGTCATAGCGCCACCATGAGGCTGACTTTTGCTAAACACATTTTTTGATATTACTCCTACAGATTTTGTCCAAAAAAGAGGCAAATCGGAACACAGTATCTCCATAGCCATGTGATCAACACGGATCATTCTGATTTTCCATATTCCTTCCTGATTGGCTAAAATTCGCTTCCAAAGTTTGCAGGATTGGTTAATTTCGAACAAAATGCCTCTAATCATGAACGCAGCATGTGATTTTTGTGAAATTTCCACTTGGCCCAGGAAGAAATGTCACTTGAAAACGTTCAAATCGGCCTCATGGTGGCGCTATAACAGGCCGATTCACGTTTTCAGCTATAACTGCACCGATCTGTGTGAAACTTTGCACGCACACTCCCTAGAGGCCAAGGAAAAACATTTGCCCTGCATTTTTCACATATGCCTTTTAGAGCGCCACCAGGAGGCTGAGTTTCGTAAAACAATTTTTTTGCTCTTAGTCCTTCAGATTCTGTCCAAAAATCACGCAAATTGGTACACAGTATCTCTAGTCATGTGATCAAGATGGATGTGTCCGAGTGCGCATGAGCAGGAAGATGGTGTAGACGCACATTTCGCCGGCTCCCACTAAACAAACTTTAAACTCCAACTTTAGCCCTGTTTAATCGTCTACAAAGTCACTTTTTTTTGTGTTAAATAATTGTTGAAACCATTTATCAACCTACACAATGCCGACGGCAAAGAAGTCCAAACAACCCGGTGCTAGCAAAGAATCGGAGGACGACGACAACAACGTGGTCCCGGTAACAATGGCGGATATTTCTACTTTACTTGACCAACTCAGAACGGCGCTTGCTTTGGATATTAAAGCATCGTTTGATACCTTGGAAAATAAATTGGATGGCATAAAAGCCACAGCCGATAGCCAGGGCCAGCGCATATCAGATCTTGAATCTAACGCCGAGGCGATTGCCCAACGACTTGAGCAGCTGGAGGCAGCTAATGCTATGCTACTGCAAGACAATAAATCAATGAAAATTAAACTTTCAGATTTAGAAGGGCGTAGTAGGAGATCAAATGTACGTATCGTTAATTTGGAAGAAAGGGTTGAGGATTCACGACCTACAGCCTTTTTCTCTCAACTGTTCGTGGATGTTTTTGGAGACCAGGTCTTGTCCTCCCCCCCCGAGCTTTCTAGGGCTCATCGCGTTAACGCTCTTCACCCGGGTGCCAAGGATAAGCCACGCAGTGTTATCGTCTGCTTTCATCGTTTTCAGATCAAAGAATTGATCATGCATGAGGCACGCAAGCGCGGCGGCTCCTTGGATTACCGTGGCCATAAAATCAGGTTCTATGAAGACTTCACCGCGGAGGTGCTGAAGCAACGTGGCGAGTACAAGACCCAGATGGCTGAGCTCTGGAAGATGGACCTCCGCCCGTCTCTCCTGTTCCCCGCAAAATTACGCATAACGCTCCCGGGTGGCGAGAAGAAATGGCTTGGGTCCCCCTCGGTGGCTACCAGCTTCATCCAGAATTATGGAAAGGATTCGGAGTCGGACATTGGCTAGTTCTGGACGTGGACATTACACTGTCTTTTGTTTTGGGACTGTCAGGACATGCCGGGACATGAGTGAGTAGATCAAAACATAACAAAATACAGTTCGGTTGAATGAATGAGCGCGCGCACGCGGGTGTGCGCGTGCGGACACACACACGAGCCCATCTCTGAAAGCTATTGTACTTTGCCTCTCTCTCTTTTCGTCTCTCTCTCTCTTTCTTTTTTTTCTTCTCTCTCTTTCTCTCTCCCCTCTCTTGGACGAAACCCCCTTTTTTGTATTGTTTATCTTTTAAATGTGTTTGGAAATACTTTCTCAACTAATACCTAATGTAAATTGTATGACAAATATGCTGTTAGTGTTTTTCGTCCCCCCCCCCCCTTTTTTTTTTTTTTTCTCTTTCTTTCTTCTATTTCTCTCTTTTTTCTCTTTGCTCTTGTGATGATTACACTACTGTATCTTCTGGACTTATCTGAAATATGGACATGAGTATTTGAGTGAGTAAATTATACAATGAAGGGAGTAGAGGACTGGCGGACTGAAATTATGGTGTTGTGCGGTCTTGTGGCGGGGGCGTGCGCGCGCCCGCGCCCCCGGGCCGCGGGGCCTATTGTGCGGCCTCGCGGCCCGGGGGCGCGGGCGCGCGCGCGCGCCCCCGTCCCTCGCTGCTGCATGCCTGTGAGCATCGTTGTAAATCACTGCCTCGCCTTTCTTTTTCCTCTCGTTTTCTCATGGACTCAATTTTTGAATACTTTTCTCATCTAAATTACCAGGGTGGTTCTTGACTTTTTTTTTGTTTTTGTTTTTTGACTCTAATTATTGGATTTGAAGGGAAATTTATGTTTGCACACTTTAAATGGTTGACTTAGTATTATTATTATTGTTATTATTTATTATAAGGCTTGTGCAATGTTGGCAGGGAATTTATATCATCAGTGCCTATAGCTGTTAATCTGTGGGTTCAGTTAACCAAATGTCTTTCAACCTAATAACTGATATGGTTTTGTTTTGTCTGTTTTCTTTTTTCTGATAGATGAAGTTATCAGTATATTTCATTGTTTTCCCTCTGCTCACTCTATAGTTATTATTATCTTTTTAATTCTATTTTATATATTGCCTAGGTTCTCAATCTGTTGGCTGTTTGTTTTTGTTTTTTCCCCCATGGTTCTTATTTGCTGAATGAATAGAACGTCCGATGGGATTGATTGATTGGGCTGATAATATTATTACTATTATTATTATTATTATCTGTTTTATTGCCAGGCTGTTCTGACAAGTACTCGAACACTTTTCTGATGTTTATAGTCGTTTCCGCAGGTTTAAATGCACCTCGATTCATTGGTAGGTCTGACAAGTTTTGTTGTCAGTGGTTTTTGGTTCCTTTTTTATTTATTTATTTTTCCTCTCCTTTCTCTTGTGTCTAGTGACTTGTTCCTTAATATTATGTGAGTGGGCCTTGAACGGTAGCCTGGTTAATTAAGTTGACATTTTTTTAAGGTGGCAGACTTTTGCTGGGCCCAAAGCTATTTTTGTCTCTTTATAGGTTTCAATGCGGTGGTCTTATAGGCCAATAAGGTGATCTGGATTGTGTTACATAAGCCACATTATTTCCAATGTGGCTCTCACTTCAAGATAATTCTTAAAGGGCCCTGCCCAGTATGGCAGTAATGTTTGAACAATTTATACAATAATACAAAAAATTATCTCTGCCATTGTTTTTTTTTTTTTTGATATGCCTTGGAGGCTTCCCGTTCATTGATTCACTCAACATAAATACTGTTCATACAGGGACAAATACAATGTTTAATGTTTGTGGGGATATGGTGGAAGTAGGTAGAGAGTGGTCTATCCTGAATGGCCTCCATAGGACTCAAAGGCATCCCTTTGGGTTTGCTGTTTTTTCAGCAATTTTTGGTTTGGGGTTTAGGGAGGCGTGGGTGGGGGGTGGAAGTGGGTGGTATGGGGATGGAGATGGCTGGATCAAACAACGTTTTTGATTTTCCTTTTCTTTTTTATCTTTTTCACATAATATGTTTTGCATTGCCTCTATTTTATTTTGTGCCCTTGCATTACAAACTGTTCTATGTAATTTTTATTTCTAGCCTTGTTTTTGTATTGACCTTCACCTTGACAAGTACTTCATTGCACCATTACTCAATTTGGAATAGCACTGTTAGGAGATCTGCACACCCCAATAGCATTGCACTATGACTAACATTAATTTGAAGGAGAACGCAGTCAGGTTCCTTTCTTGGAATGTTGGTGGTATTAATGGAACAGTCAAAAGGGCTAAGGTTTTCGACCACATTAAAAAATTTAAAGCTGACATTACATTTCTTCAAGAAACGCATCTGCGCACTGCAGACCAGATGAGGCTTTCCAGACCATGGATTGGACAAATCTTTCATTCTAAATTTGACACCAAAACACGGGGAACGGCTATATTGATTAATAAGAATGTACAGTTTACTTCTACCTCTACTATCTCAGACTCGTATGGTCGCTTTGTAATTGTAACTGGGTCGCTATATCAGATTCCAGTTGTTCTTGTTAGTGTATATGCACCTAATTGGGATGATGTTAACTTTATGAAAAGATTTTTGTCTTCACTTCCTAATTTGAACACCCACCGCTTGATATTGTCAGGCGACCTGAATCTTTTTATAGATAATCTTCTCGATAGGTCAAGTTCTAGAACTGCCGCGCCTTCCAAGATGTCTCGAACCTTTTCCACGTTCATGAATCAGTGTGGCTGCATCGACCCATGGAGATTTCTGTACCCAACGGTAAAACAGTTCTCATTCTTTTCTCATGTACACCATTCTTACACACGTATAGACTACTTCTTTATTGATAGGGCCCTGTTGCCTTCCCTGGTCTCAGCTAATTACTCTGCTATAACGGTCTCTGATCATGCCCCTGTGACCCTTGATCTGACTTTTAAATCTAAGCCCAGGGAGACTCGCGTTTGGAGGTTAGATGCTGCCTTGCTCTCATCTGATGAGTTTTGTACTACTGTTTCACAAGCTATTGATGTATTTCTCATGACTAATAAGAATAGTGAAACCTCACCTTCATTGTTATGGGAGACTTTGAAATCAAATGTCCGGGGTGTAATAATCTCGTATACAGCACATGCCAACAAGCTCCGCTCAGTGAGACAAAGAGAACTGATGGCTCTCATCTCAGACATTGATCGCCGTTATGCCATTAATCCGACCCCAGAACTTTACAGGGACAGAGTCACGTTTCAGACGGAATACAACCTTTTAACAACTAGAGATGCAGAGCGGCTCCTTCTCAGATCTCGCGGTGCTTTGTATGAACATGGGGACAAGGCGGGACGACTTCTTGCCCACCAGTTGAAGGGCAGGTTGGCCTCACAATCAATTTCACAGATTCGTGATGACTTAGGATCGCTGACTACAGATCCAAAACTAATTAACGATGCTTTCACGTCATTTTACTCCCAACTCTATACATCCCAAGCGTCAGAGGACACTTCGGCAATGTTAGATTTTTTTTCAAAACAAACTATTCCCCAAATTTCTCCAGAAGACTCTCATGGTCTGGATCAGTCGCTGGAGCTTGGCGAGATTACATCTGCTATCCAGCTGATGCAGAGCGGGAAGTCTCCGGGCCCCGATGGCTACCCGGTAGAATTCTTTAAGAAATTTTCAGTCCAATTAGCCCCCCTGCTCCTGGAAATGTTTGAGGACTCATTAGAAAGGGGTATTTTACCACCAACCTTAACACAAGCCTCCATTTCGCTCCTACTCAAGAAGGATAAAGATCCCACGTATTGCTCTTCTTATCGTCCAATTTCACTCCTTAATGTGGATGTAAAAATATTAGCCAAGGTGCTGGCTGGCAGGCTGGAAAATGTCCTTCCTACAGTAATATCTGAAGACCAGACGGGCTTCATTAAGAATCGTCACTCATTTGCTAATGTTCGCAGACTATTAAGCATCATTAATTCCCCTGGTTCTGGAATAGAACCGGAGGTAGTAATCTCGTTAGATGCGGAGAAAGCTTTTGATAGAGTAGAATGGAAGTACTTGTTCTTTACGCTGGAGAAATTTGGTTTTGGGGAAAAAATCATGTCATGGATACGTTTACTTTATACTAATCCACAGGCTTGTGTTACAACCAGTAATTCTCGCTCCACATTTTTCCCACTTACACGTGCGACGCGCCAGGGTTGCCCTTTGTCCCCCTTGCTCTTCGCCGCCGCCATTGAGCCGTTGTCCATAGCGCTGAAGGCCGACACTCTGTTCTCTGGGATAAGGAGAGGAGGTGTTGAGCACAGAGTGTCCCTTTATGCAGACGACTTGTTACTCTATATATCTGACCCAGTGCCCAATATTCCATACATTCTATCAATTCTTGACTCTTTTGGAAGCTTTTCTGGTTACAAATTGAATTTACA
The DNA here is from genome assembly GCF_963454915.1 of Gymnoscopelus microlampas. Classification (NCBI taxonomy): domain Eukaryota; kingdom Metazoa; phylum Chordata; class Actinopteri; order Myctophiformes; family Myctophidae; genus Gymnoscopelus; species Gymnoscopelus microlampas. The sequence continues at coordinate 21,599,737 of NC_139946.1, forward strand.
AAAAAGTGAGTGCTTTCCGATTAATGATTTGGCCCGTCACATCTCCCAATCCCTTCAGCCATTCCATTTGGCAAGTAATGGCTTTAAATATTTGGGCATACATGTTACCCAATCTCTCGGCTCTCTTCTGGAACATAATTTTACTGCTTTGACAACTAAGGTCAAAGCTGATTTACAGAGGTGGAACACTCTGCCCCTTTCTCTGGCTGGTAGAGTGCAGTCCATTAAAATGAACATATTGCCTAGGTACTTGTATCTTTTCCAATGCCTCCCCATATTTCTCCCTAAATCGTTTTTCACTAAATTAGATTCTACTATTTCCTCTTTTATTTGGGAGGGTAAAACTCCAAGAATCAAATTATCTTTACTGCAGAGAGTCAGAGCTGAGGGTGGATTGGGCCTTCCAAATTTTATGTATTACTATTGGGCTGCTAACATTCACAAAATTGTTCTCTGGATTAGTGAGCCTGAGAGTTGCTGGTGTAAGCTTGAGGCCAGCTCCTGCGTGTCATCTTCCCTTGAAGCCCTAGTGTGCAGTTTTATCCCCTTTGTGCCGTCAAAACACAGTACTAACCCGATTGTTATTTCATCGCTTAAGATCTGGGGTCAGATTAGGAAGAGGTTTGGATGGTCTTTACTCTCAATGTCAGCACCCATCTGTAATAATCACCTTTTTCTACCTGCTAAACTGGACTCTGGGTTTGCTAAATGGGGTAGAGAGGGTTTAACCTGTCTGCGAGACTTGTATATAGAGGGTCATTTTGGGGAATTTGGAGACTTGTGTGAAATCTATAACCTACGACCATCTGACCGGTTTAGATATTTTCAGGTTCGCCATTTTGTAAAGACCCACTCTCCAATATTCCCTCAGTTACCCACTCGTTCAGGTATTGAACATTTCCTTCCTGCAACAAGTTTGGCTAAAGGCGTTGTCTCATATCTTTATGAAGCTATCCCTCGTGGAGGCTTGGGTTTGGAAAAGATCAAGATGGGTTGGGAGGCCGAACTGGGGATTACCTTTTCAGATGATTGGTGGGAGCGGGCAACGGAAGGGGTTAATTCCTCTTCCTCTTGTGCGAGGCTTAGCCTTATTCAGTTTAAAGTTCTCCACAGAACTCACTATAGTAAAACAAGGCTATCTAAAATATACCCTAGCGTAGCGGATAGTTGCGATAGATGTTCACAATCGCCGGGAAACCTGTCCCACATGTTCTGGTCTTGCCCCAAATTGTATACGTTCTGGAAAACCTTTTTTGATGTTATGTCTGAGGTGTTGGAGACAACCATTCTGCCGTGCCCTCAAATAGCGATTTTTGGGATCCCTGAGGAGGATGTAGTTCTTACCAGAAAACAACTTAATGTTATTGCTTTTGCTTCATTAATTGCCCGCAGGAGGATACTCTTACATTGGAAAGCAGAGCCCCCTCCCTCGGCTAAATCATGGCTGATTGATGTTATGTCCTTTCTGAAGCTTGAAAAAATTAAATTCACAATTCGAGGATCCTCTGACAAATTCTATACCCATTGGCAACCATTAATATCATATGTAAGCGGATTACAATCACTATCACCTGACTGACAACACATGGTACTGGGGTGCTTTGGTGGTGCGGATCTCTATTCGGTGCAAGATGCATGACTTAAGGTAATAAGGAGGTGATTTCATGTGAAGGTCATTGAATGAGTTAATCCGGCTCATTACTTATATACTTGTGGCTACAGTTTTATTTTTATTAATCATTATTATTATTTTTGTATTTATATATTTCACTTTTTTTATTATTTTTTATTATCATTATTATTTTTTCATATACATCACTGCTATTATCATTGTTAATGTTTTGTGTTTTGTTTTTGTTTTTTGTTTTTTGTCCTGTCTCTTAACTTTGTATCCTACTGTATTTATTTCAGATCTTGTACATGTACATTATTGTTTGTATGTCCAGCCTTATGGGGAAAAATGTTGGGTGGTTGGGGAGGACTGGGGTGGGGTGGATGGGAGAAAATATAAAACCGAAGAGTTGTTTAAATTTTTGCATAGGTAAATACAATGTCATGTCTCTTTGAATAAATTTTGCTTAAAAAAGAAAAAGATGGATGTGTCCGATATTTCATATTCCATCCTACTTGGCTAACATTGGCTTCCAAAGTTTGCAGGATAGGGTTAGGGTTAGTTTTGAACAAAATTCCTCAAATCATGAACGCAGTGTGCGATTTCCGTGAAATTTTGCACGCACATTCCCACTAGGCCGCACTTTTTCTATTTTTTATTGTATTTCTTTTTAATACAAATTTGACGTCTTTCAGAAAGCTGTTATTTGATCTGTTGGATTTGAACCCGGTTTCCTGCGCAAGTACTTTTTTACCATTGAGCAAATAGAGCCTGCCTGCTTGCTGGGATAAATAGAATCTTGTCTAGGTGATCCTGTGTCTAGGTGAGACATGACCTTTGACACAATCTAAATATCTCAATAGATAAGCAGGGAGACAAAATACAACCACCCCAATTGTATAAGTTATATTGTATTATATAAGTATTATATAATTAACATTACAATTACATTGTATTCATTAAAGACAAGTTACATAGTGCCGCTTTAAATAAAGGTTGCAATTGTTTTAATTAGTTACCCTGATATGGAACAGATGAACAGATGAACTGACTTCCACATGACTGATATGTAGCTGTCTGTCCATCCTTTCTCTTGGTATAAAATGTGGTGTTTCAATTAGTTTTATGTAGGCTGAAGATTTTCCAGTGCGGACTCTCGACACAGAGAGCACATTGGGAAGTGTTAGTGCTATCATGTCTTTCTCACAATCGAACAATATGGATTCATGTTAAATATCGGCCTGTGACTACTGTAAAAACATTTTATAGAACACTAATAGCTTTATTTGTTTAAGCTTTACTTGAAATCCAATTACAGAACACAAGACTAAGCTTAATTGTAACCGTGACTTAAGAGCATAAAGATGACATGACACCAGAGAGGGGCTATCTAATCTATAAAATACTGTATATGTATTTTTCTGTCAAGGCCTTGAGAACTAATCCAGAATAGAGTTTGCTATTCACATTTTGGCTTCACTCCTACGAGAGGCTGATTTTACTTGCAAAGTGCAAGCGTTGCTTTTCTTCAAGCCTTTTGAGAAACATAGGAATCCCTTGACTCAGACAGAAGCCATAATTCTCAAACATGTACACCTTCACAGCTTAAGAAATATGACACTATCCATGAATGAGGGGTTTAGAACCTGGAAGAATGAGTAGGCCTATTGCCGTTAGTCAAAGCCTTGTCAATGAAAGCTTAAAGCCTTATTTATACTTTGTTGTGTGTCGGTGTCGCACACCGCAAATAGCAGATCTACAAGGTCACAACACGTTGCACTGTGATGCGTTGTGAGCTTGTAGATCAGCTATTTTTGGTGCGCGACACAATTCGCAAACCATTATAAATCAGGCTTATGGCACTGTGCTAAGAAGTTTAGCATTACAGTGCGAGGGCCATCTGGCTGGTGGCACCACTCCTTACAGGCCAATCGAACCACCAGCCCTGGGCTCCTGCCAGCGCTTCTCAGCGGAGGCCCAAGAATGAGCCGATGCAATAAACTTAAACTTAAATTCATGCTTGTGAATGCAGCGAGCCAGGTCGACTGCAAAAGAAATATGGCAGGCGTTCATCAATTTATGAAGAGGTGGTGTTGCTGAAGTTGTGTTGTCAGCAGGAAGTGGTGAAGCTCTGCCAATTTGCTGTTTCCCAGTTGAGAAATGTTGACACAAAGCAATTAGTCGATCTGTGGTTAAGTTTACTCCCCCCTGTATGAAGATGTTTGCTGAAGTTGTATTGTACGTACAGTGCTTCCCCCCGGAAAATCCCTAGTGAAGTTGGTGGTCCGGGCACCAGGTTGTATTTTTGTTAACAGCATACGTGTCAGAACATTAATCACTGTATCCAACTTTGAAACTCAGTGACAGTTTGGTCCAATTGAAATTCATGGTTGAATATTAATATTAATTTTGCAGGTATTTCTCAGCCAAGTCGGCAGACAATTCTTGGTTAGGTGGTGGTCAGGCGACTCAGGCCCGTCTTGTTAAATCTTTGAATATATATATTTTTTTAAAGCGAACATTTGTAACTCAAATGTTTGCTTCTGGGGGGTCCCTGGAACTAAATATTTTGAGATGGGTGCCCGTGGCCCAATACATATCATTTTGGGGGTCCTTAACATGAAAAAGTTTAATAACCACTGTATTATAGCAACATATAAGTGTTTCAGAAAATTGTTAGGATTTAGAAGACATTTGTAGAATCGGCCTCAGGTCTTAATGGGTTAAGTCTGCTGAGATAAGTCTGTTTAAGAGCCTACAGCCTTTTAATTTTCACCACACTCGGGGGCAAATGTAGAACATGTCACAACACACCCTTTCTTTTGACATTTAGTTCACTGATGCATGAGCAAGCCAGCACTTTGGTTGTCAATCATACAAAGTGAACAGAAATCTGGTCCATACTCTGTCTGGCTTCACAACGGCCAGCCCACTAATCACACGCATTTAAGTAACCGGTGTCATCGTCCATATTATTTTGTCATTCCATTTCACCTGGAATTGTTTTTGTCATCCGGATGCCAGATTGGTTCTCATCATTACCAGGTCCACTGTCTGTTTTTTTGATGATAGAATTAATTGACTACATTTCTCCATTGCACATAATGCCAGGACAAATTATACCGTTGGCTGGAAAGAGGGTTAAAAAGCTATTTGAACAACCTCCATGCTGAAGAACCATGATTTAAGACTGGTTTAAAGTCAAACTGTAGAGGGTGAGTCATTTAGTACACAATGTTCAGTGTAATGGAGACATACTTTATTTTTCCAAACACTTTCCTCCAAAATGTTTAATGGTCTATGAATGGAAATACTGTTGGTAGGCATAAGATCACTCTCATTGTCTAACATAAATAACATATGGCGTAAGCCCACGAGCCCAAGCACCCTCTCTCTGGGACGTATAAATCCAACTGAGATGACTGATGACCACGGCTGATATTGAAGCCGGGCAGAAATGTCCTTCTCGCTTACAAATTCAGCGCTGCAGCCCTTTTTTATTTGTAAAGAAATGAAAGAAAACAAAATATTTTGTAAACATGTTCAGTGAAGCAGTGAAGATAGATTGTTCCCATCACCCAAATTCATTTATTTTCTTCATCCACTTATTTATTTTATTCCTTATCTACAATAAGGTATTAGGCCTGCTCCCCCTTTTCCTGCCTGATGTGTGCACCTTCGCATCGACTATGACCACCATCATGGCCCCTAGAGTTAGTCCTCGCATTCATCTCGTCATCATTCTCGGTTCCAAATGGAACTGTTTTCATAAGCAGTTTTCAGGCTATATTTAAGCACTATCTGTGGTGGGATCTCTAAGCAAGAATGCATTCTGTCGTATGTGGATACCCCCCCCCCCCCCACACACACACCCTAACATAGACTTAACTCTTAACACAGGCTGTGAAACTCAAACCTGATTAAACATGGTGAGACTTATAACACATAAAAACAGATACCCCCCCCTCCCTTACCCCCCCTGATCCTTGGAGACCTGCCAAACCTGACTTGGAATGAAGCATAAAACATTGTACTGCGTTTCCAGATGTTAAGTTGGGAAGAATGTCCGTCTGCGATGATGTACTGTGCATTGACGTGTGAGAGTTGATGTTTAAATACTGACTTTCCAAACAATGCTGATGTGTAAATAGAGTAGCTGTGACATTCACACGGTCACTTATATGACTCCAGAACGACAGTCAGTTGCATAAAAGTAAATATACAAACAAATGGCAGATCATTACTCTCCCCGCCTCTCCCTTATTCCCATTGTGACTTGGTACAATAAGCCATAAACTATTTCTGCGGATTATACTTATTTAGTTTAACACAGGGTTTAACTTTGGTTTAGTCAAGGGGATTAACCCATTAAGACCTGAGGCCGATTCTACAAATGCCTTCTAAATCAGTAGTTCTCAAACTTTTTTGTAATTCAAAATTATTCAATATTATTAACTGTTTCAAGATTTTTCTAAAATGTTCAGAAATAGCAGATGTACAAGCTTGTTGAGCTTGTATATCTGCTATTTTTGAATAACCAACGCAAAAATCTAAAATTACATGGATGCTTTTCTGTTTTTAATGGATTAATAAAGCACATTTATCTACTTTGTAGTCTGGCATTTCTTTCCCGTTACTTTGGACCAGTTTGTCTGATTGGATCGCCTGGTGTCCATTACGAAGTGGTCTTCACATGGTTTCTGACATTTTCTAAAGCTTTTTATCTCATTATCCTCCCATTTATCCTCAGCCCTACTTGAAAGAGTATTTCGGGGCCACCTCAGCCGCCCAACCATGAGGCACTGCTTTTCAGAAGGAAACATTGACTGCTGGTCCCATGATCCGTAGCAGCATACATGCTCAGCCAGCCCGCCCACTTTTCTCTACGGCTCCCAAGCTTCAATTGGAAGTACATTTAAAGCAGAAAATGGCCCATAGCCACGCTGCCAGGAAGTCCCGTGTGCGTTGTCTTGTATTAGACGTAATAGTGCCGAGTCAGTTAACGTTGTGGAAATGTGGCATGCAGATTAGAGATACAGTATATCTATTACAGATGTTTACTTTATTGCTCACATCTGTGCAATATCACATGAGGTACGGTGTCTTCTGTATTAAGACAGACAGACTTTGCTCCCACCCACTAAGACAAAACGCTGTGTGTGTGTGTGTGTGTGTGTGTGTGTGTGTGTGTGTGTGTGTGTGTGTGTGTGTGTGTGTGTGTGTGTGTGTGTGTGTGTGTGTGTGTGTGTGTGTGTGTGTGTGTGTGTGTGTGTGTGTGTGTGTGTGTGTGTGCGTGCGTGCGTGCGTGCGTGCGTGCGTGCGGAAAGTATGTAATGACATGCCGACTTGTAAATGTGAGGGTAGAGTTACCATTTCTGTCACTGCGGCTCAGTGGAGTGGGGCAGATGTAACACTTTTTGTGTTGTTATTTAGCTCGAAACAGGAAAATACATTTTCTTTCTTTCAGCTTGTATATATAGAAGGAATGTGTGTGTGTATATATATATATATATATATATATATATATATATATATATATATATATATATATATATATATATATATATATGATAACAATCAAATTATCTCTTTGACGATGAAAAATATTAATGGTGCACTGAATTCAGTGATTTTCCAAAAATACATCCAGACATTTAAATAGGGCTAGAAAAATGGCATTATTTATAAGGACTATTTGGCTACAGGAAGATATAAATCGAATAAAAAGGGAACTTGTATGCAACTCCCTACTGTATATCTGCAGTGGCAGAAAAGGTGCACAAATCATTCACATAACTAAAAGTACAATATATACAGTATACTAATAGTACTCTGATTGGAAAATGATTTAATACAGTTAGCAACCTTGAATAAGTCCTAAATTATTGTCCGACCTAAAATTGATTTAGTTATTTCAACAGACCTAATCGCAATGTCATAAATTCAAATTAAGATCAGAATGACCTATGTTGCCTGTCATCTCCTTGCTCTGTCCTTCCTGTTCTGCCATGTCCTGTGCTGTAAAAAAAAGATGTAGAAATACTTAAAATGAATGCAGTAGATTAAAAGTATCACTCACCGTGGCCCTTGAGACAGAACACTACTTCATCAAGTTGTTCAGCAGCAGCCCACTGTGCCTGACACTAAACAGAGTTCGGCGCTCGGCGTCAGGTACAATTCATAAAAGATTCAAAACACTTTCCCTGACAATTGTAGCCTGGGGCTCTCAAGGTTTATCTGATAATACTGGTCACACTGCATTGTGTGTCCTTGAGCAGCAACAAGGGCAAGTGATTTCTTCTTCCTTAACCCATTCAATCCAGGAATGCATCTGTGTCACTTTAGATTTCTTTGGCTATTAAAAAATAGCAGATATGCAAGTTCATAGCGCGGCACCCGGTGCCAAGCTCTGTGTGTGTGTGTTTGTGTGTGTGTGTGTGTGTGTGTGTGTGTGTGTGTGTGTGTGTGTGTGTGTGTGTGTGTGTGTGTGTGTGTGTGTGTGTGTGTGTGTGTGTGTGTGTGTGTGTGTATATATAAAAAATACACACACATTTTAACTCAAATCTTTGCTTCTGGGGTTCTATATTTTGTGATGGGTGGAGGGGGTCCGCAGACAAATACATATCATTGTGGGGGTCCTTGAAAACCACTGATTATAGCAACATAAGTATTAAAAAAAAACTGTTAGGATTTGGAAGACATTTTTGTAGAATCCCCAGAAGCAAAGATTTGAGTTGAAAATGTTAGCTTTAAAAAACATATATACAGTATTCAAATATTGCAAATTTTCACGATTTTTCAAAAAGAAATAGCCCAAAGTATAAAATAATGGTTATAGCTAGAAATCTAAAATGACACAGTAGGCCAATATGCGTTCCCGGATTGAATGGGTTAAGTCCATGTAGACTTGCGGCAGGGGAAAAACATTGCTTTGAATAGTCCCCGTTATTGTTTTGAGCGACAAGGCTGACAACTCTCAGAGTGCATTATTAAATACCACTTTTCAACAAGGGGGTCGGTGCAACGGAGCTAGTCATGTTTTTCCTCTTTGTAAATGGAGAGGCTAAGAGTATATATATTTGTAACAATAGTTGGTATTTAATACAATAATCTGCTATCCATGTTGCGGGGAGAAAATGATTCATGCCACCATTATACACGGGGCGATGAAATGTTATTGGGTATATGAAATTGTAATACACACGCATAATATTTAATAGTCTCTGCACCGTGGCCTACTTATTGTATTCATGCCCGCATAATGATTCCGCAGTTAACCCTTTCACTATACCCCGCCATGCCGCTGACTATCACGGTAACTGATGACTTGCTACATCTCCAGCAAGAGTAAGTAGCTTAGGGACATGCGAGCTATGCCTATAGTTGCTGTAATCTAGTTACCAATCATAAACTGGATTCATCTTCACCAAGATATGCGTGAGATCAAAAAAATAAAATAAATACAGTGGGGCTCTGTGAAAGATCCAGGAACACTACCAGTGGTGTAAAGTAACTAAGTACATTTACTCAAGTACTGTACTTTTTTTTGGGTATCTTTTACTTTACTGGAGAATTTGCAATTTTCTGTACTTTTACTTCTACTCCACTGCATCTCAGAGGCAAATATTGTACTTTTACTACACTACAATTATTTTAAAACTGTAGTTACTAGTTACTTTGTAGATTTTGATTATTATTATTATTCTTTTTATATAATTTTTTATCCCACGATTTTGTAACCCTTTTTCACCCGGTGCCAATTTTCTAAGTGATCCTGGGCGCTACACTCCCCCCACCAGCCTAGGAAGCCCAGGGCAGAGCTCATGCCTCCTTCAATGCATGAGAGCCAACTGACCTTCTTGTCACCTGACAGGGGGGAGTTTCCCTGGTAGGACGTAGTTCGTGGAAGGAACACGTTATTCCAACCAGTTCCCTTCCCCTCCATCAGGCGACCCGGCTGTCATGGGGGAGGCGGTATAGCGACCAGGATTACTACAAGTTTTTGTGAGGGTATTAACTACCCTAGGAGACACGGGGAGAACTTGCAAACTCCACACAGAATAGGCCCTTTCGCTAACCCCACCTAGGGTATGGGTGGATTTTGATTAATATTACAAAACATGCATTAACCCCTTCTGCTGGACTTTTACTTGTAACAGAGTATTTCTACATTGCAGTATTGATACTTTTACTTAAATAAAACATGTGAGTACTTTTCCCACCACTGAACAATATTGCCATGGTAATTTAACTTAATGTGCTTGGAAGGTAGAGAAATGTTTCGTGTCACACTCACAGTCCCCCTTAACTATACCTCCTCTACTTGCTTGCACCTCATCTTGTTCTTACTGTACCTCGTTCTAAAACAAGGAAAAGGAAACCATCGTTTCTGCCTGGCTCTTATTTCTTCACCTACAGTGGCTCTTATTTCTTCACCTAACTCTTCTCTATTATACATGAGCATTCCTGGCACCCGCAGGTGCACAGTATTTGTTACATTGGTGCTCTGTGGCGCTGTGGCTTTGACTCACACACTCCCACTTACAATTGGGAGTTTGTAATGATGGTAATTAAGGAATTTGAGGGTGTGTGTGTGTGTGTGTGTGTGTGTGTGTGTGTGTGTGTGTGTGTGTGTGTGTGTGTGTGTGTGTGTGTGTGTGTGTGTGTGTGTGTGTGTGCGTGTGTGCGTGCGTCTATGCTCTGTAATTAAGGAAATAATGTGTTTTTTTCAACCTTGTATCCCTATTTTGGCATATTTTTGTCATTATTTAGGCGAGAAAGATTTTCAAACCTTTTCAGAAATAGTATAAAATAGATATTTCGTGTCAAAGGTCATGTCTCACCTAGACATATGATCTGACACAAATTCTGATTTTGTCCTTATGGTCAATTCAATTCAATTTATCCCCTGAGCAAGCAGGCAACATTTTCAGGAAACCAGATTAAAATCCGGGGTAGAAGAGGAAAGTTACATAGTGCAGCTTTAACCAGATAAAAACATCATTGAGATATAGAATCTCTTTTATGAGAGGGACCTGGCGAACAGGGCAGCACAATGAGCCATACGCACATACAGTACAAACAAAGTACAAGTAAATGTACTTTGTTACTGTCCACCACTGTGTACTACCAGGGAATGTGAATTGAAACTCTTAGTGTTTAAGTGTTTAAGTTGTGCTGTATTTTTGTACTATTTCCATTTAGCCAATGGGAACTTAGATCGCCACCACATTAGTCCATATAGCCAGTTCATCAATACAGCAACCATGTCATCTGTATTGAGAGGGTAGCTAAACCCCCAAAGTAACTTTTCTTCCGGAACTTCGGTCGAAGACTAGAAGTTCCTTAACAGTGGGCGTTGTTCCGCACAGTATTTTTATCTAACCGTTATCTGCTTATCTGCCAGGAGTGTAGTGCCAGAAGATCGATGTGGCTGAGAGCAGTTGTGAGGGGTTGATCGCCTTACGTCGACCGGAGCCATGTTCTCAATCAATGAGTTTGATGTCGGTTCAGTAGCTGGGAGGGATTGATTGGTGGAAGGCATAATTGGTCTCATTTGACATTGTAGCAGGTTAGCCTCAGATAACTGGCTGGGAAGCTGTTGTGCTGGAGTGGATCAGGTTTTTTTGTCCTGGACAACACTATACAATCGTCCACTCAAACAAAGGACAGGCTTTTTTTTTCTTCTTTTTTTTTGCAGGCATCTGTTTTCAATTCTTAAATTTAAGTTTTACTGCAAGTTGTATCCTGTGTCATTTCAGGAAATGTGTGGAGAGTTTTGCACAGGTTACATCATGTCCTGCAAGTGGTTCATTGGATTTAATTTCATTATTCACCATACTGGACCCTGGTTGGCATACACTTACCAGCTAGCTCCCCTGGCTGAGCTGAGTGAGTGGAGGGATGCCAAAATGCGAGTCATTTCATGTAATTGTGAAACTGTGTCATATAAATCTTAATTCATGTGCTTTGAAACTTTTTCAATTGACTACAAACTCCTCTGTTAAACCTACAGTACAAATGGCATTTCTGGAACTCCCTTGTAAATCCCTTTTTGAATGCACTAGCCTTGGGCATGAGCCACAGGCAGCTTGTAAGTGGACCTCTCTGTCTCAAACTGCTGACTCAACAAGCTCTCTACCATTGTAGACATTACATGTATATAAGAGACAAATATGGACACAGGGCCTGAATTTCGGCTCCGGATTGCAGGGAATGAGCGTAACTTAATTGATTCCTGCTAATTTAGCACACATTCACAGTGATGTTAATAATATAATCAGAAAGCGGGAGGAGTGGTTGTAAGCGCTGTGACGGACCGTCCATTTTTGGTGCGCTCTCTCTCTCCCTCTCTCCAGAAACATTCGGGTCTGTGCCTCTCTCTACAAGGCAACAAGCACATGGCTCCCTCCCCCTCTGCTGTCTATGCTCATTTATACTTAGTCTGTGTCGCGCAACGAAAATATCAGATCTACGGTATCTCTTGTGACACGTTGTGAGCTTTGTCATATGATGAGGCTTAAAAAGTAAATGTACATCAATTGAAGGGACACCCAACTCAGTAAAAAACACAGTACACCAAATGTACTGGGAAAAGGTCTCTCCCCCGTCTCCATCTCTCTCTCTGTTTCTACGTATTTGTCTTCCCCCTTCTCCATCGCATTTGTCTACTTGATTCTTTAGTTCCCCTCCAACTCTGTTTCTGTGGGATCTTTGCATCTTTGTTCCTTTTGTATTCTGACTGTCCAAGGAGTAGTGCATACGGCATACAGTATTAGACATGTTCTGTAGGTAGTAGGTACAGAAATGCAGACAACCTATTTACCGTACCTATACTAAATCTATATTATAAAAATATAAAAATATAATTACGGAGGACGACGTCACCCATTTTCAACCTATCTTCATATAATAGGTCCTCACTAATGCTCATGATAAAATGGTAAAAAAAAGTTACTCAGGTCTGTGTCTCATAGGAGGGCTGTGGACACTTTTTTATATTAACGCAAGAACAATGGCTTCAATTTTAGCACGCTAGCTTTCCAGGAATAGAAAGCCTGCAGTTTCTGTTTTTTGAACTGTCCACACTACAGCCCTCCTCTGAAACACAGACGGGGTAGACAAAAATGGTACCATATAATTAGCATTAATGAGGAGTGAGGACCAATTATACAGTATGAAGATGAAAATGGGTGAAGTCGTCCGTTGATACATTCTACTGATGTTTCAAATTAATATTATAAATTGCCCATACTATACATTCTACTGATTTTTCAAATTAATATTATAAATTGCCCATACTATACAGTTTCTGACCTTCTGTTGTCCCCCTGCTCTCTTCATGTATATATAATTTACACACACAGTATACACAATTGTTATTCAACAAACTTTTTTCTTTTCAGTTTTTCAGTTTTATGTATAACATTTGTATTTGTATACCTGTGTTATCCATGAATACAAAAAGGAGAGGACAATTTGTCCTGAAAGTTGAACCAGCACATGATGGCACATTAGACATAGCATATTAAAGGAGTTTTGCTATAAATCTTTTATAGAGAACATGCCAACATAATGGATTTAGTAAGAAATGTCAATAAGTTAAAAGAGAGGGGTGTGAGTTTAAGAAGGCCCAGTAATTAGGATAATTAGGATAGGGTGCACTAAGGCGAAATTGGACAGATTGGACAGAAGTTGCTTTTTACTTCAAAAGAGAACAAGAGCACCACTTTGTTATACCTCACTTTTCCAAGCAAAGCAAATGGGGAGTAGAAAGTCGATGCGGATTATTATGTGAAAGGGTTAAGATGCAATTAACCCTCTGTGGCAATATTAACCTGACTTCATTGAATGTATGAGCATACCGGTAAGTCAGTTAATTTTAGGCCATTTTCAAATGCTGGCCAAACAAATAATGGCAAAGGAAAAATTAATTGGGCATAAACATGTATGCAATTAAAGCTGAACCGTTTGTTGTAAAGAACCCCTCAAATGCTGTTTTATTTGTTTGGGCTCCGAAACCAATAAGATACGCTTTCAAATTAGTGGGACGAAACATTGAACCATGTCTTAAGATTCTGATGTCATTTGGATTTAGTACAGTTTCCTCGGCTCTTTTCAGTGAATTTTGTGTACCTTGACTTGGTTGTCACAGGAGTTTTCTTGAAATGTCTGTTTTTTTTGTGCTTTGAGTGCAAATTCTGTGTTGCCGTGGTAATTTGCTTTCTAATTCTCTTTGTCCTCGGGCGAAGAGTGTTAGTACGAGCATATCCAACTAACTATCTCTCTCTCTGTCTCTCACACACACACACACACACACACACACACACACACACACACACACACACACACACACACACACACACACACACACACACACACATACACGCACATCGAAAGCCAAGTACAAACACTCTTCTCTCTCTTTCTCTCAATGTGCACACATCCACCTAATTAGACAAACCACGCTATTTGATTAAACAAGTAAATTGTGCTAGACTGTGTTTGTGATCATTAGGATAACCCAGAGTTTCCCAGGGAACATTAGCCGTGACGAATGTGTCGGTTCCCCAACTTAGATTGTTTGCGGCTCAATGGCGCACCAGGTTAACAACTCCCAGTGCGACGGGAGAAAGAGAGGCATGAAGCGAAATGATCCAAGATCGACCGCCACAGACGGCCCCCACAACGCCACTTTGCGGAGATCAGCGTTCCAAACGACATACAGTATGAGCATGTTGATAAACTACCGTAGGTCTGACCAGCCCTATAGTCTCCAGGACTTACCTGTAGTAATTGGATAAGCAGTACGGCCAAGCGAAGAAGGAGAACATGATGATGAAGAAGAAGAAGTAGAAGAAGAAGAAGGGATTAGTAAATGTGAGCCTGGGCCTCATTAACGGGGTCTTACAAATGGCTTATGGTAACAGACATGTACTGTATGGAGACGAGAGGGCTTTAATTTACACAGGAAGAAGAATTTCAAGCTCCTGGCGTTTTCCCCCTTCTTCTGCCATAAGCTGAGATGACACCTGTGCTTCGTTCCATGCTCCTGGTTTTGTGCCTAATAATCAGAAGGTGCTTGTTGATGAGAGGGGTAGAGGGGGGGTGACTCTCTGGTGAGAGAGAGATACAGTGAGGCTTGCAAGGCAGTCAATGAATAAATGACTTTATTTTGCAGGTATTTCTGAGAAATGACTATTTAATTGCACTAAACTAAAGCTAGTATTTGTTATTAATGGTGGTACAATTAACATGAGGACAAACTACATGACTCATGATCTAACTCATGACCCGTGAGCCAAGTTGATGTGTATATTATTTTATTTATCTTTTATGCTCTCAGTAATTGGTGCAAAACACTGGTGCTAGGGAATAGGAAAAATGTTCTTCACACACTATTCTACTTCACTTTCATTGACTTAACTGTTGTACAGACAATCAAGCATCTGCACTGCCTCCCATTTTTCTTCGTGGTTGGAAACAAATGACTTTTCTTCAGCAAGCGGGATGAATCAGAGAGATGTTCTTTGGGACCACCTTGTGCTATTCAGTCTGCATATTTCCATTACAAGACACCTGACTGATTCTTCATTTTCTGATTTAAGTGAGTAAGAGAATGGAGGAGAGGATGGGACAGGAAGAGAGGAGAGAACAGGAGAGGTTTGGCGATGAGGGGAGTTGAGGACAGAGGGCAGAGGAAAGGTGTGGGGATAAGAAGAAAGAGGGAGGGGAGGGGAGACAACGTGCGTGTGTGTGTGTGTGTGTGTGTGTGTGTGTGTGTTTGGGGGTGGGGGGGGGGGTATTGGGGGGGCAGCCGGGACCTGATTAAAGAGTGTGTCTTTGTTATGTAATTAGCTCTAAGAAAAGTGGAAGGCCCCTGCCGTCACAGCGATGGCGAGCAGCTGGCCTGAGGTTGCCTTAATTGCCTGCACGGATTCCTTCCAGGCCCTTGTTCTCTGGAGCTCATTGCCCGTAATGGCACAGATGTTTACCACTGGGCACAGCCGTATACACGCCAGCCTACACCATAACTACATTCTATATCCACCATTGGCGATGGCAGTCACACGTGCGTGTATCTCTCTCAATCTCTCTCCCCCGGGACCACTGTGATGACTGAACAGGCTCAGCTTCTGTTGAAAGCAAGAATGCCTAAGAGGTGTGTTTAGAGGGGACGCTGCGGTGGAGTGTATGCGTTGTGACAGTGTTGTGTTCTGTGTTCATTCACAGAACACAACATGTTCTGATATGAACTCAGTGAATTATTCATTGTTGATTGTGTCGTTGTGAAGGAATCTTTCAACACAGTCTTTCAACACGGTCTTTGTGTTTCTTTGCTTTTAAGATTTTGATCTGAAGAACGTTGCAACTAAGGCTTTTGGTCGTGTCTGAGGAGTTTCACCCAGTGGGTTATCCCAGTTTTTTAACCATTATCACAATTATCATAAGCCACATCAATAAAGGCTTTTTAACTTTTTTCACCAGAAGAGTGGTGTGATTTTTTTCCTTTGTTCCAGTTATGTTGTGTTCTCTGCAACTTATGTGGTGCCAAGGAAAGGTGTTCATTGTTTTGCATAGTGGAAGACAAAGCTGGGCGGTGTCTGTCTTTTATTGAGATATATTAAAGCGCATTACCTCAGGGCTCCTGAGCATATTTAATGCCAAATTCCTATGCATTTATCCCCCCGCCCCCCCTCCGATGAGAGATGAATGCTGCTGTGGATATACCGTATAGTCTGTAGCTGTACTTTTATGCTGTTGTACTCTGCTCAGATTGCAGGTTATAGAGTTGCAATAATAATCCATGAAGCACTGGCACATTATCAACACCACACGCCAAAACGCTTTAGGGACTTACTAAACTGTATATTTTCATAACTGATCTCTACCTCAAATGAAAAATACAACAAAAAAAACATGCAATCATGTGTTTGGTAATGGGCCTCGTGAGGTTTGCTCATCGACGACCAGTCATTAACAGGTGTTTAAATGAAATGTGTTAACAGAAACTAACTGCATATGCTTACATTACAGCTTATTCGTAAGGTGTCTAATAGACACCTTACGAATAAGCTTTAATGTAAGCATAAGCATATACTGTTAGTTTCTACTGTGCGTGCTGTGCAATAGGTTGCTTTGTTCTCAAGTAGTATACCACTTGAAGCAACTGGCTATGAAACAAATCTCTAGGTGGTGGACTTGATCTCCAAAAATGCAGGGCATTTCAAGATGTTGGCAGCAGTGATTCATATATATATATATATATATAGGATGTATTTTCACGTGTATAGTATAGGCATTTGGCTAACTTATGCTGACTAGCTTATTGATAAACAGCAGTGAGCAGAGTACAGCAGTGGGATACATTAAATGTTCTCCATTGGTGGAAATAACGAGAGGCTAACAAGACTAAGGGGTGCAAAGGCCAAACCACAGCGCCCAGACAGTAGATGTAAGAAGTGTCCCTGGAAAGCTCAAGCATAATGAAAAGTACAAACTGTGAAAAGAGGTAACGTTTGGTGTGCTTGGCTGCTCGCTGCTCGAGGACTGATCTTTATCACATAAGACTCAAGGAAAGAACTCTTTAAGAAATATAGTTCAAGGTCATCACATGGAAGGATTACAAACTTCAGCCACGTTTTCGTCTAGCAGAGACAAAAAATACTTTTAGTGTCTCCGCCAGGCCGAAGGCGCGTGGCAGACTATGTTTTCGCCCCTGTCCATCCGTCCGTGCGCTGACTATTTTTGTACGTGTGCACACACACACTCAAAACCTTTCTTTTTTTGTTGCCTTATTACTAGGGGTGTGCATATATACTAATTTCACGATACGATACACAATATTGGGCTCACGATATCGATACGATATATGGCACTTTTTAGCGGTGCCAACCGCTCTATACATGACTTTGTCTGTGTGTCCGTTTGTTTGAGCCTGGGATGAATGAGCACGGGATTTTAAACAGCTATAACTCCAGTTTGCAGCATGCCACCAAGTCCACATTTGGTATGTGGACTTAGACCACCAATAGGCACGAGCATGCATTGATGAAGTTATCAAAGAGGGGTCCAGGGACCCCCAGCGCCCGTATGAGCACGGGATGAGCACGGAATTTTAAACAGCTATAACTCCAGTTTGCAGCAGTCAACATTTGGTATGTGGACTTAGACCACCAATAGGGACGAGC
Organism: Gymnoscopelus microlampas; assembly: GCF_963454915.1. Lineage (NCBI taxonomy): Eukaryota > Metazoa > Chordata > Actinopteri > Myctophiformes > Myctophidae > Gymnoscopelus > Gymnoscopelus microlampas. Next base: position 21,617,539 of record NC_139946.1, read on the forward strand.
ATGAATTGATGAAGTTATCAAAGCGGGGTCCAGGGACCCCCAGCGTATGTTATGTCCGTCCGCCCGTATGAGCACGGGATTTTAAACAGCTATAACTCCAGTTTGCAGCATGCCACCAAGTCCACATTTGGTATGTGGACTTAGACCACCAATAGGGACCAGCATGAATTGCTGAAGCCCCGCCCCCTCTGTCTTCCCATTGGCTGGCCTTCAAACAGCCATAACTCAAGTTCGCAGCATGCTACGGAGTACAAATTTTGTACATGCACTAAAACCAGCAATAGGGACGAACTGTAATTACTTAAGCCCCGCCCCCTCTGTCTGCCCATTGGCTGGGATTTAAACAGCCATCATTCCAGTTTGCAGCATGCTACCAAGTACAAATTTGGTAAGTGGACTCAGACCACCAATAGGGACGAACTGAAATGAGTTAAGCCCCGCCCCAAAGGCACCGCTTCCTTCACACAGGGTGTGATTTTTTATTATGAAAATATATGGGAGGGAAAAAAAGCAAATGCAAACAAATACTTCTGTTTTTGCATTATTATATATATTTTTTCAAAACAATATTTTTTTTTTCCAAAACGAAACATATCGCCACAAAAACGTATCGCGATATATCGAGGGACGATATATCGGCACACCCCTACTTATTACTATTGTACATAACTAGCCATGACAGAATAATGACTATAAAACTGAAATCCAAGTATTTTTCCCCCTCTATACAAGAGTGCCTGAAGTTTGTCTCCTCCATGTGATAATACAGAAGCGCTTGGTAAAGAAGAGAAAAAAGTGTTAAACTCAAATGCATGCAGTGCATGCATGATTGTGTGCACGCGTGTGTGTTATATTGTGTTTGTATTAAATTCATAGACACTTAATGGCTTTTTTCATCTACATTCAAGACACATTTGTCAGCACTGCGAGGGGACAAATGACGCCTAATTTGTGTAGAAGAGCGGGCGAGGAAATGTGAAATCTAATGACCCAACTTTACGACTAACATCTTTTTAATACATTAGAAATGCTGGTATTGCCTGGTTGCTTCCTTCAGGCCACCTGCAGTGAAGTATGACTTTGTTTGGATATGACTGTGTTTATATGTGTGTGTGTGTGTGTGTGTGAGAGAGAGAGAGAGAGGTAGAAAGAGAGGGTGTCTGTGTACATGTACACTATGCATGAAGGGAGTAAAAGTGTGATACAGAGAGGGAGAGAAGGGAGGGGTGGAGTAGCTCCATCTATCTCCAGTCGTGTGGTGGTTCCTCGGCCAGCAGGTGTTGCCTTTAGTTGAATGTTATCTTTTCTTGCCTCCTAATGAGGTAATCATTGGTGACTGCTTGTCAAAATTGTTCTGTTCAATCGGAGCTTTGTCAGTGCTTTTCTCGCTGTTTTGTTGGCTAACATTACTCTTATGCCAACTTACACTTGCGCGCACGCACGCACGCACGCACGCACGCACGCACGCACGCACGCACGCACGCACGCACGCACGCACGCACGCACACACACACACACACACACACACACACACACACACACACACACACACACACACACACACACACACACACACACACACACACACACACACACACACACCTGCTGAACAGAATGCAGCTGAACACCTGCATTTTCCCAGTTTCAACAGGGCTGTCCATGCTTCCCTGATGCCCTGCATCTCTCCCCTCCTCTCCTCTCCTTTCCTCTCCCCTCGGTGTAGCTCACAGCTTATGGGTCTCAGACATGTTTGGATGACTTTTATTCTTCCTTCCTTCCTTCCTCCTCCTCCTTTGTAGCTTTTGCTGATATTAAAAAGCAGAAAGCAGCTGGGCCCAGGCAGAATAATGAGGTCAAAGCCATTCTAATAAGTCGAGGGGATGAATGTGATGTGGGTGTGGGGAGTGAGTGAAGGAAGGAAGAAAGGAATAAAGCGAAAGCACAAGTACTTTAGGACAAATAAAGTGATCGCTCACAGCTCTGCGGCTGGCTGGCGAGTCTCTCCGGGTCTGGCAGAGGGCGCATCCTTGACACTTAATTTGCCTTCAGATTGAATTGGCAGCTCCAGGAATCTCTCGCACCATAAACCAGTGCAGTATTACTTGAAAGGGTTGTGTTTAAGTACTTGGGGTCCCTTTAAAAAAAAGTACAACTAGGGATGACATTTATATGTCCGCAAACTTTGAACCTAAACATTACAGAACTTTATTTTACATGTTGTGTCATTTTTCTTCATAAAAAAAATGTTTTACACTTTTTCTAAATAAGCTACAATACACTTTGCACCTACTTGAAGGTATATGTGTCGTATTTGATGACAGACAATCCAGAGTAGAGGTAGAATTGGTTTAGTGTTGTAAACGCCATGTAAACATTTCCAACATATGATATTGACAATTTCACCAAAGTGCGAATGCTTGTATTTGTTCGATATATTATAAAATGAAAAGTTCAACTGTTGGGTAAGTATTAAAGGGATATTTCACTTTCAAAAACAAATTGGGTAATTTTATCGTCTACTCAGGCTTTTGTTAGTCCCCCAGACCGTTTTTAAGTTGCTTGATTCAGTATTTAGATATTTGATATTCATTTTAACAGACCCCCCTTCCTATACAAACCCATTATAACTTCAAACTCCATTTTTAACATGTTAGATGAATCAAAAACGCCCGTCCTTGTTTCTGGTGACTCACCCTGCCCTCCTAATACGTGAGGGGGCTGTTTTTTTTTTATTACTTTTTAAATGTATTAAAAAATAAAATGTAAGGTATTGAATTTGTTTTATTTTCCAAATAAAATATAAAAAATAAATGAAAAGATGCTTGCGTATTGGAAGGACAATATCAGTCACCAGAACCAAGGACGGGTGTTTCCGATGAATCTAACATGGTTAAAATAGAGTTTGAAGTTACAATGGGTTTGTTTAGGAAGGGGGCGTATCTGATAAAATGAATATCAAATATCTAAATACTGAATCAAGCAACTTAAAAACTGTCCAGGGTGCTCCCAAAAGCCTGAGTAGATGATAAAATGACCCTTTTTTTAAAGTGAAATATCCCTTTAAGCAGTTTCCAGATGTTTATTTGGGGTCAGATAACTAGTGATGAGCAGGCCAAAGTGCAAAGACCATCGTAATGCAGCGCCCCCTGGAGCAAGTTAAGCATTAAGTGTTTCGCCCAATGGCACTTCAGCAGCAGTGTCAGTGGCCAACTGTAGTTGTAACGTCAGCCACCCTTCAGTTGCCAGCTCATAGATGGAATCCACCCTCCTGTCAGTGCCAGGGTCTGAACCAATAACCTCTCAGCTGTTACTAGGCATGCCACCCAAAAAAACTCACTCCCGATCAGGCTGATTCCACCTGAATGAGCGAGTATAATATATACCGTACGGTGCCTGCGCTCGCTGAATCCGCAAGCGGGGTAGAGGCTGTCAAATCCATCCCCGCCATGATAAATAGCCATTTATTGTAGAATGGCAGCAGGAGAGGGCAGGTATACACGCCGAGACACCGGGAATGTCTTTCTGAGAGTGTTTTCCAAGACAGCCGGCATGGTGGAACCCAGCCCCAGCCACACATGTCTTTGCTATAGACTTGGCAATTGGCGTACAGCTTGACAGATGATCCTGGTCTTGGCAGTCGCCCCTGTACATCACAATACCGCAGTGACATCTGCACAACTTTACGGGGCTGTATACAGTGGCAATTATGCAGTGCATCTGAGGAACTTAGCTCGGCAATTGTAGAGGCGTCGCGCATGCAGTATAAATTACTGTACATTATGTAAAAATAACACATTTAACACATCTGTTTTCTGGTTCTGAGGCACGCAGAGGCAAGATAACGGTTTTTGAATAAGTGACAGGATACATATAGTGAAGAGCCAGAGAGGTAAATTGGCGTATGTCTTTGTGTGTGTGTGTGTGTGTGTGTGTGTGTGTGTGTGTGTGTGTGTGTGTGTGTGTGTGTGTGTGTGTGTGTGTGTGTGTGTGTGTGTGTGTGTGTGTGTGTGTGTGTGTGTGTGTGTGTCCGTCCATGCTTTCCTGTGTGCGGTTGTCTGTGAGCGTGTGCATACAAGTGTGAATTCTTGCTATAGAGACATCCTGCTTAGTCTAATTATCAGCCACATTACGATGGCAGTAGGTGTCATACCACATCTTAATTAAACGGAAGGTTTCAAATACCTAACATAATGTGTCACAGGTGCACAGGTGTCGCTAGCAAGATGTATTTTGGCCTGTGTGAACAGATGGGAGTGAACACTGACTACACACAAATAAATAAATACCTCCCTGCTCAACACTACATACATATATTTCTCTTATTGATTATTTTCTTAGCCATTATTTCTCTTATTGATTATTTTCTTAGCCATTATATCAGTTACATTTGTGATCAAATAATCAAGAAGCAGGAACAAAAATTGTATATCGGCATTAACAGCCCATTTATGCTGCTGTTTTTAAATACATGCACAAACACTGGATGTATTTTAGTGTTTTTAGTGTTCAATTGAACATTATCTGTAGATATCACAAGTATTTCACATGATAAAGAAATATATAATTTGAATCAAAAAGTTTTTCCAAAAAGTTGGGTTAATGATGGCCTTTCCCTCCCCCTTGTAAAAGGTGCGTAAAGGTGAGGTGACAAGCATCTGAAAATGTTAGTTTCTGGAGAAGCCCTTGGAACATGGTATTGAAGACTTAAATTAACTAAACAATGTTTGTGTTTATATGATAACATTACATTTCGCATCATACGCCATACACTCCTCTAACTTTATACCAAAAAAAAAGAAATCCCACCCCAAATGAAAAATAGTTTGATGAAATTTGATTATGTTTATGGCATGGCTCTGAAGGAATCTACTAGCCATCTATAAGAGGGTCAGTCTGTGTGTCTGTCTGTGTCCCCGGAGCCTCTCACTTGGCTCAAGATTAGGCGTTATTTTTTTAGAATTGATTAAAGTTTGGATAAGACCATGTTGATGTGAAGATGATTGATTCAACAGTTAGTTACAGTTAGTCATTTAGCTTACAGTATATGTTCTACAGGAGTCTTGAATTTGTATTTATATTTATTTTTTAGAATGAGAAAGGATGTGTGTTGTCTATTGCCCCACAAAATCTTTAGCAAAAGAGTTAAAAAGTGCTATCTAAACTAGTCTCGGGAGGCAGTGCAGTCAGCTTGGCATTCTCAGTCGCCAGTGGTAGAAAAAGTACATTTATTTACTTACTAAAATTATCAATACTGTAATGTAGAAACACTTACTTTACAAGTAAAATTTTGTTTATCAAAATGTACTTGAGTAAAAGTACAAAAGTAGTGGCATCAAAACATACTTAACACATTGAGTGCCAGGGGTTTTTCAAAACAGGGTACCTCCAGTGCCTGGAATTTTAACCATTTTTGGACCTTTTTCAAGTAGTCACAAAACATTTTCAGTGATCACCGTCCTCACGGTGATCCCCTCATTACACACATAGAGGTCTCGTACAATCCGGGGGAAAAGATTAAAAACATTCGGTTATCCGTTCCAAAGTTGCAGCCAGTTGAAAATAGTCGAAAATACATCGTAAAAACAAAAAGTACACAGGAGCCGAGATACAGGCTTTTGAAGTCATAACTCAACCAGGAGGTGGATTGGAGTCTAAATCTTCGTAAAATGATATCTCCTGGTGCTGTGAAGGAAAAAAAAAAATTGATTTTTTTTTTTTTTTTTTTTTCATATTTTTCCCCAAAAACGGCCATAACCGTTTTTGGCACACCATGTTAGGATTATGAAAAACGGTCCGGACCGTTTTTGGCACTCAATGTGTTAAAGTACCAAAAGTAAAAGTAGTCATTATGCAGAATGTCTCATTTCGCAAGGTATCATATGTACAAAATGTTTTGAAAATAACAGTTCTACAGTACAAGCTCACATGGTGTCGCATTGCGACGCCATGTGAGCTTGTAGGTCGGCTATTTTCAAATAGCCAAAGTTTAATTAGGGCTGAAGTGGTTAATGTATGTTTTGTAATAATAAGTCAAATTTACAAAGTAACTAGTAACTACATTTTTCAAACAATTATAGTGGAGTAAAAAGTACAATGTTTGCTTCTGAGATGTAGTGGAATAGAAGTAAAAGTAACTCAAAATTGTACTTAAGTACAGTACTTGAGTAAATGTACTTGGTTACTTTACACCACTGTCAGTCGCATCATGTTATTCTACACTACCAATATTGAATCGATAAATTCTGCATCCTGTGGCACCTGATGACCCCTCTAAGCTTACGGTCTCCGGAATCTGCGTCTTTGCCCCTAGCTTTTAGCATATTTTTATGTTGCACATTTTGTATTGTTTCTCTGCATTGTAATATGTGACATCTACTTGTCCCCGTACGTTAATGTTTACTTTGTTACAATGTAAGATCTCGTTCCATACAAATTTCTATAAGCATGTTATTATTACTTTTATCTGAAACAGACATTTTAAATGTAGGGCTCCACTATGAATATAATATGAATATGAATATGTATATCCAAACTGTGCCTGTGTGTCTGTTGTGAGCCCTATGGAGCACAGATATCATATGGTGCTGTTTAAGACCAGTATACATCTTCCACTTGTTTGCTTACTTGGAGAAAATTCTTAATGTTAGTTCAGCATATGAAATAACTTAGCTCAGGATGTAGTGGCTTATCAAACTGAATATCATCAAAATCACATATGCTTTGGATTGCTGGGGCTGTATCCGGCACCTATCTTTAGCAAATGTCCCTTGGGGTCCTGTTTTTTATTAGTGAATCCACCTACCAAATGTCAGCCTATTCTCTGGAGAAGAGAACATTACATAGCGAGACAGACAGGCAGACACACACACACACACACACACACACACACACACACACACACACACACACACACACACACAGACACACAGACAGACAGACAGACAGACAGACAGACAGACAGACACGTGAAAAGCAGGGGAAGATTTGGGTTATGAAAGCCCAATTTCCTCACCCTATGAATCTCAAATTCATGTTAGACAACCTTTTTTCCCCCCTTTGTGGCAGCTGCTTCTTGCACTACTGGAGCACATAGTGGGTAGACAGATCTTCTGAAATTACCAGCAGTAAAGTGCTTTCAGAAAACCATCTATGTGCATAAATAGTGTTCTATTTTTGTGTTCCATACAGGGAATCACTTTCTTTTCTTTCTTTTTTTTAAAACTGTGTTGTTCCAGAGACAAAGCTAGCTGTCATGTTCAATCATTTCACTGCCACCTGTACCTACAAGCACAGCAACAATTAGCGTTGCAGTCTGACAAGAGAGAGCGCATCAAAGCCCCACCTGAAGGAATTAGCAGGTAGATTAATTATTTCATCAAGATATTAATGTACACTTCTGACTCGTTGGTTTTCCTCAGAAATCTTCCCTCGGGGTGGTTCAGGTCGGATAATGCATTTTATATATTTACATGTCAGTCATTTAATGAGGGCACAGGTTGACTTAAGACAAGTACAACTGTAGAATAATTTCCAGACTCTGGAAACAATAATAACTGGGCAAGAGATAGTGGACTAAGAGGAGGCGGAAATGGGTATTTATCTGTGGGTGAAGCACTTCATCATCTTCATAATAATAATGTACACTCATGTACGCTCATAGTGAAATTATCACTGAATATTTGACTGTGGTATGGAATGCTTTAGGGGCCAATGATCATCCCGATCTAGACCAATCAACTAAATAGACAATTCCTCCGTATCTGTGGTCATCTCTTTTCCTGGATATTATGTCCAATCATCATTTCGGTGGGCCTTAGGATTTTTATACATTTTGGATAGATTTTACTGTTACGTACACGTGTGTGATTTTGCACTTTAAGTAAAATTTAACTTCAGAAACCTGCCTACCATAATCACCAATTTGGATTCCAAGCTATTAGAAACCACAGCCTATCTCTTCCTGGAAAGTTAACATGCTGAAATAGAAGCCATTGTTCTTTGCATTAATAATGTTCGAAATTACCCAACCTGTTTAACCGATGATGTCCCTGGTAGGCAGGTTTCTGTGCTGTCCACTGCCCTCCATTGAGACACAGAGTGAGTAGACAGAAATGTTGCCATCTTATAATGAGCAGTAGTGAGGGCCAATTATAGCGAAATGGGTGAAGTGGTCCTGTAAATTAGTTTATTTTCACCCATAGCTGAAAATCAGACTTCAAAAATAGCCTAATATGGAACGCACACTCCATGCACCATATGGATCCATCACAGACATGACTGACAACCCATATGATCAACAGCTCCCTTTTCTGAAGGGGGCAGGTCAAACGTTCACGACACAGCAGGGCGTTCACCAGACATCCAGACATATGGGAAAGTGTAATGTCATATAGCAGGCCTGAATATATGGCCCTTCTATGGCTTCCGCGAAGTTAAACCCCCGCCATCCGTAGGGGAAACACACAGGGGGGGAGATTCATGGACACTTCAATGGGCTGTAACTCTGTCTCGCTAAATGCCCTTTAGAATGCCACAGGTGCACATTTTAGCGTAAATCAAGGCGATATTTATGGTGAATCCTTTAGGAGGAAATAAGTTTTCTCCTCAAGTGTGGGTTGTATGGAGCTTTGGTCGTCTTCCAGGCCCCTGCAGAGTCGAAGCCCCGTTGTAATATATCCAACTGCTGCACTGTGACAGAGGTGAAACAGACATTATTTTTCTCTCTCTCTCTCATTGCAGCTGTAAGGGGCATTTTGCAGGCATCCTAGAATTGCTAAATATTTTAGTTTCAGGCATCTTCATGTTGCAATCAGAACGAATTGTTTCAGCCATGCTTGGTGAAACCCATCATAGTCCATCTATGGGTGTTGCTGGACAGCAAGGGGTGCAGTCTTCCAATGCGTTAGTGACACATACAGTATGGGTTTTGATATTCACAGCTCCTGCTCTGGTCAGCTCCAGGCCACCTGTTATGTGGATGACAGATGTCAGTGGAAGTGCTCAACTAGTGGCTGATATGTACAGTGTGTGTGACTACCGTTCAGACTGTAATTGATCGTGAGTGAGTGTTGTTTGTCATGGCTCCTTATCGTCACCTGCTGTTTTGCCCCTGCTTAGGCAGAGGAGGTACACATGCACACAGACATGACCATACATTACATTATACCATACATAACATACATTTTAGATGCCACATTTGCATCGCCTGAAGTGAATCACATTTACACCACATTTACAGATTTACATCGGATGTTTCCTGGAGACATACAAGAGTATGGTCCCAAATGCAGCCTGGCTGATGGGCAGGCAGGCAGGCACGCACGCACACACGCACGCACACACGCACACACGCACACTATTTCTTGCTCTCTCTCACTGCACTCTGCATGTGGACTGACTGCCTGGTAAGTTCTCTATGACTTCTCAGGACGTCCATAAACATTAAACACCTTCCACCTCTCCAATGAATGACCACCAAGTGAGTAATGTGCATTTCATTACTGTGTGTGTGTGTGTGTGTGTGTGTGTGTGTGTGTGTGTGTGTGTGTGTGTGTGTGTGTGTGTGTGTGTGTGTGTGTGTGTGTGTGTGTGTGTGTGTGTGTGTGTGTGTGTGTGTGTGTGTGTGTGTGTGTGTGTGTGCGCGCGCGCGCAACAAAAGAACCCATCAGCTACGGTATGTTGCATTTGGAAACCGCATTGCCCGAGAAAAGAAAAACCAACAGTGGGTGGTGCGGTCAGCAGAACGCATAATTGGAGGCGAGCAGGAACTGTGCAAGAAGAGGTGTGTAGTCAAAGCTCATCAAGGACAGGCACCACCCCAGCCACAAACCGTTCATACCCCTACAACGACCGCGGCCGGGCAAGGCGGCCTACTGTAGTATCAAGGGCCAGACCACCAGGTTTATGAACAGCTTCCACCTGGCTACCATTAGACTGTTGAACAAGGCGTGACCACTGCCTGTCATCAGGCTGGCCTTGGACTTTTTCTTTCCTTTTGGACCTACCTGTGGGCTCTTGCACTAATGTCTTTGTCATGAACAGTATGCTATGGTCATGCACCTTTTTTCTAAACCTCATGTACATAATGTTCAGATGGATATGCTGAAGATGTAAATATGTAGATACCTTGTCTCTTTTTTTTATTCCTTCTTTTTTCCTTCACTTTTATTTCTCTTTCTGGAAAGAATCAAAACGATGGAGCTTGCACAAAAACAAATTTCATCCACTGTTATGCACCTGTAAACCTGTTATGTGACAATTAAGATGATTCCTGATTCCTGATTCTGTTTTCTGCATGGGGTGGTTAGCATTCGAGCTGTGAAGTCAGTCTCACATGTACCAAGCACATTGGGATTTTTCATATCCTGCGCTGGGAGCTGGCGCAGCGAAGCCTGAGTCATTGCAATAGCGCATGATGATTTATTGGGCACCCTCTGAGTTCCTTTTTAATCTATTCAAAATTGTGCTGAGCTGGAACCGTGGGAAATCTAACTCAATAGCAGCAGATATTGAAGTTTCTATTGATACTGAAAGAGAAAGAGATCCTTTTTGTATAAAAAAGACAGGCATGTGCTTGTGTGAGCACAAATGCACACACATGCACATGCATGAACATATAAAATGTGTGAATACACCGGTGTAATACTGTACTATATGTCCGTACTTCGATGCAAAAAGTACACCAGCAAGAGTCTGACAAAGATCACTGTTTCTTGAGACACCTGGCTTGTTAACTTTTGCCTTTCCAGTCAGAGCAGGCCTATCTATCTGTGTATATACAGTATGTGTTCCATCTTTGGAAGTGAAAAAACTAAACAAAAAGCATTACCCGGAGAACTAAACAGGGCTGCAAAAAAAAAAACATAATGCAACTTCTCCCTTGCTATGAAAGGTATACACCACATATTCTCTGACTCTGAATATAGGCATGCCCACATGTAACAATATAATGCTGCAGGCAATAAAAGTTATCTTAAGTCTCCAAGTTTTGGAGCAGCCCAGTGTAACCTTGAATCATGTATTTTTATACTGCACTCTGCCCCCCGAATGAGATATTGATTTTTCGAGGAATGTTCCTTTTATTACAGTATATAAAAAAAATCTGTAATACCACAAAATCGTAACAGCAATACTCAGAGAGTCTCGACCGAGAGGTGGATGATGATGGCGGCGGTGATGATGTAAATCTCAGAGTATCACAGAAGCTCTACGGAGCTCCAGAGTGGGACAGGCGAAAAGCACACTGCAGGGGGCCTTGAAACGATACCGCACCGATCAATACCCTTTGGCTGGCTATCTGCATACATTGTGGCTCCGCCTCCATTGAGTCGCACCGCCGTTTAGTCCTGTGACCTCGTAATACCTCTAAAGCTGCGTCAGGGTTCAGTGGCACCGGGTGACAGAGATGGACTGAGCTTTTAATCCCTCCACACACACACACACACACACACTCTCTCTCGCTCTCTCTCTCTCTCTCGCTCTCTCTCTCTCTCTCTCTCTCTCTCACACACACACGCCTCTTCCACCCCCTTCAATCCCCTCACTCTGTCACCTATACCCTGAAGCAGCCTCCGTACCACTTTTCCCTCCTCTCCTTCATGAAGTACTGGCAGGTGAGAGGGGATTGATAATTCTCCACTCTATCTTTCCTGATCAGTCACCGTGAGGGCGAGTTGCTGTATTTGAGTCTGTCAAGGTCGTTTTTGCCATTATTCAGTTCAGACACCGACGCTGTGGTTCCCTCAACAGAAAGGGAGCCCTTTTAGATCGTGTTAATTTATACTCTGTGGCACAAGAACTGATCTACGTGATGCAACGCGTTTATATATTGAGCATAAGGCTTCCCTGTCTGAGCCACTGAGAATTATCTCTCCAGCGATCCATTTTAAGAGGCAGAAAGTACTGAAATACGTATATATTGGCCCATATATTGGTATATAAAATATTATATACTATGTAATAGTAATATAATACTGTATGTATGTTACTCTGATTTAACCTTAAAAAACCTTAAGATTTCCACCAGTCCAGTAATTACTGTAAGTAGTTTTACTGCCGTTAGTTATATCTACTGTGTGTGTGTGTGTGTGTGTGTGTGTGCGTGTGTGTGCTTCTGCGTGTTTGAGAGAGTGAGAGCGAGAGAGATGATAACTCGGTACACTCACTGTATTATCAATTCACAACATAAGGCCATGAAACGTCTTATACTTAGGCCTAGATCTCAAACTTAGTATCTGACATGTGGTACTGTATGGTTTGGTGGTCAATTGTCAAGGTCAAACTGATGAGCTGCGTTTCAACTATGCACACACCTCTAGGTTGACCCTGTTTGAATTTAATTAATGTCCTCAAAATGCATGTTTACCGGAGAATAATTACTGCATTTTGTCTCAAAAGCAAGGGCACCCAACACGAAACCAACCCTCCATTAAAACCAAGGGGACAGGTAACAAATGAAAACAAATGACCAGCAAAGAACACTTGGATTCATTGCCTTTTTTTCTGATTGGCTGATGACGCACTTTAATTTAGCTGCCAGACGACAGTTCGTCTGTGACCTTTCTCCTGTGACCTCCCACGATGTATTGAGCGCTGTTTGCTAAGCGCCTGAGTTTATGCAGTGGGAGGGTAGAGCACCTTTTTAAAGGGAAATTAATATTCATGGAGGATGCTGTCCTCCGCTGTGCTAATCTGCATGAGATCTGACTTCCTTTCATTAATCAAGACGACTATGCCCCAGCGCATCAGCACTGTTTACCTTCGCCGTTTGTTGTTTTCCCTGTCTGTTGACTCGAGGCAAACAGCATAAATCAGACAACAATGTGCGACTTAACTCTGAACCCAGCAGTGTCTTACAGATGTGAAAACTTTTATCAGGGCTCCATTTTTTGGGGCACAAGACAGATGCCCTGGAGGCTCTGGGGAGTGAGGGTGAACATAATGGGGATGTAATTTCCCTGATAATGGACGTGCAGCTTAAACGATGGTACGTCTGCACTGTGTCCAATCTCACATACCCACTCTCATCCAGTCCTCTCAAAAAATCAGCTCTCAATTTAAGCAGTAATCAGGGACTACAAAACCAAAGTAAATGCCTGGGGTTTTCCTGGCTTACAATGGGCCTTTGGGGACAATGCATGTTAGTAAGCATGATTGGTCCACGTCGCAACTATGCTCAACAGCTAAAACCTCATTGGTGGTGCCAAAAATTCCTCTATTCCTCTAAAAGCCCTGGAGTGCTGTCCTCCAGGGCTGTCCTCTCACTCTATATTGATAATTTTAGTACAATCTAGATTTGACAGGAAAACCGCTGTTTTCCTTTGTAGGTCGGCACAGTACACCCTGTTAGCGGACAGCTATACTACAGTACACATTTCAAACAAAGATTACACTGTCTTCTTTATGACCTTATGAATAAGGCTCAGGATTCAGGTTAATCTTTACCTTAAAACACTTATTTCAAACACTTATCCCCCTGTGTGTAGAAAGTGTGTGCTCAAACAACCTGATGCAGTGGTGGTACTTAAATAAGTGTAGAAGGATCCATGGGAAGAATTGAAACTCAGTGTGTTGTTACAGGCAGGCTGTGGTCATGTCCTAAACTGCATTCACACATGCACTGCAACTCTGAATGTAATGAGACATTACCCAGAGGGGCTGTATGTGAGAACGCAAATGTCTGAAACAGTTGGACCAGACATGCAACAGGCTTGACACTGCCAGCTCCCTAGTACGATGTCCATGTAATATCCGAGTGCCCAAGTGTGAAAATATACGTACAGTATAAGCAGAGAACACAGTGTGAAGCGCCATCAGCTTGCCTGACTTTGCCGGGGTTATTGGGCTACAATCAGCGTATTCAGCTTTCAAGAAAATAAACAGTATGGCACCAAGACAGACAAAGGGAAAGATTGTTAAACAACAATTCCCATCAACAAGCCTTAGTGGCCAGACAGATTGTGTTCACAGCCTGTCATTTATTTTGCCGCTGATGACAAGTACCAGCGTTATATAGAAAATATAACGCTGAGCTGCTGGCAATGTACAGTAAGTCATTGTAGCATGTATGACATTGTCTATAATGCTGTGTCTAATATGCAGTTACACAAGTCTGTGTAATTGTGTCTAATCAATTGCCTTTGTACTTGGAATAACTCATCACAAGATAGTTATGTGGCTGACTTTTCATGATTCCATATACATGTATAACCATATTTAATTGATTAGCAAGGAGACCTACAGAATGGAAATGACCTGCTGCCAATTATTATTATTATTATGCCTCAAGGTACATTTTTAGTAGTCATTGTCTGATGAGTGTAATAAGAATCATAAAACATTGCCAGGTAGAGTGAGGTTCAAAAGTGTGTGGTATCTTTTTTTATGTTAACTCTTATTATTGGATCTAAATGTACTTGATACTCTATAAGGGTACATTTATACCAGAAAATAATATAGAACATTTTGTGTTTGTTATATTTATATTACTGAAAGTCCTCCGCGGGATCAATAAAGGTATCTATCTATTAATAACAGGGTCCAAACAAATTATGAAAATACGACGATTGTTTAATCCAAGACAATGTCAAATCTGGTCTCTAATGCGAGGCTCCACTACTGCCCACTACCATGTATCAAAGCAGATATTTTCAATTAAAACAGTTTAAATGATTCAAATCTATATATTAATAAAAACTATTTTATTTTCCACAATCTGTGACCTGTGAACCTGCAGCCTGGATTTGTTGTTACGCCTCATCTTGTGGATGACCAGAGGGGACCAAGGACCCCTGCATAGAGGTCAAACTGACAACCTGTTAAACAACTCGTAATGACCCGCCTCAGTCTATGGCTGAAGGGCTGTACACCACTCTCTGAATTCATGTTATTCCATTTTATTTGAGAAGTATGTCCCGGAGAGAGAGAAACTACAGCACATTATGGCCACCTTATTAATCCATTACATCACTCCATCCCGGAGGGAAGCCGTTGTTAGCCCATTTAGACCGGGAAAGTATGTGTGTCATTTTAGATTTCTTTAGCTATTCAAAAATAGCAGATCTACAAGCTCATAGCGTGAGCTTGTAGATCTGCTATTTTTGAAAAATCGTGAAAATGTGTGCAAATCTTTGAATATATATATTTTTAAGCAAACGTTTGTAAAATATTTTGTTCCAGGGACCTCCAGAAGAAAAGATTTGAGTTAAAAATGTTGTTTACAAAAATATATATATATTCAAAGATTTGCATCTTTCTAAAATAGCAGATCTATAAGCTCGTAGCGTGGCACTCGGTGCCGCACTGCCGAGCTTGTATATCTGCTATTTTTTTTTAATATAAAATAATGGTTATATCTAAAAATCTAAAATGACACAGTATGCGTTCCCGGTCTTAATGGGTTAAGGTTAATAATTCCAGAAATATGAGGAAAACAGACCAAGACGGAAGGATCCCTGAAATGCAACACAGAGAAAGAGGAGGAACGGCCGCGGATCGAGTTTCATCTTTAATAAACTAATAAATTAGAGGGGGCGCGCCCACATTTTTATTACTTCAGAAATGGAATTAAAGTATAAATTTCTTCCCTTTACCTTCTTTACCTTTTGATATGTTCTCTCATTAAGAAGGGGCTGAAATTGCACCTCCTGCTGCTCGGTGGCTCTCTGAGCAATTTTTCCTTTTTACAGTGTTGTGCTTTCAAGGCAAGAACGTAATCAAAATCCTGAGCATTGCAATTAGATACAATGGCTTTCCCGAGCCCTGTGTGGGCATCTGCTGGAAGAGAGCACACGGGAACAAAAGGTGGAGCGAATACATTATACACAGTAAAATCCTCAATGTTCATTTAACTCTTGAGAGTGTACCGTACAGCTGTAACCGAATGGATCGTTCCGGGTCCATACGCTCTCTAAGTTAGGAATGCATACATGGACACTGAGGATTTTACTGTGTAGCCTACCTGTCAGGAAAGCCGATGAATAATCTGATATGATAGGAGCACTCACACGTACCACTGACTGTTCCCATCCTTTGTTTTTGTTAAACTGGCTCGAAGGCTTAACCCAGCTATTTAAATTGATGCTTTAAAAGTTATAATATACGTGGCAGTTTGGCTCAGCCTTCAAAGAAGAGGCATGGTAGTCACTAGATTAAAAAAAAGAGAAGAAAAAAAATCAAGTGTGTTTATGATTGACACGTGAAGTCAGTGCATACCACAGAGAGACAAAACAATAACATCAGCTTCAGTCCAAAAGATCATAATCTATACCTTCGAAAAGATCCCACATGGTTTAGATCTATACTTTCTAAAATACATGGAAGATAGCCTGCCACTAAATAGCATGAACATAAAAAAAATATATATATATATATATAACCAACAAAGCCTCTTTGTAAAAATAAAATCCGCCCATAGCCTATATTATACAATATATTAGTCAGGACTCTCTGGTTCATAGTACACTTGTGTACTTTGAATTCCCCTTGTGCTCTCCACCTGGGACAAATACTGAACATCTGAGCAGTATGGCTGGTGAGCAATAGATCAGATACTGTACAACTGCTACATAGAAAAAGTCGGTCTCATTAAGAGTTTGGGAACCTATATTACAAAGTCTCATGGGCAAAGAAAATTCATGCTCCTGTAGTTGTTTGCGTTGGGTATTTTTTTGTCACGAACTTTGACCGCTCCTTATTTCCCCAGGTGGAGGTCTGTTTTGAGACAGAGGTATGTGGGAGGTGTACTAGCTGGCCGTGACTTTCTCTTTTTTCACTTGTCGTACGAACCTGGTAGGATAATTAAACACACGTGTACATTACGGAGAGAAATCGAGGGCCAAAGGGGGTCTTAAATTTCAACACAGTGGACCCCACTCAAAGGACAATTTTCAGAGGACACAATATATCTGACCCTCACAAAATTAACCCAGGGAGTTGTCGGCGAAACCAAAGCGCTGTGTGAGCAAAACAGTGCAAAACAAGTCTGCCACTGTCGGGGTCATGAAATATGATAACTGTTAAGATTGTGTATGGTTAGTGACTTACAGAGCAGCTAGACCTTTAGGCTTTCACAGGGAGTTAATTGAAAACCTTCCTAGGATTTCAGCACATATTGTGGATATCTCAGATTGAAATGACTGACCTGAAAGGCCTAAAAGACATATTGAGCTGAAAAGACTTAAAAGGCTGCAAAGTTGTGTGTGAGGCAATCCTGGCTTGTCTGCCGATAAATTAGTGCATATTCACATGCAAACACTCTGGGCGAATTCAAATTATGTTACTACTTCAGTTAGAAATGGACTGACAAAGCAGATAGCAAAGGCTACATAGACAGCCAGTCACTAATGAACCAATAATGAACATTCAAATTAGCAGATCCACTGCACACCAGAGAGGCTTTCACAAGAATTCAGATCACATTGCACTAGTTGGCCCTGCCGGGGGCTTGATTTCAAATGACTCCTTTAGCATTAGGCTAATGCCTGTGCTTTTGCGAGACTCTTTCTACAGTAGCTCTCTAAATTTGCAATACACCGCCTGCAATCCTTTCATGCCTCAAAAAGCGTGAGAAAATGAGTTAAACACATCTCTTGGCAGACTCGTCGGAGTTCGTCATGTGCTGTTGGAAAGGCGTGCCATGTAAAAATTCTCCTTTGTTTCAACAAAGGGAGACGGTGCACACAGATACTTCTTGATGAAATGCAAGAAAGGTAGCTCAGCGGTGAATAAATATACTGCTGGTTCACGCCATTGCTCAAATTTTCTCACAGGGGGATTTCAGCATCTGGAGAAGGTGGGAGTGTGTTTGTGGTGATGGTGGGGAGGGGGTTAACGTCGCCTCGACAAGGCTCCTCTTCGTCAGTTTATTAGAGGGAGAGTAAAGTTTATGCTTGCTAGTCCCAAATGTGCAACACGACACGCCGTGGTAACAGAGAATGGCCTTTTGTTTTCATTTTATAATCTCTCAGAAAAAGCTATGCTTTCAGTCTGTTTCGCTCCAATATCTCAAGGCCCTTGAGTATTTTGCATCAGTCGCTGGGAGTGTGTCTCGTCTTGCTGAAAAATGTTTCTTTTGAGCCTCGGTTTGGAGCATCCACTTTTCACTCGCGGCTTCCTCGTTACCGGCACTGCCAAACATTTTTGGTCTCAGCAAATTTATGCAGAATGCATGAAAGGCTCGAATAACACACACCATCACATTCTGTGAAGGTGAAATTTGGCCCAGCACCTGTAGAGCGCATCAGCATGCTTGTTGAATAATAGACTTCATCAGGGTTTGGGCACTGCCTGCTATCGCAGGCGCTATCATGTCAAATTTATAAACATGGATGAAACACATCATGAATCTTAAAGACACTGCCAGGTCAATCCTGATTTCCTGTCTGTACCCTCAAGCTCGAAATTGCTACTGGATATCTCTCTTGCATGAATAACACATCAACTTGCCATCCTGCCAAGGTGAAAATTAGCCATGCACTTGTATAGCTGAATATTTTTTGATTAGCACACATTACCAGACGGCGCTAGATGTGGTACATTTTTTTACAGTCAGCTGAGCCCTGATTTCCTGCCCATAACCTTATGAGGAAATCCTGTGTGTCCCTATACGGTTGTGTAATATCGGAGGGATGTGGAACCAATCCCAGCAGACAGTGCCAGCACTGTGAGCGGGGACACACTGACGGTGGTCAGATCATGCCGATGTGTATCAGATAGAATTAAGCCATGATGAGGTGAGCCATGATTGAGTGTTGATCTAAAGCAGCTGGGAGCCTTGGACCACATCCACGCTAAACCATGAAAGACAGATCGGAGAACACTCCCAGACACATGCACACCGCTGCCAGCGCGCGTAAGCTTGCAAGCCCGCATGGCATGAACGCACGCACGCATGCATGCATACGGAAATACATGTGCATAAAGGCATGCCTACACCCACACAGACACATGCACACAAATACAGAAATCCTTACATATACACACACACCTAAACACACAATGAAATTCATACACACACTTTCACAGAAAGCCCTACATATAAACACACTATGACACACACATATACACACACGATGAAATTCATACGCACACATCCATATATGAACCCACATGTGTGCGAACACAATCACTGATACAACACAGATCCATTGTCGGCGTTGCAATGCTGGCGCGGACGGAATTGGTTGCAGATGCCATCTCTTCTCTTCCATGAACTGCTGTACGCCACATTCTTCCGGCCCCAAACACCCCACCCCCCTCCACAGTTCCCATTCACGCTCTTGTTAACATTGGTTCTCACAGGACACAGAGCTCAATAGGAAGACGACACGCTCCGCAATCTTTTCCACATGTCTGTCTCATCTCCATTCAGATGTGCACACGAGCGGCCGGGGTCAGGGACGAGGCTGATCTTGCACGAGCCAAACACCCCCCCCCCCCCCCCCCCCCCCACCCCCCCACCCCACCCTTGCTCTTCTTCTTCTTCTTCAATAACCTCTTCATATCAGGGAAAGGCGTATCGGCTCACTTCAGTGAAATGTTTCCGCGCTGAGCGCCCGTGTGCCGTCGCTCACCTCCCCGACCTGTTAAATGCAAACCGACGTAGCAAACAAATGACAATTACAATGCGCTGATAATGATAATTAAACATTGTGTCTGGGACCACCACAGTGCCACGGCTAATGAAGACCTTTCAGTAAGTGAGAAGAAGAATATGATTACGGACGGGGACCAGAAGCCTTCTCCAAGCACTTGTCACTGACAGTGATATTTGCGCACACACTCCAGGGTTGTCATCAGCAATTTAAATCCCCCCGGCGCTTGTTAACTCTGATGTCTATGTTGAGATTTATGGTAGTCGGGGGCGTCTACTGTTTCCTCCTCAGCTTATCAACGTGATCAGATTGTCATCGGGGGAATGATACAGTAGTTGTTGCTGTTGCTGCAATTTTCTGCCTTGGTCCCTACAGATAAAGAGAAAATAGCTCCTTTTTAGGGTGTTCATGGGCTTCTATAAATGTAAGTGACTTACTGTGTCTTGTGACCAGGACAAGGAGAATGCAAGATGCCAGTCAGCTGTGTCCAGCCTCCTAGAGGGCAGAATCCTGTTTCTCCACAACATACTGATAGGGATTTTGAGTTAAGGTCACATCTGTATAGGATTAAATGTTTGGGAGTGGGAAATAGCCATCATCTGACCAATTATCCTTAACAAACGCTATGGTGAATGACTATGGTGATGAATCACCATTTAAAACTAGAGAAGCTGAAGTGGAAATGGAGATGAACATGCGTATATACATCTCCAAGGGCTGCGTTATATTTTATTGAAACTTCACAGGGGATGTCCAAAGCCTCTTCGTTTGGTCATAAATACATTCTAAAATATGAGAACAATGCTTTATGGTACAGTAAATGCCTTTATGTTTCAACACAGTGCTTCAAGCACTGGGATGTGGGGTTGGAGGTAGGGGGTGGGGGGTCAGATGTCATCCTTTGTGGACTAACTCTTAACTATGGGGGACAGGTATGCAATAACAAATGTGCTCCCTTCTACAGTGTAATGAGGTGCTGGTCCAAGTTTCACATGGAGCTTTTAATCGTCTGTAACATGCTCTGCGGGAAGGTAAATTGAGGTAACAAGCTAAGTGTTTCAGTTCAGAGGATGAGAGGATGAGAGAATCATGCTGTCGAGGCTATATTTTTCCGAATTAGACTGCACAGCCCAGTCTAATAAAAGCTGAGCTTAGAAAATGCTTTTTTATTTTATTTTATTTTCATTGTCAGTAAGCAGCTAAAACATACTGTCGCCTAAATTAGTTTTGAAAAATGTAATTGAAATAAAATTGTAATACATAAAAAATACACATTCGAGCAATTAATTTAGGAGAACTGAAGACGCCCTGAAGGCAGAGTTGCATCTCCTACCCAGTCCTCCCCCTCCAGAGTATCGACAACGAAATTAATGGAGTCCTGTTGCACTAAGTACTCAGACATTGAGTGGCACCTCATTGATCTTAAGGTGTACTACCGTCCATATATGGCTTTCTGAATAACCCTTTAAGGTGCAGGAGGAGTGCTCAGACAGTCCACCACACGGATGAACCTCTGTCTGGATAAATATTTCAACACTTGGACTTTGTTTATTGATTGGGCCAGTAATTTCCACACATGCCACCCCCGTGGGAGGCAGGCACTAATGATGCTGGTTCCACCATGTCCAGCCAAGGCTTTCCCACAAAGACGTACTCCCAAGCCTTTGGGCCTGTGAATTATGGGATGAAACATTAACAGCTTTAGAAAGTGTTGCGTGTGTTGTCTCTCTTCCTCCACCAAGAGCAAACTCTGGTGTCTCATCAGCAAGCCCCTAAAGACGGTAATGGTATCGTTGATTTGAAGCCAAACTGTCTGGCGAAAAAAGTTTCAAACACAAAAGTCTTTGGAAGCAGTTTCACTGCTTTCACCCAAAGTTAAGTTTAAACTTGTTAAACTGAAAAATTCGGGCAACTGTAACAATTATGGTTATTCAAGTGTTCTGGCACACAGCGGGATGTGTAAATTGCAGTTTGGCGTGATGTATACCTTTCTTTTCTTCCGATATGTCAGGCCTAAAACATTGGTAAGACTTCAGCTGTGCAGCATCTCACATTAGGTAAATTTCCTCATTTCTTATTGTCTTGCAGCCCATGGCATTGCCAGCGCTGATACATGTGCCCAAAGCACTCCAATGGCTTGTCACTTTTCTTGCCCCTGGCAGAGGAACCACTCTAAGTCCCAGTTGTTTGTATGCATGTCTGTGCCTATGCCCCTCTAAAAGGGAGCCGTATTGGATTTGTGAGTCCCCCCACGGGCTCCATAAGGAGTAAAATATCTCATGAAGACACTAGCTGCATGCTGCGAGGGTAGTGGTTTAATATATGTTGCCGTGTCTCACATCCTCTGGGGTGATGAGGTGATGAGAGCTAGTTTCCCACCTGTGGGCCGACAGTAACAATTTGTGCAAACGCTGAGGCGAGTCAGCCCGAGCCACAGTGGCAGGCGAGCAGTGATAGGTGGGGGAGCACCACTGTTACTCAGACGTGCTAATTACCACTCCGTTAGAGTGTACAGTGACTTCCCTCCTTGTCTACCCCCCACCACACCACCATCCCTTGGCCTGGCGCCTCACACCATCAACGTAATGAGAACATAACTTTTTATTCTGAATACCTAAACATCTCCTTAAGTGATCGATAATGTGCATCATCATAAATCACGTCTGGGATTTGCCTGAAATTATTCCAGAAGTCAATACAGCACGCGCCGCAGAAGACTTTTGAGAGCGACTAATGGTGAGATATAGCTGCCTTTGGGGAGAGATGTGAGGGATATTCATGCATATGTATAGCACAAAGTTTCTCACCCCCCTGAGCTGGAGCGAGACCTCGACGAGGCACTTCTGGGCCCCACTGTGTGGCATTGGGCCCAGCAGGAAGAGAGAGTGGTGCTAACGGTATCTGGTGGCGAGGTGATGTTGGCTGTAAAAATGCACCATTAATTCTTAACGCAATTAAGACGGCATTGAGAAGAGAAATTAAGAGAGCTCCTCATTTAGCAGACAGACAAGTCTTTCTAAAAAGGGAAGTAATGCTGTTACTTAGATTTACTCAGATTTTAGGGAAATTATTCATTAAAAAGACCACATTTTTTACTCATTACAGAAATTGTCTTTACCTTTTTCCTATACCTCACTTGAATCAGTGCTTAAATAGTGAAGTTTGAATATGCTAGCTTTTTTATGTCTTATTTGCAAATGGTTCCAGCCTCTTGAGCGAATGGGTGAAAGAGTTTCATGTGGCTAATCAAATAATAAATAGCTTCTACTCTGATGGTTTTTAAAGGCTTCTGGAGCCCTGAGCACCAAGCTCTCTGGTGGTTTCATGTACAATCATTACTTGTTCCTTGGAGTTGAACAGGGATTACTCCACAGCAACTCTCAGGCTGAAGGCTTGAATCATAAATAGGAAAAGGCCTCTGCAGAAATATCTTATTGCAGATGTGCCTGCCCAACTGAATGCAAATGCCAGTGCACAAGAATACAAGAATATACCAGTACAAGAATAATTCTGCTTGTGTGTGTATTTTTATTTGATATTTTGCCTGTAAAGTGTACATGAAAAGAGTGCAACTTCAAACATTTTAAACGGTTACAGGTTCAGTCAAGTAAAAGTCTTTTCCAGGTCACTATAGAAACTGTTCATACTTCAATATTTTTATTTTATATTTTGCCTGTAAAGTGTAAATGAAAAGAGTGCAACTTCAAACATTTTAAACTGTTACAGGTTCAGTCAAGTAAAAGTCTTTTCCAGGTCACTATAGAAGCTATGTTCATACTTCAATGTGGACCTCAGGAAGAATAGATATCACTCCAGTGGCAGCTAGGTCGAAATAACATTTATGATGAAGACCAGATGTGTCGAAATATGTTGGCTTTCTTTTAATTATGTAGCCGCTACTGTACAGTATGTAGCCAAAGGCTATTTTTAATGTCTGTTCCTTCCTGTTACCATTTCTGAGTGCCTGGGACCTACGTTCTCTTGTTCAGATATAGCTTTGTTCCCATTGTTCCAAGAGCACCAGATATTCTTATATTTCGTCCAAAGACCTTTTACTCACTTGAGAGCCTGGACGTCTTTCTATTGTAGGAACTATGTTGATACTTTCTCTGTGGACCTCAGAAAGAATATATATCAGTCCAGTGGCAGCTAATGTGGGTTAAAATAACATTTATAATGATTTCTGTTGAATATCTGTGAAGTCTAAACACTTCTAAACCAGTTCACATTTTGTAGAGAGCAGTTTAGACCGATTATTTGAATTATGTGGTCTATTGAGCCAGTCCATTGGACGGTACAGATACACTGTGGCAAATGCTAAACAATTGATCCACAGAGTGTGTGTGTGTGTGTGTGTGTGTGTGTGTGTGTGTGTGTGTGTGTGTGTGTGTGTGTGTGTGTGTGTGTGTGTGTGTGTAAAAGCTTGCCATTTGATAAAATTAACAAAGGCTTTTGAAGATCACATATCAGACTGATATGCTAAGTATGCTAACCAAAATCTTTGTTGAATAAATACATTTCTCAGCCACCTTTTCTCTTTTTATGCGTCCTTCATGAAAGATTCACTCCTATAAGTCGTCTCTAAGCCAAGTCCTTCCCGTAAGACTCCATAGTCAAAGGTTTAAACTATAAAACAACATCCAAGTATCTTGTCCTGTTAACCATATTTCTAGAAAAATGTCAATCTTGGGGAAAGAATAAATGGGATTTATTTATTTAACCCATTAAAACCGGGAAAGCATCTGTCATTTTAGATTTTTGCATAGGCTATTCAAAAATAGCAAGCTTGTTACAAGCTATTACAAGCTTGTACATCTGCTATTTTTGAACAATTTAGAAACATCTTGAAAGTGTGAGAACTACTGATGTAGAAGACATTTGTTGCAAACAAGACCCCCCCCCCCCCCAAATATACCCACGACCACTGATCAAATCGGAAAAATCACCCACAATTGTCAGCACGCGGCTGCTGCAATGAGCAGTTTTGGCTCCTTAGTATGCACATGGTATCATGACGGACCTGGGAATGCAGCTGTGGAGGCACCTGCACGTTCATTTGCAAAGCTAGCATTCAAATTCTCAGAGGAGTCGTTTCAACCTTCTGATTGGACACCTGTCAGCTCCGCCGATCCACCTCGACATTATTAAATTGCAGCTAATGATTGGTAAATTTCAGCCAATCACATGGATTGACAATGGGACTCCATAAAGGGGTGGGCGTGGGGGTGGGGGGGATTTGTGTCAGCTCCACTGTGGAAAAGGCAAAAGCTCTGTAAATTAGTGTCTGTATGGATAATACATTTGATCCTGATTAGTGCATGCAGAGTGTCAGCACATTTGGAGAAATGCTGACAACAAGCAGAACATCCTCTAAGAGCAGTCAAAAGTTTTTTGTATGTGCAAGGATTTCATGGGCGAGAGGGGAGATGTTTGTGTGTCGGTGTGTGCATGTATGTGCGCACGTGTCCGTGTGAGTGTTCCTGAGCATGAACGAACGGGGGAGAGGCATTGTGTGAGTAGTTGCTTGTGTTTCGTGCGCCTTTTGTGAATGTATGTGATGTGTGCGCATGTGCACATCTGGGGTTTCGTGTGTGTGTTTTCTCCTGTCCCAGAGGGAGGGTGCTGAATAACAGGCCCTGTTTGACAGGCTGGGACGTTGAGAGCTGTCAGACCCCTCGCCAGGCCTAAGGATGAGCGGGGAGGGGGGGGGGGGTCGTGGGGGGGATGGAGGAAAAAAGAGAGAGGATTGGGGGCTCCGTGTGTTTAGACTAATAGGAGGCCAGCGTTCAGTTTTTCCTCCTGCAAGAACAGACAGTTGAAATCTCTGGGCAGTTAGCTCAGTGCTGCCGCTCAAAGATTTCCTGTCAGATCATGTCTATAAGAGGGGAATAGGTTCTCAATAGCAAAAGGGGGGTTGGGGGAGGAAGAAAAGAAAAAACTATCCTTGATAAAATTGGCTGCCTTCATGGGAGCTGAGTAGACCAAATGAAGCTCTAAAGTTTGATCCTGACAAGAGGCAAATAGTCACATTTGTGTGTGCTTTTTTATATTTACATTTGACCTTCAGCTTTTTAAATGAATGAATGGATACTGGTTCTGCCTGCTAAGCAATACTTATTTTCATGTCTCTCTTTTGTGATTAAAGGTAGGGTAAGTGATTTGCTTAGGTTAAAATAAGTGTTAAATAGCTCTATATTCTGATAGTACTCATTGCTATGAGTGTTTCTTCAGTAAAAGGACTCTGCTTGTCTCTCCACCTCTTTATTAAACAGAAAATGCATTTTTGTTTCAGTTTCAGTTTCATTTCCAATTTTATCCAACCAGGACAGAGAACTCAATCAGGATACAGATTAAACAAGTGAAATTGGAAGTGATGACACTAAGAAATGAGCAGACAAAATTGGAACTGGAACACTATACAAATTAAGCTTAAAAATGGGTACTTTCTCCTGATTGGCTGAGATTTTGACACCTACCGAAAAATATATTTTCTGTTTATTAAAGAGCTGGAGAGACAGGGAGACTCCTGTTACTGAAAAAAGACTCTATAGCAATGATTACTATCAGAATATAGTATTTTAACCTTTTAACAAAATACTTTTTGTTTTAACCCAAAAATATCACTTACCCTACCTTTAATAAAACAAAAAATAAATGCTATTACTAATGTTTAGATCACCATGGCATCCACTTTATTGTCACATCAGACGATTACAGGTGTAAAAGATTATTTTTATTTTTGTGCAAGCTCAACATTTGCAGTTACAGGGAAAAGTTAGAATAGAGACAGAAAGAATATAGAAGAAAGGAACAAAGAACAGGTCAAATTACAGGAAGGCAGAATTAAATCAGACATACATGAAGTATCTATTTTTAAATAGCAATGGATAAATTGCATTATAGAAGGCAGAAATGCTTATTGTGCGGATTTGAAACATAACCAGCATGTAAACAAAATTGCAGCAGACGTTAAAAAGAAATAGTCTCTTGTGCATGGTTAAAGTGACATGATTAAAGAAAGACAGAGCAGCAGGTATAACATCACTTCAAGTAGCAGCAGCTTTAACATCAAAGTTTCATGTACATGGTTAAAGAAACATAGCAATATAAAAGCACTGTTTTTTTAACCAAACTTTGAACATTATTTACACATTATGGAATCTATTCATTGTAAAGATCAAATTCATGTGTCCCATTTTTTTTCAATTGTAATTGTAGCAGTTAGCATAGTAATGCAATATTCTCCTCTAATACTAGAAGAAATAACATGTCAGGGTATAAACTCTGTTCATTTATAGTGATTTAAATTAATCAAACAGTTCAGGTTAAAATTAAGTCACATTTCTGTGACATTGGCCTTCCAGTTAATAATGGGCAAAAAAGGATTGCTAAATACTGTAATTATTCAATTATGCATTTCACAGCAGAAGTAGAACATTTCAGCAGTAATGTCAACAACACAATGAATGTCATTTGGCCTGATAATTAAGCAGGAAGTAGCAACATGGACACCCCCCACACACACGCACGCGCGTGTACACACACACACACACACACACACACACACACACACACACACACACACACACACACACACACACACACACACACACACACACACACTTCTAACCATGCTGCTGTTCACCTCATCCACCCCACTGCTTGTTTGTTCACATCAAGACTAATATTATCTTTTGTTTATTATTTCCCCCTCCCCATTACATTGTTTCCTGCTCACTCACTACAACTTGTATGCAAAATTCCCTCATCTGGTTCTGGAGATGCAGAGACAGCTCTGACCTTCAGCCCATTATTACGTGTATTAAGTATTCAATTTTGCGTCCCCTACTATGTAAATGACGCTAGACTCAAATATCAATTATAGCACACATTGTGTTGCTCAGAATTGTTATTCCTATTCTGTGCCAAGGCCACAGTTTTCCCTCGTTCATAATTGAGGTATTGTGCTGACACTGAGCCAGGCAAAGGGGTTTGAGATAACTATTACAGCACACATACTTAAAAATGACATTAGTTATTGCAGTAGTGAAATGTCAACATTACCATACATTGCTAATTGGATGCTTTATCTCCACAGTTTTTAAAACATATGGGTTTTTTCACATAACAAATGGATTGCCAGCAATTGCTGTCAGTGGGACGATATTGAATATTATAAATATCAAGAAAGTGCTTTTTGTTAGATGGAGAGAGAGGGAGTAATAATATGCTTCATTTACAGTCCGCATTCTGCTGATGCTGCACTGCAAGCAGCTCACAGAAAAATATTTTAGCTAATTAGTAATGCTTTCTACACAAGATGTCAGTGGTCATATGAACCGACAGGTAGACAGCAGACAGCTGATGATCATCTTCTCCACTTTCTGCAGGCTGCATGGCGTACACACAAACACCATTGCTTAAAAGAAAAGACCTGTTTGGTGCCACTTGCCATTACTAAGGATTGCAAACAGGACTTGCAGATGATCTGAAACTGATACATTTTTGTTTAACCACTTTCAACCTGGCATCCCCATTTTGGGGATTCCATGTCATTATAGCCAAAAATGTAAAAAAAAAAATATATATAAAATATATTTATAAAATATATATATATATATATTAAAAAAAAAAAAATAAAAAAAATAAAAAAAAATATATATATATATATATATATATATATATATATATATATATATATATATAAACAAATTAAATATTACATTGTTCGTGCGCCATAATAGATATATATAATGTGACTTTTTAATTATAAGGCTTAATCTGATTGTCTAATTTTTGCCTTGAATGGTGAGGCTCTACAAACATGCCTTCACATGTGGCTGATGAAAGATGATTTCTGACAGTGTTTGCTGAGGTGAGGGACCCCCTAAAAAAAGGGGTGGGGGGGTGGGGGACTTTGTTAACTTTAAAAAAGGGGGGGGGGCTTTATTAACTTTATTATTATATAATGCTTTATGTATGGCACTGTTATATGTCTGTTGCAAACCAATTTGTATGGGTTGTGAGTAAATATAATAAAATATATTTCAAAATTCAGTTAAAACTTAAAAACAATCAAAAGGATTACATAAAAATAAAAAAAATAATCCATTAATTAGAGGGGGATTTTTTTTTAAGAAGTAGCGAAAATAGCAGATCTACAAGCTCACAATGAGACGTGTTGTGAGCTTGTAGATCGTCTAGTTTCATTAGTTTGGGTCCTTGAGAGACATCAAATTTCTCTTTTGGGTCTCGCGCTAAAAAGTTTGGGAACCACTGCTCTATGGGATGTGTACACTTTAAGTCTCAATCTTTCAAAACTGCCGTGGCTCCATATGGCACCTTATCATTCCAAACTGTGAAGGAGGTGGGGCTCCGTTATCTGGTTGCACATTGTCAAACTGATGTGAGCTTAACAACCAGTGACAATCATTTGCCTCAATTCTTTTCTATTCCTGCCAAAAGCAGAAAATGCAGCGAGAGGACTGTGGTGTGGGCAGCCATAAAAGATAAGTATCCTGGAACAGAAAAAAAGAGAGACAATTAACATACTGACCCGTAACATTGACAGCAGTCTCAGCTTGGCACCCGCATGTGCGCTCTGTGGGTTGTGAAATCCTTAGTTTTCTATTAGGATGTGTAGGAGCTCCTCTCTGCTTATTGAATTGTTGTGGGCCCTTGCCTGGGGGTTAATACAACAATTTACTGTGGACTGCCTGTGGATGTGTTGCCATGATTTGTTTGGTGAGTGCCGTCAGCCTGCAGGGTTTGGCGCCTGCTCTGCTCCCTGTTAAGTGGGAAGATGTAGTGATTTCCAGGAGAGCGCCATAATTTGCCTCCTTTTGCTGCTCTGTTTAATAAGACAATGGGAATGGAAAATCCCTCAATGGATCATCAATTTGTTCTCACAAATCACTGTTGTTGATTCATCCAGCTATGTATGTCGAAATAGCCAGTGTCAGATTGCAAAGGGACAACTGTTGAAATGGTGGAGGTTTTCCTCCTGATGAAAGCGAAAGCTTAAATTCAGCCTCTACTCACCTGGAAGACGATTCCACCTCTATGTGGCGCGCGCACACACACACACACACACACACACACACACACACACACACACACACACACACACACACACACACACACACACACACACACACACACACACACACACACACACACACACACACACACACAGTAGTACAATAATAAGTTCTTAAAGGTAGGGTAAGTGATTTTCTTTGGTTAAAATAAGTGTTAAATAGCTCTATATTCTGATAGTACTCATTGCTATAGAGTGTTTGTTCGGTATTAGGTGTCTTCTTGTCTCTCCAGCTCTTTATAAAACAGAAAATGCATTTTCGTTTCGGTTTCAGTTTCATTTCCAATTTTATCCAATCAGGATAGAGAACTCAATCAGGATACAGATTAAACAAGTGAAATTTGAAGTGATGACACTAAGAAATGAGCAGGCAAAATTGGAACTGGAACACTATAAAAATGAAGCTTAAAAATGGGTACTTTCTCCTGATTGGCTGAGATTTTGACACCTACCGGAAAATGTATTTTCTGTTTATTAAAGAGCTGGAGAGACGGGGAGACTCCTGTTACTGAACAAACACTCTATAGCAATGATTACTATCAGAATATAGTGCTTTAACCTTGTAACAAAATACTTTTTGTTTTAACCCAAAAATATCACTTACCCTACCTTTAATTATCTTTGAAGAATATATTCATTGTAATAATTAAATTAATTACAATGACCCAAATCCAAACAATCCAATTCCATGAGTAATATTACGAGAAGTCATCAACATAAAAAAAAAGAAAAACACCATGCTGTATCATGCTGTACAGTATGCTATGCATTTAGAATTTCTTTTCAACAGACACACTGCATATGTTCCCAAAATAAATCAAAGGAGAAGTGCTGACAGGTCCTGGCAGAGACTGACACAGCCATGTGGAGAGAAGGTATATATTGTTTGATTTATAGGCTACTGTTTGTGAGCTTGACGCCATCACATCCATTCACGTTTCCACCTGACAGATTTTTGTACAAATACAACCTCTGTCTGTGCTTCACCACCACCTCATTACGCCTCAAGTGTCATTGAAACTATGAATACAACAGCAGCGTTCTCTGCACATGACGGCACAGGGGATAATGAGGCTTATATTTAGCTGTTGTGCCACACCAAATTTTAGAGTGCCACCAACAATGTGTCAAAATAAAAGAAAATGATGTTCTTCAAAAGCGTTGGTTCAGTACAAAGCCGTATACAGTAAACAGTATACAGTTTATTTCCTATAGAACTGTTTTCTTTTCCTGTGACCGTGTCAGAGGGATCACCCTTGCCATTTTAAAGTATGTTTGCTTCATTTTATTTATATTTTAAAGTTTTTTTTTCGTTCTGTACGTCTTTTTCACAAAACCCATTCACGTAGCTGCAGTGTTGCTGATAACCATTCACCCAGATAGAGGTGTCCCAGCATTTTGGGATTGATGTGTTCCTCAATACCTTACAGTGAAAATACACGTAGGACATTTATTTAAAAAAAAAATGTATCCCTCTTGCAATCTAAAAAAAAGTGTCCTTCTAAAT
Organism: Gymnoscopelus microlampas; assembly: GCF_963454915.1. NCBI lineage: Eukaryota > Metazoa > Chordata > Actinopteri > Myctophiformes > Myctophidae > Gymnoscopelus > Gymnoscopelus microlampas. Next base: position 21,648,737 of record NC_139946.1, read on the forward strand.
AATGGCAAGATTTTTGCAGTAGAATCAAGAATCCTTAGCAAAGAAGAGAAAAAGGTAAAGGCCCAATAATTTGTTCCTCCAAACTGATCTTGAGAGGCCAGGTGTATGTATGTCTGTGTGTTTGTCCAAGTAGAGACGGAATCGTCTTCCAGGTGGGTAGATGCCTTATCAATTTAAGCCTCCACTTTCATCAGGGGGAAAAAAAACAACACCATTTCAACAGTTGTCCCCTTGAACAGCGGTTGAAAAAGACAAGGCTGGGTGGCAGGAAGGAAACCACAGGAAGGGAATGTCTCGTGACTGCTGTGATTGTGCTTCCACACAATGTTATCATAAGGCCACAGTTTTGTCGAAAATTTGGAGAAAATAATTTTCGCTCGATCTTTTGACAGTCTGCTCGGCCTGTGAGGCAGCTGTTGGGAGACACACCACCTGGTGAGTGGCTTTGAAGTACACTTTGAGGATTAAATAATTCATTCAGGACGGGCGACGTGTCGTGGATCCAGCTTTCCTTGGGACCGTGCAGGAGATTTTGCCTCCTGGAGCTTGGCTTTAACCAGCAGTCAGTATCTCTAAGCGCACCCAGATATATTAGTAGGCTGTATTCCAGCCTACTACTGCTACTGTCAATATAGACAAAATAGTCATAATGTGCTTGCAAAATAGGCGCCACTGTTGTTATTGTCAGAATGGCGGTTATTCATTATTACTTCATGGTACAGTATATACATGAAATGCTTGAATATCAGTGGGCCACACTGCATGCTGTCAGCAGGCTGTCCCAGATTTGAAAATGATTATGTCCACCAGGAGCACTTGAGTTGAAAAGGAATATTGGTTCAGTGTTAATTTCCTTAGCCCATTAAGACCTGAGGCCGATTCTACCAATCCTAACAGTTTTATGAAAAACGTATGCTGCTATATCAGTGGTTCTCAAACTTTTCATGTCAAGGACCCTCAAAATTATATGTATTAGGCTGTGAACCCCCAAAATAGCACATCTACAATCTTTTTATATTCAAGGTAAAATCTAAAATGACACAGATGCTTTCCCGGTTTTAATTAGTTAAGCAGGATATCCATCCCCCCTCTGACGTGAGAACGTTTCTTTTTTTTTCTTTTTTTTCTTTTTTGAACACTCATTTTCAATTTTAATACTTTTTCTTTTTTACTGCGGCACTTTGGAGATAATTTCCTTGTCTGTTCACAAAGGTTTGACACTGGGAGTAGAAAAGGTAATTTCAATGTTATTCACAATGTGGGTGATTGACAGGAAATTAAAATGGAGCTGGACTGTGACGAGGAGACTTCCTGGAAAACAATTATTCCATTATTGAATAGATTTGCTCGTTTGATGCTCTGCCCCGTCGCCTGTTTGTTAATTATTTGCTGGAGACATAATTCATGGTGCGCTTACACCTATGTTACATCAAACAAGTGCGTTACATGGACCATGGCTGAAAAGCTGCCCTATTGTCGCTAAAAAAAAGATTTAATTAAAATTGTTGTTTGTCTACAGCAAAACGGCTTTGTGGATATTTCAATAAATGGTCCAAAACGAAGAGGGGACATTAGTGTGCAGTGCAGTACAGACACCAACAAGCACAATTGTATTTCAAGTTGGTCCAGTGTGTTTAAATTAACACACACACACACACACACACACACACACACACACACACACACACACACACACACACACACACACACACACACACACACACACACACACACACACACACTAATCATGGCTATCCCATTAGCCACAAGAAGACGGCAAAGTTTCTGATTCCACCTACTCTCGAGTAACTGTGTTTGATTGGTTGGTTAGTTGGATGGTTGTTTTGTAGATGGGTTGATCAGTTGACTGATTTTACCGCTGAGGTTTTAACTGTGATTGGGTTTTTGGGTGATGTGGACACAGTTTTTAATGGTGTTGGTAATACAATTTAGCAGTGGTGGAAGAAGTAGTTGTAGAAGTTTTTCACTACAGTAAAGTAGCAATGCCACAATGCAGAAGTACAAGGCCTGTATTACAAATTTTACTTGAGTAAAAATATTGGCATCAAAATATACTTACGGTACCAAAGTAAAAGAATAGCCCATTTCACAATTTCAATTCTTTTGAAAAAAATAGCAGTTCTATAAGCTCATAATGTGTTGCATTGTGACACTTTGTGTGCTTGTAGATCTGCTGTTTTCGAAAAGAAGTATAAACCATGGCTTACATTTTTTTAATAAATGTAGTGAATTAAAAAGTTGAATATTTGCACTGAGATGTAGTGGAGTAGAAGTATAACGTAAAAAAGTACATATTTAAATAAAGTACCTCGAAATTGTACTTGAGTACAATACTTCAGTAAATATACTTAAGTTACTTTCCACCACTGCAGCCTGACATTCATTGGCTAGAAATTAAATTACTTCAAAACCGGTCCACTATGATTCAAAAACTCTGAGTCAGTTTCCCATTGTTTATCTTGGTAATAGAATAATGACATTAAAAACAGTGAAATTCATTCATGAAATGATTGAAGAAGAGGGTCATGACAAGACAAATACACGCAGAATACACAGGAATTAAGATACATTACATCTGTTATTTCAATGAGCCAGTTTATTTTGCTAAATGGGGCCACTCCAGGCTTTACGTCGTGATGATGACACAGGTCAGAGACACCTGTCCTGACACTTTAGTGAGAGAGACACATTTGTCCTTCACCACTCAAGCCCTATTAAAAAAAAGAAAATCTGATCCACAAGCTCACAATGTGTCATGATGCGACGCATTGTGAGGTTGTACATCTGCTATTTCAGAAAATGTTTGAATATTTTTGCAGAGGGCGAACATGGTTGAATTTGGGTAGGCGAAATAAGCTATGGCTTCAGCCTATACCTTTTCGGTCAGAAATGTATTTATTTGTTATTTTCTCTCATTGTTTATGTATTACCTATGAAATCTAAACTTTATGTTACTACAAAATTGACCAAACTAAACTGAATATGATCATAGTTGATTCTTGAGTACAGAGCTTTTGCAGAGCTTTAATTTTTGCGAGGAAAGTGCGAGAATTGCACATAGTTTAATTGATTCCTGCAAATACAGCACTTACAATGCCGGACATTCCAGCACACATTTACAGCATTGACTATTTTCAGCGCAACACATACTACGAAGTATAAATCAGACTTAAAATTTAAAGACATCATCTGAAGGAATCTTGCTCTGTAAAAAATAAAAGAAGAAACACCAGACCAATAAATACTGGTGCAAACGTCTCTGCCTTTCTTTCCTCTTTTCATTATCTCTTTTTTCCATCTCTATTGTTCTTCCCCCTTCCACATACACGTAGGGTTTGTCGGCCTTGTTCTTAATAGTTCCTATCTATCTCTTTCTCTGTGAATTGTATATGATCTTTTTCATAATATTATTATGAACTTTGCATCTTTGTCCCTCGTGATTTTCCAAGGAGTAGTGCATAGAACATACAGTACGAGACGTACTGTGTGACATTAGGCACAGAAATACATACACTAGCTAACCTACCTGATACAGGCCCTGTATTGCTATCTTGTAATTTTAAGTAATATCCAAGTAGTGAAAGGTTATTTTGTTGTATCTGACGGAGGCTACCGAGTTATTGTATGACCCTAAAGGCCTGTGTGTAATACAAAAAAATGTGACACTGGTGGATTGTGTAATGATAACAATAACACTGGTAAACCGCTTTTACTACTTTGTTCAGACACAAAAACTGCTCCCACGTTTGGACTTATTCAATTATTACACGGCTACTTAATATTAAGTAGCTATATTAATATAAGAAATTCATAAATTGACCCAAAAGTAACAACAAAACGAAGGATTTCATTGCTTACGGTAATGAAAGCAGTCCATTCATTTATGCCAGGTGTGTCCAGTGCAACGTGTTGCCTCGGAAAACAACGGTAAGTGTTGATAGAATAGAATAAACTTTCGGTTACTGCATTGTCTATTTCTCGCTTGAAATGTTTTCAAAAAACATTCTTGAGAGCAATGTAAATTACATTGTGCATTTGTTTACATGGCTGCCATGTTGGATATGGCAAAAAAAATCAAGCAGTGCAGCCAGGTGCACGGAGTCTTTGATTAGACAGTGGTCTGTCAGCGGCTATTGTTAAAAAATAACACACTGCTGAATTCAGTCATTGACCAATCAGAATCAAGCATTTAACCAAGCCGTGTAATAACACTGGTTAACTTCTAAAATAGCTAATAACGTCTCTGAACTTTTGTTAACAAATGGCAACAATCAATACTTATGACTAATTGACACCTAATATATTCAAGTTTAGTTTTACAAATTCAGATTCCAAGTATTCAACTATAGTCATATTTTTCCATAATGTGACCTAAAAATCGATCTTCAAAACAATCCCATCTGGGCATTTCACAAGGACTAGGACAAAATATTTAACTTAAAAAAAAAGAAACGGCCTGTTGTCTTACTCATCAGTTTTCTAACATCTGACTTGTACAATCTTAAACAACAATCTTCAACTTGATCGAACAGCTTAAACACTGGTCTAAAAACAATCGGCCTACAGTATTGTATTTTACTTGTCAGAGCAGAATCTCTTGTTTATACGGCACATGAGCAGCAGTCTCTCAAAATTCTTATTCGACAGGCGGTTCTATTTGGCACTGAAAATGCAGAGATGACAACACAGTTAGTGGGAAGTCAGGAACATATCCAGGGACATCAGAATGACTTCTGCCTCATCTATTTCGTCATATTTCTTCTTTTGGAAGTATGAAGCGATGTTATCCCCACTTGTTCCTCTTGTTCGTTGGCTGTTGTTGGAGATGCTGAAGGTGTTTGGCGGCCCGGGGGCCACATGCGGCCCCCACCTTCACTTAATGCGGCCCGCAGGTTAATATCAGAATACTGATATATTATTGATTTCAGCTGTTACAATTGCAAACATGCAAACATGACCCGCTTTAATTAGTAGTATTATTAGTAGCTTAATGACTAGTATTAAAATTAAAAAATGCTTTTGTCTTTTTTATGTCCAATGTATTTGTATTTAAGTCCATAATGTTAACATAAGTATAACTAAATGCATTGGAAAGGATTCCAATTAGAAAATAGCAAAAAATAATAATAATGATTCCAATTCAAAAATAGCAAAAATAGCAGATCTACAAGCTCAAAATATGTCGCACTGCGACGCGTTTTGAGCTTGTAGATCTGCTATTTTTGATACTTTTGTGTGACATAGAATGGCCTGACAGTATATGCAATGTGGCCCTCTGGAGTGAGTGTGGAAATATAGTGGCCCTCTCCATCATCAAAGGTTGCTTTACTGGTATAATCCACAGGTACTGTAGGTCCATGGGGGAAAAACTAAAAAGTCCAAGGCCAATCTGATGACAGGCGATCATGCCTTGTTCTACAGTCTGATCTCATCATGACAATAGCTGCCTTTCAAGTACCAACTCATGGAGATACTTTTTGAACTCTGGTGTGTCAACAATCCATGGGTGGAGGCCTTTCATAACAAGCAAGAGGGTTTTGCTGAATTTGACCTGAGACACAGCAGCTCTGACTGTTTGCCATTGTACTGGGTTTCTCTGGATGGATAACCATGGTCAGTCTTTCTGATAGTCTTTTCCTTACTGAAAATTTAAATTATTGTAAACTACTTTAATTACATACATTACATAATTACAGTACATTAGTTAACTACTTCCCATCACTGGCCATTTTTCCCACTTGCCTATCGTTTCTCCTGAAAGTCGGGGGTTAGCCTCCTGATTTGATCCACATGTGAGGCTCTATTCAAACTCCCTCTAGTCTCTCTCAGTCGATTTGTGCCTTTATCTTGCTTGCCACATTAAAAACCCAGTTAGGCCTTATAGTACGGCGGGAAATTGCCGTTTTAAATACACGATAGTGCACTTGGTGATACAAGCGAGAAATTTGGCACAGATGTCCTTCATATGACCCTAATTGATAATCAACCTCTGGCCACGCAAAAATCCTAAGATTTCAAGATGGCCACCACCAGTTTTCAAAATGGCTGCAACTGGGCCAACATTTTGGACTATATCACTTTGCTGGGGCTGTAAATCTTTGATTTCCCCCTTATTTCAATATAGGAGAATATGTTCTAAAGGTATTTCTACCAAGTAAGATGAAAAAATATGTGACTGCTACTGGTCAAAAGTGCCTCATGTCGCCAGGTGACAATCAGTAGATAATGGAACATTTAGATCGATTTTTTTTTTTTGTGTTTTTCGTTTTTTTTCATATTAACACAGTTCGAATGTTGAAGAAGGCTTGTAATGCAAAAGCTAGTCGTTTCAGAATCCTTAAATGGTTACATTAGTATAGCAAAGTAGGCTGCTTTTTTGCGAGTTTGTCTGTGTATTTTGGGGGTGGAGAGACACTTGGCCGAGATTTAGCATAGTGGTTTCGATTGGTCGCTAGTGAGGCATTGTACTCCGGTTTCACTGCCTGAGCCGATGGTCTGAGCGCGCAAGAGCCAGTGTTGCCAGGTATTGTTATTATAAGTTAGCCCCCAAGATTTTATTTGAAAATAGCAGATCTATAAGCTCCAGTGGTGGAAAAAGTACTCAAAGTCTCTACTTAAGTAAAAGTACCAATGCTGCAATATAGAAATACTCTGTTACAAGTAAAAGTCCAGAATTCAACATTTACTTGAGTAAAAGCACAAAAGTATTAGCATCAAAATGTACTTAAAGTACCAAAGTAAAAGTACTAAATATTTGAAAATAGCTGATCTACAAGCTCACAACGCGTCGAGCTTGTAGATCTGCTATTTTCAAATAGCTGATGTATACAGCTATTTTATTTTGGGCTTTTTTTTCCTAGACCTGGTTGCTTATTTCTCTCATAGAATCTGGCAACACTGGTCTCTGGAGTTATGGCGTTATTGTTTAACTTTAGGACGATGCATAGCGAAAGTTGCTCTGATCTGCCCAGCAGAAAGGATTATTCATTCATTTTCCTCCGTTTGTTTGATGACCCCCCCCCCCCCCCCCATTTTGAGCTATACCAACCTTCTAGCTAAACAGGCCGCTCGACGTTCGTTTGTATTCCACAACGTGTAGCTATGCTAGATAGCATAGCCTCGTTAGCTCGTAGTGGCGAGTGTCTTGCCTGAACTACAGCGCGTACATCTACATAAACGTTCAGATTTCAAATATAAAGTGCTTAACCCATGGCCACGGATGTTACAATTATGTACGGGCCCACATAAGTACACGTATCTTCTGTATTGTTCAATAAAAAGCATTTTAATATGATCGGTGGCCATTTTATCCATTTGCTTTCAACTACGCGACCGCATCGGTTGGGAGGTGTATTGCACTCTGATACATTATAACTCTATGAGAAAATGGCCGCCGATCGGATCAAAATGCCTTTTATTGAACAATACGGAAGATACAGATACTTACACCCACCCGAAATCAAGTGTAACATCCGTGGCCATAATGACAAAGACGTCACGTCACGACGACGTGAAGCTGTTTGCAGTGGTGGAAAGTAACTAAGTACATTTACTCACGTAGCCTACTGTACTTAAGCGGTGCGACGCATTGTGAGCTTGTAGATCTGCTATTTTCAAATATTTATTACTTTTACTTTTGGTACTTTCAGTACATTTTGATGCCAATACTTTTGTACTTTTACTCAAGTACATTTTGAATTCTGGACTTTTACTTGTAACAGAGTATTTTTATATAGTACCATATTTTTATATTGCTGTATTGGAGTTTAAATAGAGTATTTGAGTACTTTTTCCACCACTGCTTATTTGGGCTTGCTTTCAAGATTCATAGACATAGCTTTCTCTCACAGAACAACACCAGCAACTGGATTTTATCAATACATTGACTTACATTGGCTATTTGAAAATTGCCGATCTACAAGCATGCATTGTGAGCTTGTAGATCTGCTATTTTTAAATAAATATTTTATTAAATCTATTATGATGATGATTACTTATGCCTATTTTTTAGAACACAGATCCTCTATGGGGGTCCCTGGCACTAAACAGAGTGGACAGCTGAAAGGTGTCAATGGGGGAGTGATTAGAGGAGTGGCTACGCTGAATAAATTACCCATTGTTCACGCCCATTACCTGGAGCTGAGAGGTCCTCTGAAGTGACAATTCTTTAGGAGGGATTATCTCAGTTTGCACTATTATAGTTAACCAGATTCAAATGAACACATCTTCTTCAAATATGTTCCGATTTCAATGAATGATACATCATATGAAAGCCTATATTCTGTACTTTACTAATATGTAAAAAAATCAAAAATGAAAAATGCCGACATGCGGCATAAAGCACTGTACCCAGTCACATATATATTACGTTCCAATATGGCGGCATATTTTCCAATATGGCTGCCGATAAATTGCATAAATGTACATTCACATGAGCTTGTAGCACATGTATTTGTATTAATTACCATACACAGAATCAATTTTCTCGCACATTTTAGTGTGATTTATTAGCTTTTAAATGACCTAGGGCAACAGACTTTTCAATATTTTCACCAATAAATACAAAAACTTAGATATATAGGGATATTTTCTCAAACAGGTGCTGACCTTTTTCTCTTTCCGTGGAAGGACAAAACTGTATGGCATCTGCTGAACGCATGAAAGAAGCAAAGACCTGATGACTTTGATCCAATAGCTGATGCATTTTCATGAAGGGGGATCCATCTGAGGTCCTTCGACAGCTTTTTCAAGCCAAGTCTTTGTGTTTGGGTAGCTCAGTCGGTAGAGCTTTCACCTTCGGATCACATGGTCATGGGTTCGATCAGGATCAGTGTATGAGTAGGTACGGTGAGTGTGGCGCTCCACCTCAGCAATACCAGGGGGTCTATAAGACCCCTGCGTTCTCAGCTGATACTGACAATAAGTCTCAGACGTACTTAATATGAACAAGTGCAACTGCTATGACAACAATGTCAGTATCTGAGCTGCGAATCATGATGTGTCAGATGCTATCCTCTGCAGCTCTGCCTCAGATACTGACATTGTTGACATAACAGTTTCACTTGTTCAAAGACTTGGCTTGAATTATCTGTGGATTGCCTTTGGAAGGAGGGAAGGATCTCAGATGGATCCCCTTTCATGAAATTGCATCAGCTATTGAATCAAAGTCATCAGGTCTTTGCTTCTTTCATGCATTCAGGGGATGCCACACAGTTTCGTCCTTCCATGGAAAGGGAAAAAGGTCAGCATGGCAGACAACTTCTCCAAATTAGGTTCAACACCTGTTGCAATAAATCATAAACATATGCAAGTCATTGAGGAGTTCATAGTACTCATGTACGATAGAACTTCATAAAAGTAGTTCCTACAAGGAAGTGAATGCAAGTGAAGTGCATTCCAAGCAGGATATGGGGCCAGTCACTCTTGCGCAGTCCTGTTTGCCAAATTATGCCAGAAGCTGACATGATGTGGATGTAAAAAAGCATGTTATGGACACTGCAAATGCTTTAAGTTTGGACTTATCTGCACACCCCTCTGTGGTTGCAGTTGCTAGTACACTGGCCTGTCACTTGCCCAGCCACCATTGTAAATGAGAATGTGTTTATAATGACTTGATAACAAAACAAAAAGTAAGCACTAAGCTTTACCAAGCTAATAAATCACTTTCAAATGTTCCATAAAGGGATTCTGTGTATGGTAATTAATACAAATACATGTACTACAAGCTCATGAGAATAAACCATAAGCAGATGCACATTTCTGCAATTTATCGGCAGCCATATTGGAAAACATGCCGCCATATTGGAACCTAATGTTATTTTTTATCGTACTTGGTAGAAATACCTCCAGAACATATTCTCATATATTAAAATAAGCCCCAGCAAAGTGATATAGTCCAAAAGATTGGCCCAGTTGCAGCCATTTTGAAAACTGGTGGTGGCCATCTTGAAATCTTTCGCTCTTGTATCACCAAGTGCACTATCGTATGAATGTCCCGCCTTTATTACAGATGTGGGAATGTAGACCAACTGCACTGTGATGTTGGGAGGAAAAGACCCAAACTTCACTAAACTTTATCAATAATATAATAACCAACTAGATCATTAGCCTGGTCTCGTGCCAAGCTGTCAGAATTCAATGTTTGCCCAAACCACAGAAATGCATCAATATTTGATGAATGTGGACCACGTGGAATCACTGTGGTCTGTACTGAAACCAGCATTTTTTACATTAAACCAACCTTAAAGGAGACACACCATGAATTTCACTTTTTTTTTTTTTTTTTGGGGCTCCCCAGTGTCTCTTGTACCCCAAAAAATATTTTTTTTTAACATTCAGTCATTCATTCTCATTTCAGAGATTTTCAAAATGGGCGTGTCTGAACAGGCCATCTCAGAATGGCAAGTTTGCTTACATCACCAAACTTTCTGCCCATGTATTTTGATGTATTCTGAGTATTTAGAATTGCTCAGTAGCACCCCTCTGCCCAACAGGACGTTTTGGTATTGCAGCTGAAAGTGCTTTATAAGCCTGAGAGAATTGACTTGGGATGAGTATATCTGAGTGTTGATTTAGGCTCAAACCTTTTGAAAATGGTTTGAGGGACATACACCATATGATATTAAATATCAAATATTTTTTTTAAATTCATGGTGTGTCTCCTTTAACCGAATCCGTCACCCTAACCATAAGCAAACAGAACAGTGCCTAACCTTAACCAAAAGAACGGTGCCTAACCATAACAACACAATCGTGACAGTGCTATTACTTATACTGGCAGGCTGACTCAACATCAAAATTATATTTTGACTTCAAATATTTATGTATTTGTTGTTTGCACAAATGTTGTTTCTTACTTACAGCCTGAGACCATGTTGCTATCATCATTCTGGCCTACAGTACGTCTCCCCAATACCACAGACTCTCAGCTGCATGAAGCATAGCGCTATGTCCGTGCTTCACTGATTGAAATTATGTGCCATGTTTAGTGGTAAGCTGATTTAAGAGGGAAAAAAGACATGATTGAGTCCCCAACATTTCCCAGATCAAGCCGAGCTGTCATTGGGAAAGTAGATAATCTGATTGATTAAGCCCTCTACTATGTGCATGCCTTTTGACAGCCCCAAACAAGTCACTTTTTATAATTCATTTAGATGGTAATGTATGATCATAGCTGGCTGCCAATTTCATTTTTACTGCAAGCAAGGGATGGAAGTTGTGTGTGTGTGTGTTGCTTGGGATTTGATACAGTAGTTAGTGCTCAAGAGGACCTTGCAATCATGTAAGGACTCATCCAGTCATCTTGGATGATGATACAAAATCCAGATGCTCCTGGGAATGTGCATTCTACAATAGCATTTATAGGCCAGGATGGAGACATAAGCCACCATATGTTTCCAGCTTCCTGGTAAGAAGGAATAGGAGGGGCGATAATTGAACTTGTCACATTTGCTCAGCCCAGCCCAGTAGGATTTATCCCTAATTCGAATGGTTTCTAAATTGTTTGACTATCAACCATGGGGGCTCCTTTTTGGGTGTAATCTTCTTACGTATCATACCAGCTCGCCTTGTGATTAGAGAGTAGAGTGTAGCCTACGCTCTGAGATTTGGAGGTCGAGGGTTCAATTCGGCCGAGTCATACGAAAGACTATATTCAAATCAAATTGAACACGCACGCACGCACGCACGCACGCACGCACGCACGCACGCACGCACGCACGCACGCACGCACGCACGCACGCACGCACGCACGCACGCACGCACGCACGCACGCACACACACACACACACACACACACACACACACACACACACACACACACACACACACACACACACACACACACACACACACACACACACACACACACACACACACACACAGTGTAGGATAAAATCTTGAACATTGGATTTCAAAAGCCTTTACCTGAACAACTTTGGATTGTTATTCAGAGACAAAAATAGACAAATAACCACTATGACACTGGGCAAATGAAGAGAAACAGTCAATTTCATAATATTGAAGTCAAAGGAAAAGTGTGTTGAAAACAAAACTATGTACAGTACTGCCTGTAACACTAAAGCATCCCCAAAATAAAACAAACATTCCAGCACATCCACGCTGAGAGCTGTTTTGGCAGTGGGGATTAAAGCCAAACCAAATAACAAGTTTTGTGACAAAAGTGAGCTTAACTAAATTTAGAACACATCCACTACACAGTACCAGTGCTGTTTACTTTCTCATATTGAATAATTGATAGTGCAGGTGTGCAGACACTACATTCATTGACGAATATGTCTAATGCCCAAGCATTCATCTGGCTCTGTAGCCCTGTGATTAGAGTGACTGGCACAAGGCAGAAAGGCTTTTGATTCAACCCCTGTAGAGTCAAAACAAGCATATTTATCTACACTCTGCAGCATACTGTAGGTTTGCTTGAGGTGGTGAGTCCTTGGAGTTAGTAAATGCAGCTTCAATGCATGGCATATTGTCCTGACCTTAACCTTAAAATATGTTTGAAAACCACTGGTGAGGTAATAGTGAAAGCTTTGCCGTTAGAGTGATCTGAGGCACATTGAGAGAATTCTTTCTCACCTTCAGTGCAAGGGGACTATGGAGAACATACAGTACTGTACATTGAGCAGAATACAATACACTGAATACTCTTCTGTATTCATTATGTCAGGCATGCAAGAATGTATTATAATGCACCATGTTCAATCTATGGCAGCTTAATCTGGCACTGCCTTGCCTTTTGTTTCTTGTTGGTCAGTCAACAGTTCGGTGTCACCAAACTTCTTTTGTGTTTTTAACTTCTCCATGAATCATTCCCTTTTTGTTTATTGGACCAGACGATTAACTCCATGAAAAAATATTGTGGTCCCCCGGCGGCACTTTCATTTTGCCAGTCAACTGTTGGTTTTTGAAAATCCTTATTTACTCCATTTTCTGTGCTGTTATCCCCTTGGCCTGCTCTTACTCTGGTTCACAGTCTGTAAGCTGGCAGAGATTAGTTGACTTATTCATCACAGAGGGAGTCTGTGTCGATCGTAGAGCTTATCCACTGTGATTAGTGTTTGCTTTTTTGAACTGCTCAAGAAAACTCAGACTGGTGTTTATGAAGCAGTCTCCTCTGCTAAGGGACTTGCTGTCAATGGAGATATAATAGATCTCATAATAATATACAGTAAGTCACATATTGGGTGATGTAAAACGCTTTTATATTCTTACGTAATGTATGGCATACTGTGCTTTTTGTTCGCATATGGCCCTTTTATATCATGTTATTAATATGTCATATTATTGCGTGAAGTACAGCATGTTTTGTATGGTGTATAGAATCTTCGGTGTTTCCATTGAGTCTGTGCACATTTTTGTCTATGAATAAGGCAAAGGTTTTCGACTCTGTCAGGACTTTTGCTTCCAGTGCAGCCAATGATGGCATGGTTTATTCAGCAGGGATACAAAACGATGCCAGATCTGCTGATTCTCCAGTATTTGTGCTAAAGCTCAGATAAACAACTGTTGAAATTCCTTCTTTCGGTGACATGGATATATCACTTATAATTCTCTTCTACATCGTGTGTGTTTACTGCACCGTACTACGACTTGTGCGGGTGAGAGAGAATGAAGGTTCATGTGAGTATGTATGTATGCATGTATGCATGTATGCATGTATGCATGTATGCGCATGTGTGTGTATTTGCGTGCGCACAAAATGTGTGTGCTCCCGCAGAGGACTTGAGGACTCTTTCAGCTCAATGTTAGTATTGGACACAGACAATTCCCCGAGGTAGGGATCCGCTCTCCACCCCAAACAATGAGGTGCAGCTTTTTGCTCTCCTGGCGAACGGTGGGGGAAGCAACCCCGTTCAGGAGGTCAGCTCGGAGCGCTTGACATTGCTCCCTGGTTGCCGGTAGTTCTGGACAGAGCCTCATTATCACAGGGTCTACTTGGAAGAGAGTGGGCTTCGTTAGGAAGCAGCTGTCAGTGCTGAGGGGGCGCAGGCAAAGGAGAGAGTAGATAAAGTAGCCGAGCCTGCTGCTGCATACAGTCCACTCACAGTGCATTCACCCTGCCGCTCAAGGGCCAGTTGGCTGTAGCAGTACAGTCTGCTGTGTGTGTGTGTGTGCGCGCGTGCGTGCACATACAGTACCTGCACACATTAATTGTTATTTTAATTCTTAGCAAGCGAGCAAGTAGTGGTGCAGTACTTGCCACCTACTGTACTTAATCACATATGTGCTCCGCGCACTGTGTGTGTGTGTGTGTGTGTGTGTGTGTGTGTGTGTGTGTGTGTGTGTGTGTGTGTGTGTGTGTGTGTGTGTGTGTGTGTGTGTGTGAGCAATTACCTGCTCACAAATGTGTATGTTGATCTCAGCAATTGCTGTTCAACTTAGTGTTAAACAAGTGTTTCTGCTAGTGTTTCTTGCCTTGAGCTGAAACCAATTACTGTGATTGTGTGTGTGCGTGCATGTGCTGGATTGCTTTGTTTTGTTGTTGTATCAGATTTCAAAATGCTTACAAAGGAACACAAGTGCTTGAAATACATGCAAATTCCTTGCATGAAATCACAGGCAGTGCAACTTGATGGCAAAATCTGATCTCTGCCAAAGGCCAACATTAAAACATAATCATTACTAGCAGCAGTTACACTGCGGCTTACATCTCCAGTTACTTTGACATAATGATTGCATGCCTTGAAATGGCCCCATCTGTGCCACAGTTCAAAACATCTCCTTCAAACAGGGGGAAAAAGTTATTGAGAGATATTAAAGTGTGAGGAGAAAGGAACAATCATAAAGGCTTATGTTTGGGGAGGGGGGGGGGCGGTAGAAAACTAATTCCAAATACAGAAAGCCATTTTTCAGGCATTATGGGAAACGGGGATGAAATGTATAGCGGAGGTCTGCACCATGTGTCAGATTTCATGTCTGTCACAGTCGATCAGTGACCAGGGCTAATGAGATGCTACATGGTGGCTGAGACTCGGCTTGGAAAAACTGCTGTTCTGGTGCACATTAGAATCTGGGGAATTCCAAAAATTCAGCATCTGGCAAAAAAACAGAACAACCCTCCGTGGCACAGCGGTCATTAACTTATGGGATTTGCAGTGATATGATACCCTGTTGAGAAAAAGTTTCCACGCCGACAAGAGCAGTTCCTCCAACTTTGCCAATTTTCTGCCCAGCGGACGCAGTGCAAGTCTAGAGTCGGCAGAGGAGCGAAGCGGCCTATGAAATGTAATAGACATTAAATAATGACATACAGATGTAGTCAATTAGAATGTGTGGCACAGTGGGGTAGATTAAGGCATGGATCAGCATGTTGCAGAAATAGTTGACAGATTTATATGCTGTCTTGTGCCAAGTTTAAGGCATCAAGATGTAAAATATCTTATGCGATTTGAATAATTAAAATTGTGAATAGTTATTAAGACACAACAACAAAACAAAACACTTGGCTGCCATCCTGCCATAGAAATGCATTTTGAATAAGAACGCAGTAACCACATTCAACACTCTGTGGGGACACAAAGTTGTGTGCAGTAAGTTCACTGCTTGTGTTTTTATTTGTATTCATTTATTTTACATATAAATAATATAGGCATTGACAGGCACAAGACTACAATAAAAAGTGCTTTATTGTAAAGGTATATACAGTACAGCATACAGTATAAGGGACAACTGGGAGCAAGTTACTGCAGGACACGTGGACTTTAGCACCCCCATAAAAAATATTTTAATTGGCTTGCTCACAGATTATTCAATTTACGCCATGGCTAACTTATTACGTCTCCTAATTTGGATAAAATGTTACATAAGGAAAGTCTTACATTGGTTCTCATTAATTAACTAATGCATTTATTCATTCATTCAATATAGCCAAAGTAAAAAAAAATCCACCTCTTTCTGTTAGCAGTGTTATAGAGAATTAGGCAATTTTAACCTGTTGGGCATGTCATAAAGAAAAAAGGTGAAAATAACAGATCTACAAGCTCAATGTTGTGATTTATAGATCAGCTTGTTGATAGTCTGTTTTTGCTATTTGTCATATGACAAAGTATACTTTGCTATACGACAGTGATATGGATCTTCCTGGGTCTGAAATAAAGATTGAATTAAATATACTGTGTATAGGGCTTAAGTAGTTAAAGTACCCCCACACGTTTCGGCCAATCAGAATGATGTACATGTATTGGCCGTAGGTGGTCTGTTATTTTTCAGTGGCATGGATAAATTAAGATAACAAATATGCCATTGCTTTCTCAAAGTATCCCACTGTGCATTGTGGTGCTTCATCTGTGACCCAGGACAACTCTAGCAAGACACCAATATCTGAATTCATTAACTAGTTTAGTGAGGACAAAACAAAATGTTTATTACATATTTTGATTACTAGGCATGTAACGATTCACTCAACTCACGATACGATTTAAATCACGATACTAAGTCCATGATACGATTTTTCAATAATTTTTTTTTTTCATAAAATTATTTTCCAGACAAATGACCGAAAAATATTTTCTTCTTTTTTTTCCTTTTAGAAATCCAGTATTTTCTTCTCTTTTTTTAAATTACAATACTGAGTTTTCTCTTATCCTCTTTTCAATAAAGTAGCAAATGACAGATTTTTTTTTTATCAATTCTCTTACAAAGATCCTGTATTTTCTTCTCTTCTTTTATTAAATCGATTTAAATTGTCACCAGTTTGAATCGATTTTAATCGATTTACGATAAATCGTTACATGCCTATTGATTACTATTCTTGTTCTAAAACCACTGGCAGAGCAGCTGTTCATGTTTTAAAGTTTGAGACTGATGAAGGAATATGGATTGTTGAATTGATGAATTAAACTAATATTGACCCCCAAATTAGAGCTCATGTGTGAAGTGTTGTTTTAATATTTTTTCCATAATCCAATTCAAATTAAATGTTTGTGGAGCACATTCACACGTACGCATTTATTTGGTGCCTATTATTATTTTTGAGCTGAGAAATATCTTAACCATGAAACTCTAAATAAATAAAATAAATTCATTGATACACCGTTTACTGAGTCTGGTAATATGCACTTATATCACTACATTGTGTGACAGCTTGTGATATCCTCTGTTATTCTTCATTTGTCTTCAGAAATCATGTCAATACATACATCACCCACATACAGTATTCCTAAACCAATGGGGACAGCCGTCAGCAATTATGTCATTAAACTTCTCATACTTCTTTGAATGTAACAAAGGGCTAAAATAATTGTTGTGAATGTCTACTTTTTCTAATTTGATTGGATTAGTATAAATTGGCTAGAAATATAAAACCTAAGACTTTATTTTGCTTTCAACAGTCACGTAAATACTTGTGTAGTTGATTCCCTGGACCTGACAGATCATTTTGCTTTGTAGAAAAATACACTTGTTTAGCTTTTGTTGCCATGAGTCAAGTCACCACAGAGGATTACAATTCACCCAGAGTCTCACACCCACGACTGAAAACACTGCTCTGACTTGATTACATTTCACTGAAGGTAATGTAAGCCCACAGAAGATAACAACTGGCCATGGAATCATTGGCTATTGTTGTAAGGCTGATAGGCCAGTCACTGAACTACTGCAGCACAATCGATGGGGATCTTTAATAGCAATTTCCAGGCACCCTGATGCTATTGATTTCAGTCGACAAACATTTCACTTTGATCATTATGATCCGGGGCTTGCAGCACACTTCCTGGGGCTTCTCCTCATTCGAGGATTGCAATTGGTCCTCGAATGTCATTCCTATGATTGCCAACACAGCGACTGTGTCCAACCACAGCAGTGAGCTGTGATGTACCAGTGTTTTTAGAGGTTAGTGTGTTCTTGAACCCCCCCCCTCAATTTTTTTATATATACAGTATATATATATATATGGTTTTTTTTTGCAATTGAAAATACATCTCATTTAACCGCTGCAACATGTTGATGGTCGTTGCCGAATTTGGCCAACTTTCCTTCCCTTCTTCCCGTTCCTTCTCAATGGTTCATTACTTTACCAGGCACCCTTTTATTAGCCCGATTGGTCTGTAAACCAATATTGTGTGATGAGAGCAGGCATGTAGAAGGACCTCTGGAGACTAATTAGAAAGCTTCATATTTAAAATGCTGTTCAACGTCTTGTTGTTGCAGACGCACACAAGCCGGTGACCTAGGGTCTCATTTAATGTTTCTAAGTATCTATTAATGTTGCGTGGGCTATAGAGCTAAGGGAGGCACGAGACCAGGAGCTGATGGATGGGAAACACTAGATGCCTGCCAGGCACTGAAGTCTAATATAATGCAGTCGTAGGGTTACTTTCCGTTGGTGTTCTTCATTACATTTCTCTTTTTGGTGGAATATGTTTCCGTTTAAATAATTTATTGTTCTTTTTCCATGTTTCTCACAAAAAAAAGACGGGGAAAAAAAGAGAAAGGAATCAATTGGTGGCCGTCTTCCCGGACACGGGCGTGCCTTATTAATGTTAAATCTTTATTGCAACAGGACTACTAGAGCTGCTGCTGCAGCTGCTGAGTCTGCTGATAATTGATATTTTCTCCAGATGAGGGTATTCATCATTCTACCGTTGTCCATGGGAGGCCCCCACAGCTGACCATACCTACACTGTAGTCTGTGCTACATGTAGGTGCCTAGGCCCCCACAGCTGACCATACCTACACTGTAGTCTGTGTTAGGAGCCCCCACAGCTGACCATACCCATACTGTAGTCTTGTGTTAGGAGCCTAGGCCCCCATACAGTAGCTGACCATACCCATACTGTAGTCTGTATTAGGAGCGCCCATAGCTGACCATACCCATACTGTAGTCTGTGTTAGGAGCCCCCACAGCTGACCATACCCACACTGTAGTCTGTGTTAGGGGCCCCCACAGCTGACCATACCCACACTGTAGTCTGTGTTAGGGGCCCCCACAGCTGACCATACCCATTCATATATCTTGCTGGTGGTTGTGGGGGGTGTTAACGGAAAAAGAGAAGATTTCCATTGCAAAGCAAAGTGTTGAGCAGGATAACATGGCCCTCATTTGTACTTTTGAAAAGGCAATATGCTCAAAATGACCTTCAAAAGTTAGTCTGTTTTTAGGAATAGCTTGGGCAGCGTTTAGAAGAGCACACAGAGCTATGAGTACATAACCATCCTTATCATGGAGCGCCTTGGCTATTGGAAGCTATCTGCCACAGCTGACAAGGATAATGGCATGCACGACACTGAGAGAGCAATGTCACTTTAACCATAACCATTTGCATTTATATTGCATAATTAGAAGATTAAGCCCCTTGTGTTGTATCATTGTATACAGATGTAATGATGTAGAGTTGCACATTGTGAAAATAATTCACCTGGTAATCAAATCAAATGAAAAAAGCTCAATGTTAGCTGACATCTGTAAATGAAGGCCATGTTTAAGGAGGATTTTGAGCATTTGATTTGGATGTGATACAAGGACGGAGTGAGCATAATAGAGGGTAGACAAATACAGTACCTTGTCAGAACTATTTGCTCAATAATACGTGACCATGTTCTCTATTGCACACTCCCAACATGAGTGGCCTTCAGGCAGGACGTGATGCCATGTCTGAGAAACAGAGGCCATGCTATCAACACCTCCAATCAAATCTGAGAGCCAGAAATTCAAGGGCCAGTCTAATTGTTAATTTTACACTGTTTAGCCGCCGTAGCTGATGGCAAATAGTATCAGATGTGGCACAAGCAAAGTAAGTGATACCCTATGTGATGTAAAAAGTCCTGCCGTGGAAATGTATTTCGAATAAGACCGCAGTATAACCACATTTGACACACTTCATTTCATCCTCATCTGTCAGGTTTAGCGTCAGCCGATGCTGGATGCGTTTAGCTTAATGGATGGGGAGGTGGCAAATCACTCAACATTTTCGCGTCGCCCCAACGAGTGACTGCAGTTCACCTCTCAGTATCTCTCTCTCTCGCGCACCCGTTCTCTCTTCTCTCACTCTCCAAAATGAGATGGATCACACGAGATGGCTGGCCGTCAAGGCAGTGATATTGTGGACTAAGTTAAATGAAGAAAAAAGGAATGTCCACGCACGATAAACTGCTCTCCCATCTTTTTTATTTATTTTACCAAAAGTGAACAACGTTTCGCCCATGCAGGGCGTCATCAAGTTAAATAACAGTAATTGAAGTCCTGGTTGTGGAACAACTGACCAGCTCTTCTTGCAGGGATCCTGGAGAAGGCCTGGGAGTATGCATATCTGTCTACATGTATTTTGTGGATTTGGAGAAGGCATATGACCGGGGAGATACTGTGGGAGGTGATGTGGGAATATGGGGTGAGGGGGTCCTTTTTGAGGGCCTTCCAATCTCTGTACGCCCAAAGCGAGAGCTGTGTCCGTGTGCTGGGTACTAAGTCGGATTCATTTCAGGTGGGGGTTGGCCTCCGCCAGGGCTGCGCATTGTCACCTATCCTGTTTGTGATATTCATGGACAGGATCTCGAGACGCAGTCGTGGAGGAGAGGGTATACGGTTCGGGGAGCTAAGGATTGCTTCACTGCTTTTTGCAGATGTTGTGGTCCTGATGGCACCATCGGCAACTCTCACTGGATCGGTTCGCAGTCAAGTGTGCAGCGGCTGGGATTAGGATCAGCATCTCCAAATCTGAGGCCATGGTTCTCAGCAGGAAACCGATGGATTGTGCACTCCGGTTAGGGAACAAGAATTTGCCCCGGTGAAGGAGTTTAAGTATGTTGGGGTCTTGTTCACAATTGAGGGGAGGATGGAGCAGCAGCCGGAAAATCGGAGCAGCAGGAGCGGTATTGCAGTCCCTGTACCGCACTGTTGTGACGAGAAGAGAACTGAGCCAGAAGGCAAAGCTCTTTATATACCCAGCAATCTTTGTTCCTACTCTCACCTATGGTCATGAAGTGTGTGGGTCATGACCGAAAGAATAAGATCGCGGATACAAACGGACAAAATGAGTTTTCTCAGACGGGTGGCCGGCCTCTCCCTTAGAGATAGGGTGAGAAGTTGAGTCATCCGTGAGAGACTCGGAGTAGAACAGCTGCTCCTTGACTTGGTAAGGAGCCAGCTTAGGTGGTTCGGGCATCTAGTACGGATGTCTCCCGAGCGTCTCCCTAGGGAGGTCCTCACTGCACGTCCCACTGGGAAGAGACCCCGGGTTAGACCAAGGTCCAGATGGGGGGATTATATTTCCACACTGGTTTGGGAACGCCTCGGGATCTCCCAGGAGGAAGTTGCTAATGTTGCTCTGGAAAGGGAAGACTGGAAATCTCAGTTGGAACTGTTACCACCACGATCCGATTCCGGATAAGCGGTTGAAGATGGATGGGTGGATGGATGGAAGAGAACAGATTTACCCACGGATTCTCTCTCTCTCTCTCTCTCTAGTCCTCTTCAATGTGGCATATCTCGCCGTCCACCAAGTTCCAAAGCCTGAGCATTTACGCTACAAAGTTATTGCGTACTTAACCCACTCCATCGAAACTGACACAGTAAATTAGAGATTAAATAAACAGACATGGCACTTGTCCAAAAGGGATAAATAAGATTTTGTTTTTATCTAGTGATTTTGCAAACCATAGATGTACTGTATTAGGTGGGGGCTTTTCAAAAAGCCCCCGTCTGAGTGCCCTGCTGCTTTTCACAATAGACATTAGAACAAGCAAAGGAGTGCAAAGGAGTTCATTTTAATTCATTTGCTGCTGCCAAGAAGTACAGCTGTTGGATTTTTGGATTTGTCCTCACTTTGCTGACTGGACTATTTTTTTTTCTTCTCTTTTAGAGAGTTTTTATTTCCTTGAAATATAGAAATACTTCCACGCCCCCATATGGTTTTCTTTGAGGGGGTCTCGATGGTCTAAGCTTTGACCATGTGTTTCACAGCATTCTGCTGTCAAGGTGCTAATTATTTAAAGCTTCAATCCGGGACTTATTTGAATGAATAAAACGTTATTTTAACGTATGTATAACCATCTGCAGTGGTTGGAGGTGGTCTCCTTACTCTTACATTTTAAAATGTCTACCTTGGTGTCGGGTAGGACACCGTTTGAATGACGATGCTAATAAAGTTACTTGAAGCAGACGGCGCTCTGGACACTAGATACACCGCCATATTTATTGTAGTCTGGGCATCGTTCACCTCTCCGTTGGGAGAGGGAAACAACGGACATAAAATGGATTGTAGCTTTAATGCATACCACCATAATGCAAAAGAATAGGATGACACTGCAGAAGTTAGAAGAAGGGAGGGATTTAACATGTCTATTTAAAAAAATGTATAAATAAATACATTTCCTTTGTGAGGTCATGAAACCAGATTCTC
Organism: Gymnoscopelus microlampas; assembly: GCF_963454915.1. Taxonomy (NCBI): domain Eukaryota; kingdom Metazoa; phylum Chordata; class Actinopteri; order Myctophiformes; family Myctophidae; genus Gymnoscopelus; species Gymnoscopelus microlampas. The sequence goes on from NC_139946.1 coordinate 21,671,110, forward strand.
GAAATGTAATACATAACTGCATCGACAATTACTCCCAGGAATTCACAGACAAGTCAACAGTCTGAGGGAAGTTGTTTGTGTCTGGTTTTCACACCGCCCTCATTAATGTACCACGTTTCACGGCACCACAAAAACTTTATCACACAGTATTAATTGAATATATTTTTTTAAAAGCAAGACCCATCGCTTTATGTAGACATAGATCACAGACTCAGCATCTGGTCTTCATTGGCCTAATTATTGCAAGTAATGAGATGCTAATTTCAACACTCATACTGCATGCATGAGCGGCCAGATTCGTGTGAAACAGAACTTTATGACAAAACTAATAAATAAAACATCTTACTGGTGGTAAACATTAAGCAGCGAGGGGAAGGAGAGAGAGAGAGAGGAGGAATGTGCACCGGCAGATGATTAACAGTGGTCTATATACAGTATGCCTGTGCCTGCCTGAAGGATGGTTTGTTTTGCCCCACTGTTTACTGGTTTATGTGGTGAGTGATGGGCCATTTCATTAGCTCAGCTCAGTAATTAATACACAAAATTAAGCAGCCTTTCATCAATTGCAAGGGCCAGTGTTTTTAAAGGGTTTCATTATTTTAATCATAATACGAGGGGAGGCGGCAGAGTCATTAGCAAGATAAATTCTTATACAGTTATGTAGAATCAGTCTGGTATTAACACAAGGAATTATGGGTGCAAGATTTTGTGTTTAAACTTGCCATGCATGCCTTTTTTAATGCACAACGTGCAATCGTTAAGCCTGAGTGCTGTGTCCCAGGAAATGAAATGGCTCTGCACGGCAGTGTAAAAATTGGCTGTGATATCTCCCGCAGTGAGGCCTGATTCTCCCCAGCCTGCATAGAGAATAGATCTCTGGGGGGTATTTCTCACAGCAAGATAAATGAGTTAACCAGTTATTCTTTGCTCGCCGACACTCGTATTTACGGCGCAACGTCTCTTGCTGCGCCTACCTGTTGATAGGGCAACATTAGCCACTCATTTATTTGTAATGGCCGCCTTCTGTAATGATAGTCTTATTAGGGATGTAAACAAGGGACTGCTAACTAAGATTAACAACGTCAAATACAGAGACAAAACCTCCACAGACTCATCTCTAATAGCTTTAGAAAAATAAGGACCAGAAAACGGTGTCCTATGGGAAGCTCTTGCATCTGGGAAATACAACACTTGTGTTACTTTTTTGTCAAATTTACCTGCTGTCTTGTAGTGTAATAATTGCTGCTATAAAGGGAAAACTGATGCATTTGACATTATTCCACCCAGCCAAAGAGGTAAACATGTATTGTTGTCATTACTACTTTTTGAGCCTTGACAAGGGGGGAAATCTTCATCAAGCCTTTGAAATGTATATTATACAGTTGTTGCAACTGTCCAAATACTTTTTTATCATCAACACCATTAAATATAGGGTTTATGGAGCTAGTCTGTGCAAGAGGTAGCACACACACACACACACACACACACACACACACACACACACACACACACACACACACACACACACACACACACACACACACACACACACACACACTGAAAGCTCATTACCAATGCACATTCACAGCTCTAATAATAAGTCATGTAATCATTACTTTTGCTCATGCTCTAAAGTGGGGGCACAGATTTCTCAGCCGCAAGCCATGTAAATGTAGAGTACTCAACTCCTCCAGAAGCTGCACTTCAGAAAAGCAAAGGTTTCCGTCATTTCAAAGTTAGAAGGTGGAAGGGCAGTTCACTACTCTCTCTCTCTCTCTTATACAATTCAAAACGTGTTCCCCCTTTTGTAAAAATGCAGTGATGCCTGCTTTGTGTGGTGTTCATACCATAAAGTGGAAGAGAAAACATGTACATTACTGTGTAGAAACCAAAGCAAAGTAATCCAGCAGTTATTCTTGTGATCAATAAAAATAACCGTGCAATCACTTATCAGGGCATTAATCTACAGTAAAAACTCAGTTGTAACACTTAAAAAAAAAAAAAAAAAAAAGACTGGTCTCTTTTTTTTCCCACACAGATCATTTCCCTGGGTAACTGCAGTCTTTGGCACTTGATCTCAAACATCACAGAGAGGAGGGGGATTTGAATTGATGTGACTAATGTAAAACAAGGCCAACTGTCAGATGTAAGCCAGTCACTGGCGGTGCACTTTAGCGCCCTCCATTTCCAAAGCATAATGATGCATAGCCATCAAACTTAAGCCCAGTCTAGCGCCTACATATGGAAAAGGTGTCAGTTGCCGAGCAGGAAATTATGCAGTCCACTAGTTCCCCTGTCTAGCGTGCCATCTTGGCGGCGGCGCGATCTCCCTGAAGGAGAGATGACATGTTTATGACTTATTCCCCTGATGCCTGATTCCTATACCTAGGAATAAAGCCTTGTATTTTCCCCCTGACTGGCCCACTGAGAAAAAAGCTATAGTGAATAGAAGAATAAATTGATTTATGAAATGTTCTCGTTCATCCTCTTTTTCATCCTCGAACCCACTGACTAAGCTATCGAGCTATTCTTCATAGAGTATGATTTGACACCAGAGCGCTATGGCGGTCTAATCGGCACAAAGAAATGTCATGGGAGTAATCTCACTCGTTCAGCATAGAGGCGTAAGTGGAATTACAGACATATTATATTTTCACCTTTTGAATGTATAAATGGACCTTGATATATGAATAAAAGAGAGAGAAATGAGAGGAAAATGTGGTGAAATATGACAACTTTTTTCTTTTACACTTTTCACTGATGACTTTCAAATTGCCGGGTCACCTCACTCCTAATTTATTTTGCTGCTCAGGAGCAGAAAGCCAGTAAATCGTAGAATGGTCATCAAGTATGGCAGGCAAGAATTCAGAGAGCACACAGATCATCTAAGGTCACATCCTTGCTTAACCCATTTAGACCGGGAACCCCTATACGTAACTACACCTTTCAATCCGGGAACCACTTTTGGGGTTGTTGTTGCCATATGTACAGTATAGCAACATTTTTTTTTATTTTTTTTTAAAATACATATTTGAAGTTTTTCAGAAAACTTAAGTTAGGATGTAGAAGGCTGTTTTAGAATCAGCCTCATGTCTAAATGGGTTAAAGGGGACCTATTATGCTAATTTCCTGCTCTATATTTTTATTCTGGGACTCCGGTAGAGTAGCTTTGCATGATTCAAAGTAAAACAAACCTCCTTATTTATCTTATACTGGCTCTTAAGCAGCCCCTAAATTCAACTTCTGCCTGGAACAAGACTTATTAGCTCTTGTCTCTTTAAAGCCGGAGCAGTTACACCTGCTATTTAAAGGTAATAGGAGTCAACACTCTGAATGGTTTAATTAATGTAATGTCTAAGACACACACCATGACTAATTCAGTGTCTAGATACAAGCCCTTTGCACCGTGCACCTCACTTTACGCTCAGGTGACGCACTGTTTAACTACCACAATTAAACTTGGACACACCTCTGACGCAATTGCATCCTGTGTTACAAAATAATAATTATGCATAGATCATGTAAGTATGGCCAATATTGTGGTGGTGGGCAGGAACTTAACCCCTCTGCCACCTGAACTTCTTGAAGGAAATGGCAGCTTTTCTAATCCAACTAGTCCTTTAATAGTTTGAGACTGAATCCGATCTGGATTGGATATGAGAGTGTTTTGTACATTATACTGTGCATTGTTTCCTATTAAGATAAGACAATCCTGTATCGAGCACTATGTAGGTTTTTCCTGTACTTTGTGGGCGCGCTGTGCCTGGAGTAATGACAAATAGAAACAAGACGGTGTGGCTTCCCTGTGGATCTCTGATGTCATGTTGATTTTGTCATGTTGATGATGCCATAGAGTCGGTGTGGAACTCCATCATTTTTGACCAGACGATGGATCTGTGATGATGAAATTCACAAAATATTCACAATATGTGAAAAATGTTTAGGGATTTTACTTCCTTGCAGTGTTAATTTTGACAGCAAATTTGAATTTAGTTTAGTCAGTCTTTGGAATAAAAATTCATTTAGTTTGTCATATTTTAGTCATCTGAAAAGTTTTAGTTTTAGTCTAGATTTAGTCGACAAAATATAAGATTTTAGTCGACTAAATGTACAGTTGATCTTGTCGACAAATGTATTTTGGCGGGCCTTGATGGCGTCGTGATGGCTGATTTTACACTTGGTTGCATGCTGCAAATAGCAGATCTACAAGCTTACATATGCGTCGCAAGCTTCTAGATCTGCTAGCGCAACTTTTAGTTCTACTGGATCTAACATTTTAGTCTAGTTTTTATTTGTTGACGAAATTGACATCTAGTGAAAAAATTTAGTCAACGAACATTTTTCGTAATAGTTTTAGTCGACAAAATGAACACAACTTCCTTGGCCTACGGGCTGTGTATAATATATACGACATTTGGTGCTGATCGGCCCAGTTTACGAGATTAGCCATGTACACAGACAGACGGACACACAAACTGATTCAGAGCGGGCTGAAGCTTGAGCCTAGTTCTCGCAGGGATTGCTTTTTTGGGGAGCAGCAGTGGCTCAGGAGGTAGAGCGGCCGCTTAGGAATCTGAAGGTTCCCAGTTCAATCCCTGGCTCCCCATGGCTCTGTGTCTACTTGTGTCCTTGAGCAAGACACTTAATATTGAATATCCAACATAACAATATTGTGACAGAAAACAAGGAAAACGCATAATAGTTTATGAAGCTTAGCTATGAAGCTCACCTCACAATTCCTCTCAAGTCTGAGAGTTTCTTTATCAAGAGAAGCTGCTCGTGTTTTATAAATATACACTGTTCAATCCTAGTCTAATTTATAGCCAAAGAATATGAAGACATTTCATTCACAAAATGGAACACCTTGCTAATCTAATCCACAGGTGGTATTATGGAACATGGAACACATTTGTTACCATTGTGGATCTCGGGATCCACTATGGCGTGGCACCAAAGTGGATCTCGGACTTCATCTGGTCAGCCTGTGACATCAGTCATCTATGTTACTGCAAATTTGGGCACGTTTTCAGCCCAATCAGAGTCCCATTGACTTACATTATAGAATGAAAATAAATATTTCAAAAAAGTATAAAATATGTGGAAAACATGGTGAAATTTCTTCTGAGTCCTATACTGTCAATGTGCACAAGACATTTTGTGCTCATCGGCCCAGTGCTTTGAGAGATTAGCTCCAGAGAGACAGACAGACAGACCCTCTTATAGAGGGCTAGACTGCGACAGAACTGCCCCCGTGAAAACAGACGTGCTTTCGATGATGTGATGGTTTGGAAATACAGAGCATTTTTGGATAGCCCCCTCCCCAAATAAAGAACAAAACATGCTCTGTAAAGGAACAAAAACCTTTCAGCTGTTGCAAAAGTTCAGGTGAATAGCCAAGGCCTTTTATGGAAAATAAGAAAATACCCTGTAATAATTTTTCCCTCCAGTAGTGTGCACAGATACCGGTGTGGCGTTCCACTATTTGTCACTGTCAGCCTCCAGTCTGAGGATATGAGAAGGCAGCAGAGGAGGGGGTAGGTGGGGTGGGGGGTTTAGGGGAAGGAGAAGTGCGTGTGAGGAAAAACGCTGAAGTATGTGATTAAGAATAATGAGTAAAAAATTGCATAAAGCCTTCTCCCAAATCACATATCAACTCCGCGCCTGGCATTATCCCTGAAGCATCTCATCAGTCCTGGACCAAGTCCCCGCTGCTCTCCAACATGAACACACACACACACACACACACACACACACACACACACACACACACACACACACACACACACACACACACACACACACACACACACACACACACACACACACACGCAGTGTAGTCCATTAGCAGCTGACGCATGAGCCAACATCGCTCTCTATCTCTCTCTCTCTCTCTCTCTCTCTCCATCTCTGTGTCTTTCTTTCTCCTCCTGGTGCTACAGTACATTGTCTTGAGAAGTGTCTACAGCAGTGTGAACGAGAGCTGTCAAGTTTCATATCAATAGGGTGACCTTCCGTCCCTCACCTCTGCTCCCCCACTCTAGCAAACACAGTACCTGGCACTCATGCAGAAAATGTTTAGCAAGTAATCCAGTGCATTCCTCTGTGACACACACACACACACACACACACACACACACACACACACACACACACACACACACACACACACACACACACACACACACACACACACACACACACACACACACACACGTACAGTATGTATGTATGTATATATACACACACACACACACACACACACACACACACACACATATACAGTATATCCTACAGTATACTGTATCACATGTGCCAGAGGCGTATGAAATGGATCGTTGGAGGCATAGAAACCTTTCCCAAAGCTGTTTTTGGCTGGTTTGTTATCTTCCAAGCCATTGTTTGGAGAGGCATCTTTATCAGAAAGAAGGGAAAGCATCCAATGCATATCAATTGGATGAGTCTGATTTTTATTTGTTCTGCTCCGCCACTGCTTTGCTACAGTACACAGAAATGACAGCGAGGTCTGCTGTATAAACTCTCAAAACTATGACATTCTAGACGGATTTCGCCGGAGGCATTCAAGCCTTAAATGTTCATTTGATTCGTTTCCGATTTTGCCCTCTTTTTTTGACTCGGTGGCGTCACACATTTAGTTGAGGCAAAAATGTTGAAACATCTTGGAAAAGCTTGGTGGAAGAGCAGATGAGAGAAGAGGAAGCATGCTTTTCTTTTATTCAGTCATGCACATACTGCTTTTGGAAGCATCCAGAACTGAAAAGTACATTTGGATATCGTGTACTACTATCTGGTGGGGAAATGTGCTTTAGCTAAACCAAGAAGCGATAGACTCAAGGGGGTCCCCAGCTACATTAGTTAATATAGCATCACAATAATTTTAACCATATTTTATACTTGGGCTTTACAAAAATAGCAGATCTACAAGCTCACAGGCTACTGAGAGCTTGTACGTCGCTATTTTAGAAAATTATTTAATTTATTTTTAACACAAATGTTCTCTTCTGCGGCTAAATACATATCAGTTTTGGGGGTCCTTGACATGAAAACGTTTGAGAACCACTGCTTTAGGCGAAGGATGGTTCAGGGGGAGGGGGCAGGTCAGACGAGGCACATATCTCAGCCAAAAAATGACGACAGTCTTGTCAGTCGTTGCTGGAGGCATTATGTTTTTGGTTTTGTCCATATGGATCGTCCAGACGGGAATTTCATTATGTCTCACATAAACGTCCACTTGGAATCGAGTATGATTCAAATACAATTTCACACTGATGTGTAATAGGATAAAATGAAGTAAAGATCCTTGTGGTCAAAGGTTAAATGTCAAGGTCACGTTGACCTCACGGGGTCATCCCATTCTCATAAACGCGATATCTCTGGAACGCGATATTTTATGGTATTTCATCATATCTGCCATGAACATCCCCACTAGGCAAAGGCCCTACAACAGCAGTGACAACACAGACATGTGTGTGGGGAGGAATTAATTGGCATAACAGGGAGAAAAATGGGTTAAAATATAATTGGCTACGTTAAAATTAAACCGGGAAAAAAAGGTCAAGGTCACTCAGACCTCATGAAACACATTTCATACTTGTAAGTAGAGTGATAACTATGCACTTTCAAAAATACACTTAACACTTTAAATTCCTTTTAACAAATTCTTCACACATTGACCAAATGTCTACAGTGTAATATGTGAGGGGGTTTTGTTTGTTGCAATAAAGTCAGTCAGATAAAATGCCATTAACATTCACAGTTATTCACTTGTATTCGCAGCAGTTATGCACTACTGTATATTGCACTTTGGGACGTGGTCGTTTTTCCTTTTTGTGTGTTTGTGTGAGGGTAATGTGTTCAGCTCTCGGGGAAAAAGCTGTTTCTCAGCCTGTTGATCCGTGTACGTATGCTTCTGAGCCTGCCTGAGGGGTGAGTGGTGAACCAGGGGTGTCCGGGGTGTGAGGGGTCTCTATCATGATGTCGGAGGCCTGTTTGTTGAAAGGGCTCGAGTGGCTGTATCTAAGGCTTGGGAGTCGAGAGCTGAGTTGATCGGCTGATTCTGGAGGAGTTGGTTGCGCCTCAGGGTCCTCAGAAAATGCTACTGGGATCTTGACCAGGCAGGATGTGTTCAAGCTCCAGGTCAGATCCTCAGATATGTGGATTCCCAGGAACATCAAATGCATAGTTGATGCATAGTCCGGTGTGGTGTGATTTCTTTCTTTTTTTATTATTTTTTTAAATGGTAAAGGTTTGTTTTTAGTCTACAAGTCTACAATTCTATCCATAAACCAAAGATTCATCATTGACTGTATCAATAAATGATATATGAAACAATGTTAACATTTGTTTGGAAATCAATCAAATATGACAACTATATCTTAAGTGAATACAAAGCAAAAAACTTTCTTCTCACACTGAAGAGATGACTCAACCACTTTTTTCATAGTCTGACAGGCCCTACAAAGACTTATTTTTATAGTGGGTAGTATGCTTGTAGTCGGTTCATACTCCAACCATGAGACATACTGTATAAATGAGAGAAAGAGAGTTTTACTGTTGTAAAAATATTGGTTAAACCAATACCTGTCAAAATGGAAACATATCTGCTGTCCTTGGGGTCTGCAAACACCTAGGAACATTTACAATGCTTCTTTCTTTGAATTGTCTCTTGTCTTGAATTGAGGTTATATTTAACTTAACTGGAGAAAACATTTTCAGAGTTCTCTGAAAGAAAAATAAACTGCACATGATGTTTTAAAAAAATCTGTTCACTAAAAGGAGGCCCCTGTAAACGAACAAACCCTGTATAGCAATTATATTGTTATTGGAATACCATAGCTACTCTATTTAGCTACTGTATTTAACGCTTATTTTAACCAAAAACAAAATCACTTACACCCCCTTTAAGAACTGGAAAATTCTAAAATAATAGGTACCGTAACCTGAATTATATTTTACTTACAAATGCTACTGTGGAGTTGATCTTTTTTTTTGTCTTTCTTCTTTGTTTTCTCTTTATATTCTCGGTACTGTACAGGATTATCTGATATTTATTCCTACAGTATGGAGTTAACTGTAAAAGTCCTGACTAGGTACCGTTATAAATAATAAATACATCAAATCTGGTTTATGACTAACTGGGGGGCCCCCCCATGTCGTCAGTGATTGTGTGCATCAACAGCAAGCACAGAAAAGCACTATAGATCAGTCTAGTGACACACAACCCGTGGTGGATAAAGAACTAGAAAATAATTGTGACGCAGTGTGAGCTTGTAGATCGGCTATTTTCAAATGGCCGAAATGTATATAGGGCTGAAATGGGTAATGTACGTTTGGTAATAATCAAAATGTACAAAGTAACTAGTAACTAAAGTTTTCAAATAATTGTAGTGTAGTAAAAAAGTACAATATTTGCCTTTGAGATGTAGTGGAGTAGAAGTAAAATTATTGAAAATTGGAAATACTCCAGTAAAGTAAAAATATCCAAAATTGTACTTAAGTACAGTACTTGAGTAAATGTACTTCATTACTTTACATCACTGCACACATCTGCATGAACATGGCTTGCGTGTGTATGCCTCAGCAAACACATCCGTTATGAACTGCAAACTGTGTGTATGTACAGTATGTATCTATGTGTACGTGTGCCATAATAAGTGTGTGTATGAACAGAACAGTACGTACAGTATGTATGTAGTATGTGTATGAGGAGCTTTTCTGAATAAATACTGTATCGCCTCTCTGTCAGCTACAGTGACACTCCCTGGGTATTGAGCCTGATTTATACGTACAAATATCTGATCTACAAGCTCACAATGTGCCGTGGTGCGACACGTTGTGAGCTCATAGATCGGCTATTTTCAGTGCGTGACAGCTTGTAGATTGGCTATTTCCGTTGCGCGACACCCGTGTGCGCAACTAAGTATGACTACTCGCTTACAAAGTGTCAAGGCACTCGCTGCTGCTGGCATAATTGACTGGAAAGATTTCATTTTCACTGTAACACGGTGCAAGACAAGCAACTGGAACATCTTGTGAAGCCGAACAGCCCTTGGACAAGTTCATTTCACATTATATTACGGGTCTGATGAAAGACATACTGTACATGCATGCATGTGTGCATGCTTCCACACAGCGCACGCACACGCACACTACAGTCAGTGATTCGCCATTGATTTCTGACTGCTTGGAAATAGTAATGGGTGTCCACTGCACAGTAAAATCCTCCGTTGTTATTTATCTCCGAGGGCTTGCAAAAGAAACCAAATGGACCTCTTATCGCTAAAAGATGGCAATTTAGCGCCATCGTGGTTACCATATGAGTTGTAAGTGCTGTAAGCGAGAGGCGTGAACAGGTGGGGCCCTGAGGAATTCACACATGTTGGAAAAAAGAAGTGACATCACGACCCGTCATGTAGTGGGAAAGAACAAAGCAGGATTTACCAGCAGATGTTATCGCCCCCCCCCAGGGGGAAACCAACGTGAAGAGTCCGTATAGCCACTGTCAGTTTCCTCTTTATTGGTGACAGAGATAGATTGTGAGCAGAGGCAAAGAATTCTGATAGAACTGACAGGTGAAGATTCTCTCTCTCTCTCTCTCTCTCTCTCTCTCTCTCTCTCCCCCCCCCCTTAAGGACTCTCTACGATTCTTGTATATAGTTGTATGCATTAATTTATAATAGTAAATGTGTTGTAAAGTATGATTATTATGATATATTATTATGATTATTGATTTAATTGGCACTTGATTTCATTTTTGCAAAGATTTATGAAACGTCGCCTTTTTGTCTCCGCCAGGCCGAAAGGCATGGCGAGAGAGTATGTTTTGCCCCCTGTCCGTCCGTCCTTCTGTCTGCGACAGCTAATCTCCGCCACCGTTGGCCCAGTCGCTGTGAAACTGCGCACACACTCCCTGGATGCCACAGCAGAACCTCTGCCCCACATTTTTAAGATCAGCCTGTCATAGCCCCACCATGACGCCGACCTTTGCAAAACACATTTTTTGATATTACTCCTACAGATTTTCTCAAAAAACACGCAAATCGGTACACATTATCTCTATAGCCATGTGATCAACACGGATCTGTCCGATTTTCCATATTCCATCCTGATTGGCTAAGATTGGCTTCCAAAGTTTGCAGGATTGGTTCATTTTGAACAAAATGCCTCAAATCATGAACGCAGCATGCACTTTCCGTGCAATTTTCCACGTACATTCCCACTTGGCCCAGGAAGAAATGTCACTTGATGGTGGTGCTATAACAGGCCAATTCACGTTTTTAGCTATACTGTAACTGCACCGATCTGCGTGCAACTTTGCATGCACACTCCTAAGAGGCCAAGGAAAAACCTTTGCCCTGCATTTTTCACATATGCCTTTTAGAGCGCCACCAGGAGGCTGAGTTTTGTGAAACTATTTTTTTGCTCTTACTCCTTCAGATTCTGTTCAAAAATCGCGCAAATTGGTACACAGTACTGTATCTCTATAGTCATGTGATCAAGATGGATGTGTCCGATATTTCATATTCTATCCTACTTGGCTAACATTGGCTTCTGAAGTTGGTGCAGGATAGGTCAGTTTTGAACAAAATTCCTCAAATCATGAACGCAGTGTGCGATTTCCGTGAAATTTTGCACACACATTCCCACTAGGCCGAGGAAGAAATGCCACCCTTTTCACATTGGCCTGTTATAGCGCCACCAGCTGGTCTAATTTAGCAAACCATATTTTTGGAACAAAATGCCTCAAATCATGAATGCAGTGTCTGATTGCCGTGCAAGGCCTAAGAAGAAATGGCACCCTTTTCACATTGGCCTCTTATAGCGCCACCAGGAGGCCATAATAACCTACCTGACCTGGCGGAGACTTGTGCTCCGAGGAGCACTTTTTCTAGTTTTCTTTCATTTATTATTATTTGTTAGTGTATTATTTTGTAGTTTTGGTGGGGGATTACTTTCTGTGTGTGACTGTTTATGTATGTGTCTTGTCTATGTAATGTACAGTATACACATGCAAATGTGTGCATATGCAAATGCAGTGTGTGTGTGTGCGTGTGTGTGTGTGTGTGTGTGTGTGTGTGTGTGTGTGTGTGTGTGTGTGTGTGTGTGTGTGGGTGTGTGTTTAATCCTGCCTGCAAACATTAATGCAGTGTTTCAAACAGCAACACTGCACACCGAGGCCTGTCTGGGGAGCCTGGCCTCCCAGCTGCTTCTCACATGAGCAGTCCAGTAAAATTAGTTGATGATTGATCCCACTCCAGCGGGAGAGAAATATTTTCCTCTTTTTTTTTTCCTTTTTCTACCACCTTCCTTCTCCTAAATATTGTATTCAAATACAACAACCATTGACTTTGTAATCCCCGTGCGACACTTGCTGACAAGAAAGAAAAGTCAAGTGCAGCATTTGTCTGTGTCACACTTATCTCCCATAGTCCCTTCCTTGTCAACGTCTGCAGCTTGGAGCAACGCTTACCGCTGCGGCTGTCTCTCTGATATTATAGAGCAGCTATCTCCGAGGTGGCCGTTTGGCGAGAGGAGGTTATTTTCTTTCTAACTGTGACACTCTTTGTGACCAAATTTCTTTGGGGTTGGGCAATTGTGAATGCTCAAAATGAGCTCAGTGAGCCGTGCAAACGGAGCTTTGACATCGTAGGACTGGGAGATGGAGGCATGTGTGTGGTTTTGCAGTAACAATTCGCCTCTGTCGGGGCGGAAGCCTCTTATATCCAAAACGGTTACTTTTCAGGATTCATATTAAAAAGATAGCAAAAGTAGCAGATCTACAAGCTCGAAACGTGGTGCGAAACGACGCGTTTCGAGCTTGCAGATCTGCTACTTTTGATGCTGTTGTGCGACGCTGTACTATGATGATGTGGGCATTCATTTACAAAAAAACATTAAAAGTTAGAATATGGAGATAAGAGGTTTCTGGCTGACAGCAACGAATTATAAATCATTATTGGACCATCTCAACATCTGGTTCACATCATCACCCACTTTTGTGATTTGGGCAAAAGGAAAAAAAAGGCATTATTTATATTATTTTGTATGTTTCTTATTATTTTGCCTTGAATGCCATTTAGCTACCGTAGGGATACATTATTCAGAATCAGCAGTATTTTATTTAATAAGTAGACGTTAGTCAACAGCAGCAGGTCGCAATTTCTCATTTTAACCACAGCAAGGTTATAACCAAAACCAAACCTTTTTAAATCAAATTCGACTGAAGTTGATAATAGAACCGAAATGGGAAGAAAACAAATGTTGACTTTACTTGAATTCCTGAATTCATTAAAAAAATAGCTGCTTCTGTGCTTGTACCAATTTGAAGCAATTAGATTAAGTATCAAGTTTTACCTCAGCTGGCGTGAGTCCGGTGGTCTGTGCTTATTAGAGTGAATTATCTCTGATAATGATTTTAATCGGGGTTCAGCTCCTGCTGGCTGCCCCCCTGCTGGGTGCTAATGCCTAATTACAGCGGAGCACGTCTTGATGGGATGGGTGCCCTGCAGGCCTTTAGTCTCACACTCCTGCGATGTCTCACTATCCTCCTATCTAATCACTCATTGGACAGCCATGTAAACATCACGGCCAATCACTGATGATAAGCAGTGGATCAAAGTGATTACAAAGGCCCTGATCAAAAAGACTCTGCTGTGAGAACTGTGTGTGTGTGTGTGTGTGTGTGTGTGTGTTAGAGAGAGATGAACAGAGTTGTGTTCTAATCATCTAATGATCATATTTTCTCCCTGAAGATGACCTTCATAAGGCTGACAGTTGTCCCCCCCCCCCCCCGTGTGTGTGTGTGTGCGTGTGTGTGTGTGTACGACAGACAGACAGACAGATTATGTGGCCTCTATGCATTTGTGTGAATATATGTGTGCGTGGTTTTGACAGCAAAACACAGACACTACTAGTGAATCAGCAGACTCATTGTATTTGTGTTGTGCATGTGTTACATTTTTAACTGTCAATAACTGATGCATTTACAAAGGGAATATTTTACATTTACTTCTACAACTACAGACCTAACGGAAATTCACCTCAATGGAATTTATAAATGCTCTGTAGCTTTTAAATTAGCTTCAGAAACCTTTTTTACATAATGAGTATAGCATTGTATCTATTTTCTTGAATATTTTCAGCAATCCATCATTACAGAGTAAACGGTCTACAGTGAATATAAGAAGAAAACCATACCTACACAAAAAAGAAAAGGAAAAACATTATAGTGTGAATCCTGATATTAAAGGAATGACGCTTATTGTCCAGGGCAGAGATTTATATTTCACCTACTGTTGTCTTTCATGGGAATAAATTGAGTGTAAATCCGTCTCCCAGGGTTTGGTCATTACCAGGACTAGGTAGAGTGATTTCATGGCAGCAGATTGGAAAATGGTCCTTTGTAGCAACCAACGCCATAGAGAAAAGAACTGCTGATGGTTCACAATAACAAATGTGGCACAGTCGTCAGAGAGCTGCTCTGCCCGTTGTCTTTCACCGACACCCGATAGTAGTGCATGTACAATTATGCATAATGCACTAATGGCGGTTTCTCATAACTGTCAGGCGAGGCTGTGTGTGGGTAAAGTGTTTCCTTTGCAGACAACTTGATGCTGCTAGGCCCACGGCTGGCACGTTTTGATTTTTGCTGACGCCGGTACCCTTGACAACAAAATAGCATTGTATCAGCTGAACGGCTGAATTCTGGCCATCCTCAAAAAGTTGTAGAAAAAAAGAAAAAGTTAGAAATGTGCTTGTTGAGAGCGGAGTGTCAAAAGTTTTCTGTTTGTGTATTTTATTTTTCCTTCAGGGGATCTTAACCCATTAAAGCCGGGAAAGCATTTTCGATTTTTTTTTTTGGCGGATATACAAGCTCACTGCGAGCTTGTACATCTGCTATTTTCGAACATTTTAGAAAAATCTTGTAAGTGTGAGAACTACTCATTTAGAAGGCATTTGTAGAATCGGCCTCAGGTCTTAATGGGTTCATATCATTATAAAACTGAAGTAATGTTATTAATTGAATCCTATGCATTTTTGATTATTAATGCAATTACATTATTTTACAGAAGAAAAATGATCTTGTTTGACCAGTACAGAGGATGTGCGTTTGGAGTTTTTGAGGACGAAGCGTATATTGGTGCAACATTTAAGTATTTATGGAGATATATATTTGATGCTGAGCTGCTGCATATGGATTAGAGGCGGAACACATTAATGGGGAGATGCAACCATTATAACAACAAGCTGATGAAAAATTGATCATGTTTTCATGCTTATCTCTGTTAACTATGTCAGACTGTAATTAGTGACATGCAGAGCAGCCTGTGGTTTATATTACGCCCAGTGTTCAGAATTGTATGTCAACCACAGGAACATGAGCGCCACTGTATGACGATAATGACACAATTATGATTGAAAAGATATTGGGAGCATATTATTATCTAGTTTTACAATTCCCAAGATTTTAGAACACATTTAGTTGATTTCCCATTTGGTGGATCAAATGAAATAAAAATACATCAGGAAAAAAAAGAAGAAAAAGTAGAAAAATAAAATGAGGACACAGTAAAAATTCCCTGCATTTAAAATAATTGTATATCTGTATTTCGATGTTACAGCAAGGAAACCAAGTTAATGTGAAATTGCTGTCTGCATTTTTTTTATCTGTTATGTTAATAGATCAGAAATGCATAACAGCTGATATCTGATACGTCCCCTATAAGGGTACAAAATGTTTATATTTTTTGCAACAGGATTTGAAATAGGAGCTACCTGTATTTGTCAAGTTGTCTTGATTAGTTTCGTATACTGGCCTTGCATCATATTCTATCATGTGTAACTTTACCACTGTATACTCTCTGTCAAATTCTGAGTATTCCGTTGGTCATGCGGTATTGAAATTCACTCGAGCTTCATGCCACTTGAGCTATGAATTCAATCCTCACTCACTAGTTCTGCTTTGCTGAATCCATCTGAAACCAGGGGGAAGATATGGATCTAATACATGAGAATGAAGCGGCATGTCTCTCCTGAAACGACGTCAAAAGGTTTATGTTGCCCTTAATTCAAAGCCATGTTATAAATCCATCTCTGGCTTGCTGTAACTTTCTGTAATCCAAATAACAAAAGAAGAAACAGAAGGGAAGAATGAAAAACTAAAATACATTTTGTTGGAGTGTGAAAGGATGCACACAGACATGTGGCGCTTGCCTGTGTATTAATTATCTCTGCTGGAATTTGCTTGTCAGTGTCTTGGCAGATTTGGCCGCACATACAGCACACTACAACATGAGTTAGACACTCCAAGTGGGATTGCCATGGAATCACTGAATTAGAAAGAGTGGCTTCACACACTGTAGTTATTATTTATTTATTTATACTGGGTTCTCTCCCCTTTTGAGTCTATCTCTGAAATCACACAGCTTGAAACTCAGCATGGGTGTGATGTTTCTCATAGTTTTCCACTCCGCCGTCTGCAGTTTAAAATGAATTTCTCCACAGATTTATTCTTTATGGCTAATCACTCGAGTGCAGTAAGTCACACTTGCTCGCACTTTACAGGAAAAAAAATGAAATAACCGCAACTGAATCATCGCCTGGTGTGAGGCGATTCTTTCCAAACTGATTGGATTTCAGAGAATCCCCCAAAAATATATAAGTACCTTGATGCTTTTTAATTTAAGATTCACTTTACAGTACTTTCAACAATAGTATCTCGAAAGCCTCTAGCATTTGGTGTTGGCTGTCGTTGTCTGCCAGTGACCTCTTTCTCTTTCCCTGATTCTCTTAATATGTTCTCGTCGTTCAGTGCCATGAGTTACACGTCAGCCAACCATCACACGTCATCAGCTTGCTGCCAATGACAACCCACTGTTCTGACCATTGATTGGCAGGTCAAGCAGCAAGCGCGAGCAGGAAATCAATAGTAGTGGACCTCCAGACGGTGCGGGGGGAGTCTTCAAGGAACTGGCCCAGTAGACATTCTGCCAATCACCAAGCAGAAAATGTAAGGCCAGCCAGCCATGAACAAAAGCTATCTACAGGCAAGAAACATCAGCTTGGATACTAGATGGATTTGTGTTTGGGGAGAAGTTTCTCCAATAGTCTGCGAGGAGTGGGAAGCGGGCGGGTAAAGTTTTCTGGAGATGTTTTTGCATTATTTATGCTCATTCATATGCTAAAACTCAAGTGGGATCCGGGACCTTTGGGATTTGGCATTACCAAATGTAGGCTCTTTATCTTAACATGCAGTTGCACCAGGTCTGACAGTCTAAGCATGACAGAGCAAGCTTATTAGCATCTAGTCAGCCATTTCCAGCCAGTGGAACACATAGGAGATACAAGCGCGGTATACACAGCTATATTCACCCTCTAGCCTCTTTAAAATATGGCCTGAGGGACCCTTGAGGCTTAGTGGAGTTATGCTTTGTCCTCCTTGGTGATGCGTTTCCCATCTCTCTCAGACACAGTTTCAAATGCTGTTGGCACATCGCCAAAACAAACACTCAGCTGACACCAGTGACAATAATTCTAGCGCAGGTTCGAAAATAAAAACTGAAAAGGAAATGGTAAGACTGTAAATTTAGCACTGACACTCAAGTCTGCCTACTCGTCAGAGGCAGTGTAGGAGCTCAGCCTCTTGGAGGGCCCAAAGGGATGTTTTTTTTTTTTTTCTCAGACAGCATCCACTTCTCTTGCAGACATATCTTCATAATCGGCCACCGTTAGCGCCAAGATCATGCTGTCCTTCTTTGAAGGTTCAGTGCCTGAGTGTTGGCCATGTTCCACTACCCTTGCAGTTTCTCCTCACGCCCCTGCCTTACAATCAATGACCTGTGGCCCCGGTCATTTATCTCTCAGGTCATGTATCAGGCTGATTCAGTGTGCACACGGCTCAAGGATGTGAAGTGGATGACTCAGTGGAACAAAGAGCATTGGCCTATCAGTCCGCCAACTCTTTCAGCCCTCATCAAAGCATTTTTTTTGTCCAGTGCATCATCATATTAGCGTTCCTTGTTCATTGTGTTAAACCAATTCCTGATGGTTACATTTCTGTAAGAGACGAGCTGACCTTTGATCTAATATTTTGTCTTCCATGTAGTATTGGACTAAATGTACCTTGCCGAAGTTGTGCAGACAAGAAATAATTGTATATCATTATGTTGCATTTTATATGACAGTGCCAATTGTGAATCGGAAGGGTCATTGAAGAGAACTAAGTTTGTTTGCTGTGCTTGTTTGCTGTGTAGGAAGGTCCTCACACAGAATAATAAGCTGCAGTGACCTTCCTTCCAGGGCCTGGCAGTGGGCAAAACATTTGAACGTGTTTCAACTGTTGTCGCCTTGGGTCCCTGCCATGCACCTGCCTTTCACAAGGCAGCTGACAAAAAAACACGAAAGGAAAAAAAAAACCCTACATTTCCATGGTAACCCCTGGAATTAAAAATGCATCAGAACTTTCCACCACAAATGGAGAATGGCAACGGAAAAGCAGTGACAGCAGGCAGGGAGTGTGTTCTATTGGAGTCTGACTGAAATGTAGACTACTGCACCTGTACCTCTCAATGCCCGATGTACAGTAGCAACCTCCACAACCAGCCCCCTCACACACACACACACACACCCCTACGTGCCTAACAATCACGTGCGCACAGCGACATCACCCTCGCCTTGCCTCTTCCCTCAGTTCGCTGAGAACGGAACAATGGAACAGCACTGAGTATAAATTGCTCTGCTCCTGTACCTACAGTACAGTACCTGCCTACTCCTGCTTCATACCGTATGGGTGATCGCTGTGCAATGCCGGGCTGTTGCCTTCCACCTCCCCATTTCTGATGTGCCGTGTTTGAGAAATGGAATGAAATGGGGGGGAAACTGTCTGTGTCTTATTTCCACCTCGCTATCTCTTTCTCTCCGGCTCTCACTCTGTCTACCTCCCTGGAGATAGATGATATAATGTCCAGTGTATGGAATTGTCCCCGTCCGTCCCTCCCTCCCTTCCTTCCCGTCACCAAATGTGTCCATGGCAAGGTGATGATAATACCGGCGGTATACGGTAAATTATACCTCGGCCTCCCATGAAGTGGTATGACTTACACCACGGAGGCCGTGCAAGCTGATGACAAAACACTCCAGCCAAGAAGCCGCAAGCCTCAATTTCTCGCTCAACTCCTCCGCGTTTATTGCATTTCAGTCAAACTTGATTCTGCCTGTGGATCTTTCCTCCAGTATTCCCATCTGGCATAGTGGTTCCCCGTATTATTTTGGCTCAGGTGCTGCCAACTCCTATCTCACTTGTTGTTAGTCATATTGTGACATCACCGGTGGCTGTGCACCACTGTCGGTCGCAGAAGCGTGTCTGTTGCAGTTAAATGTGGCAGGTTGCCACGGTGATCTGTCCACAGCACCTACTGTAGACGGTCCCTGCCACATGTCTTTGATGATGGCTTGATTCTTTGTACTGAAATGGAGTCTTTTGTGTTCATCACAGAATTGTAAGCCAGGACAGTATAACAATGAGAAGCAACAACACATGTACAGTAACTTGTCTTTTGGATTATATTTTTTTGATCCAGCGTGCGTATATATTTGTCTTAATACGACCAATTGGATTAAACTAGTTACTTCTTTACAGTTCTACGATAGGTCTGCTTGTTGCCAGGTTACCAAGCTTGTGCGACCAATTGCAATCGCCACAAACATATTCAGAGTTTACCAAATGCTTATTGTTTAAGCATGAATTAAGCTTCAGTGTTTTAAGTACATTCATTTACTGTATTTTAGGATGATATATATATGTGACCTACAGTGTTTATAGTAAGGAGTCACCCTGCCTTTCATGACAAACTACTAACCTTTCACAGTAATGGCCATCCCTTAGCCCTAAAACTAGGCCCTTGTAATTAAGCTTTCAAATAATTGTAATGGAGTAAAAACTACAATATTTGTCTCTGAGGTGTAGTGGAGTAAAAGTAAAATGTACAGTAGTACAGTACTTGAATACTTACCACACTGATTGTTGGTCCTATTAATGTCTGACCACTTACATTACAATTTGTATGGTTGGGGACAAAATGTCCTGAATTAATTTGCATTGATTTGTCAGCTGTTTGACTCTTTGTGATTTGAACAGACCGAACCATCTAACTATATCCTACTGTACAGCAACTGCAATCTGTTTATTCAAGCATTGATTAACCCATTGATTTAAAAAGATTGCTCCTGCCACATGTTATTTGTATAAAAGGAAATTGAATCGCTTCTGCCGCTCAAAATAAATAAACCCAAATAAGTAAATTAATACATGAATAAGACATATTGTAGCAATTATCTTCATAGAATTAATCCTAACAATCTTTGTTGACGGGCCAAAAATGATGTCTTTTTTAGCTTGCAGATGGATTTCACACATTGCTAGAACATTCCACATCAATGATTTGATTCATTTACCTTTAATTGAGGGCTTTTAATTCCAAAGTGATCTTGGCAGCTGTGTAATCGGAACCATCTCAAGCAGGAAAGCACAGTCCAACATGGGATGTCTCCTTTAGCGAGCTACTACAAAGATTCAACTGGCTAAGTAACCAAGAGCACATGGAGAGAGCAGGAAATCTATTCTTGGAAAGGCCATTTGGAAAAGAACCCTCTGATCTAATTAAGTAGAATAAAAATGCAATCTTTATGCAAACAATGGCATTTTATACTGCATACCACAGTGAATCAAGTTAAGTTGGTGAGAGTTATCAATGTCTATTTTTCTTGCCATGACATACTGTAGCACCAACAGTCAAAGTATTGAATTGGTCAAATTGTCACAGTGCTGATGTGACTGTTATCATAACTGTGTGGTCATTCTAAACAGTGCGAGAGACATAATATCACCTGCCTAGCTCCAGGGGAAAATGTTGATATTCTTTTTGTTTACTACTTGCTAATTTGGATTGTATAATTTGCGAATAACCTTTTTCTGAGAAAGTCCTTACTAAGTTCTTGCTGAAATCTAAGAAAACATGCTGAGAAAGACACTGTAGGTAGGCTACAATTGTCACTTCACATTTTTCTAAAGCAAACGTAATCAGCATAATGCTTCATCAGCCAATGGAGACAAGTTTTGCTTCAGCAGCTATGTGTAGAAACAATAACGGAAGGCCTCGACTAACAGTACTGCCTAAATGATATTTGAATATCTTATACTGTACAAGATTAATGTCTGACATTGAATCAGCAAAAGCAGAGATGTCGTGAGTATACACAGTGTAATTTACACACCTACACCTAATTCTCACTATAGGCTGTTAACTTACAACAGCTTACAACAACAGAGAGCAAGGATCACCTGCTGTCAAAGGAGCTGCATAATTATCTTGCTTGTTTCCAGGATGTATCAGTGGTCCAGTTTGATATGACGCTGCTGTAGCACCTATTCCCGTGATCCAATTGATGCTGAACAGCAGCTGGCAGTACAGTATGTCTAATAGGCAATGCAAATTGTGCGATTAGAAAAGGGCATTCTAGGTTCTCCACCCTTCTATTGAATCTGCAGATATTCAGGGCACAGCCTCAAAACGCTGCAACAGACAAGACAATTCAATGGTTGTCCCATGATCAGTTTATCACACTTTGCTCCCAGAGTTAGTTGTTAGTTGTTAGTATCAGTGTTTCAAGGGTGTGCCGGAGCTCCCAGTAGATCCAGTCTGCATAATGGCTTGTTTGTGCATGCACAGTGTTTACACCTCTTGAGGTTCCTTTAAATAGTTCCATCAATGTATTATACTTGGACAACTCTCAAAAGGTTTTTTTATGGATGCGAAAAACCACCGGAAATCGAACCTGTTCCAAAAACAGTGTGTGGAAACAATACCAGAAGGTCTCAACTATTTACACTTGAATACTTTTTCTGTACAAGGCTGATGTCTGACATTGATTTTCTGCAAAAGCAGAGGTGGGTGAGTATACAAATGTAACATACACTCCTATATGTACTCACTACACATCACATCATTATAATTATGTTAAGACATGACACAACAGATGCTTGAAGTACCATGGCAGATGATTGCACATATTCATGTGAACTTGATTCAAAGTATTAGTATAAAGAGTTACATTGACCAGATGTTTATTTAAGTAAAACATATTAAAAGCCAACACCAGCCTATTGATTTCAAGCGTGTTGGGTGTGTAGTGCAACAGTAGACTTCATGAACACAATGAGAGGTCTGATTCATTTTTAACTGTGTGACAATTCCGGACGAAAAATACAACCTTGGTGTGCAAATGCCTAAGTCCTCCTGCTGTTTCTATAGAGCAGAACTCTCGCTGTGTAGCAGTGATTGCAGCATTGATTACAGTCAGGGAACATTATTAGGTGTTTCCTTTTTTTTGGTCTTTTTCTTTTCTTTTTTACTATTATTAGTCTGCTGTGTTTATATGGCTGTATTCTGGAGAATATGCAAAACATTGTAGCATGAAACACAAGTGCCACCGCTGCACTATTGTGGACTTAATGTGACACAGATGCCGACTCTGTCACAAAGAAAGCAGTGGAAAACACATTAGCAATGGAAAAGCCAGCATGTCCCTCCACGCTGGAGACAAAGCAGTTAGAGGGTTGTGGTGTAACCACCAAAGGATGTCACTTGACTTAATTTCTTCATTTCATTGTATTTTATTTTTTCCTTTTTCCGTCTACGACACTGCCTTGTTTCCCCATTTCATGAGATTGCCTTCTTTCACGTGTGAAGGGTGGAGTGTGTGTGTGTGTATGTGTATGTGTATGTGTATGTGTATGTGTATGTGTATGTGTATATATATATATATATATATATATATATATATATATATATATATATATATATATATTGCCACCATTATTCTCCCAATTTACTCATTATGCCACTTAATTCCTCCCACTGCTTGCCACTGCTGTTGTACCCTACTGGCTCACCTGCCAGTGAGGTGCCCTCACCCGGAGGATGTAGAGCCTCTGTCCTCCTCCTCTCATGCAACATTCCCCACTGAGAGGCTAATTGTGTTCGTATACACACTTGGCAAGCCAGATCCACCGCAGTGGATTCGAACCCCTAGACTCCACGGTGGTGTGCAGGTACTTTACCCCTCCGCCACCCGAGTGCACCTACCCCCCCCCCCCCCACACACACACACACATACGCATTGTGTGATTTGATATTGTCACTGATTAATATTATATTTTTTGGTGTAATTTGGGGTCCCTGGAAGACAACAAATTTTGCTTTTGGGTCTCGTTGAAAAAGTTTGGGAACCACTGACTTATAAGACTGAAAACATACGGTGTTGAATTCTCTAATAATATGATTTCTGAAGAATCCTATTAATTAGTTTGTTGTGGAGAATGACACAGTGGTGTTGATCCGGTTGTCAAACCGTGGGAGGATTACTCACCCCTCTAGAAAGAATCCTCCGCCTGCAATGAAAGGAAAATCCAGCTCCACACCTTCATCTTTTCTACTTCACTTTTTTTTTTGTTTTTTTCATCCTCCTCCATTCATTTTTGTCAGCTATGAAACACCACTGTGCTGCTGTATTAGCGGCTTTCAGACTGTTCAAGATTAAGCTATAATACAAGTCAGCAGAAGAAATGAATTGTGCCTGTGTACCTCCAGTGTCGCTCTGCTGCCATACACAAATCCCTGTGGATTACATACACAGCAGGGGTCAGGTTAGGCTGACAATTGACGGTTTTGAGTGTTTTGTTTGTTTGTTAGTGTGGTTGCCCTAACAGGGCAACCAGACTATAGTAATAGATCATCTTTATTCTTTCTAGATAAACTTTATTTTGCTGTGCTACTCCTCCCACAGTTTATTTTTCCCACACTCGTGCCATATGTCAAAATGACCTGCTTCATCGGGAATCCAGGGCTATCATTCTGCTAAGAGATAAGTTGTATAGTTTAATTGATATTGTAATTTCCCCATCCACTTTAATAGGAAAATGAAAAAACTCAAATTCAAGTATTTTTTTCTCAGAAACCGTAAGGGCTAGAGTTGAAAAACTTGGAGGGGAGGTTCATAGTTTATTGCCAAATTATTAATAAAAGAATTACACCAGTCGGCCACATGGTGGCGCTATAACAGCCCACTTTACCTTTTGGCCTATAACTTTTGAATCGTAGGTCGTAAAACCCCCTTTACCCCTGGATTCCTTGGGTCATGACGCAACTCCCCATATATGCCACGCCCATTTGCGTCTGGATAGATTTTCCGCCATTTTGATTTTTTTTCAAAGCACCTATAGCTCCTCCTCCTACAGATTTTGTCCAAATCACACAAAAATCGGTACACATGATCTCTGGACCCATGCGATAAACACCTCCAAGCGGAATTTTGATAGTCCATACCGTTCGTCCGTAATTGGCTTCCAAATTTAGTGGGAGGGGCCTGTTTTATAAAAAACGCCAAAAATCGTGAACAAAACGTCCGGTCCATCCCAAATTTGCGCAAAATGTAACCGATTGATGCAAAAACATGATTTTTGGGGGATCAGTTCTCTCAAAATGAAATACAAGTGATCTCGGGAGTGACATGACGATGTCATTGGCCCGCTACATTTGTGGGAGGGGCCTGTTTCCTCAAATCGAAACGGCACGTGTCACGAACGCGGGATCCGATCGGCACCGAATTTGAATTGCGTGGCCTCCGACGATATTCCTCCAGGCGTATCCCTCGAGTCCCGGCGGCGGCGGCCCGCTAACGGCGCCGGCGCAATCACACTTTGCAATTTCACAGAATTGCGACGCGTCTAGTTTGTTTTTGTTTTTTACGACAGGTTGGAAATGTTTCTTCTGGACATTCAGGCTGGTAAAACTCGTCAGACCCTTTTTAACTGTCAGTAGGACTAAGCTACTTATACTTAATAGGCTATAAGCTTGTTGGGCTACGTCATTAAATGCCCCTGCCTGTCATTCAGCATTGAAAGTAGATATGGCCGTTTTCTTTTCCTTTTATCATACTGTAGGTCTCACCAACCGTAATCATTACGGACATTCTGGCAGGCAGTTTATCAAACAAATCATAGTGTGACCTCAGATACACACTATATGAATTTGTTAGCAGATGTCTTAATTTCTGTGTGTGTGTGTGTGTGTATGTGTGTGTGTGTGTGTGTGTGTGTGTGTGTGTGTGTGTGTGTGTGTGTGTGTGTGCGCTTGAGATTGTGGGTCTGTAAACACATTAATTAAACCTGAAATCATGTGGCAGACGAGAGAGAATAGACATACATTATGTTCAGCGTTTCCAGCACCCGGTGAATAAAAAGCTTGACCCCTACACACGGTAGGTATCGCGCTTTCACATGAAGATTGATTTGAGGCACTGAGCATCCCACCCTCACAGCTCCACTGTCATCCATCCAGTCTCCTCTTCGCATTCTAAAGCAATGCCCCCCTTTAGCTTACCATTCTAATCTGAAAGCAATTTAGCCCATTAGCCCAATGTTGAAGAGGCAAACTGTGCCATGTGCATCTACTCTCAGCCCCCGTACGGAACTGTAGAGCAATTTGTTTGTTAATAATGGGGCGAGTGCTCAACGTTGGAAACCAGGCATTTCTGACAATAAGGCAAACAACAACGGAAGTATGGAATGCATTGTGCAAATGAGCACATAATTGAGCAGGAGGAAACATTTATGGAGGACTCTATGAGGTTAATTGCTGCCGTTACACACAATACTGTTATTACTATGGTAAAAATATTTATCCTGTTGATCTAATGTTTAGAACCCCCTTTTTTAGTCTGCTGCTTGGACCTATAATAAGGCTGTGACAGCAGAGGATAAGGTTTCAAGTCAGGTTGGCAGGGTTTTAAGTTGTTCTGCCAAGGTCTGGACAAAGTTAGGAACTTTTCACAAATATTCAGTCTTTAATGCTTTTGAAGGCGTGTC
Source organism: Gymnoscopelus microlampas (assembly GCF_963454915.1). NCBI lineage: Eukaryota > Metazoa > Chordata > Actinopteri > Myctophiformes > Myctophidae > Gymnoscopelus > Gymnoscopelus microlampas. The sequence continues at coordinate 21,697,049 of NC_139946.1, forward strand.
TGTAAAGTGCTCTGGAAGATCATCATATTGTTCCTCTTACTCAGCTATGGAGTAATGTGTTACGGTAATTGCTGAGTTCTGTCGTCACTTTCAGGGCTCTTTGAGAGTAATCATACGGGACAGTGATTGACAAAGCTTTATTGATAGGAGCAATTTAAGACACTTGAGACTTCCTCTTAACATATTGTTCTCATCGTCAGTCATTATATTTTATATGATTTATGTTGTAAAAACACTCTGAAGCCAAAAAACTGGGGGGGGAAATCAGCCCCTCTAGAACAGTTGAGTCATTTGAAGTGAATAGAGGTTCAAATTAACGAGAGAATAGAGATACAGTTGAGTTAGCTTCCAGTCATTGGCATGGCACCAATGATAACAGCCTGTCTGTCCCTTGTCATTATTATCTATGTTGTTTAATATTACAAAGTCTTTCCTTTCAAATTCTTTCCAGGAAATAAAATATTCCTTACCCCAAGCTGTGATAACCCTCTGACGAAAATCATTTTGCTTCCTTGTCCCCAGACTATAGGGTCAGTGAACTTGCGAATGACTTTATGCTACAGTAGCTTTAATGGTGACTGATTATTACAGAGTTTCTTCCATTTGAGACCACTTTTACTCTCGGGTTATTAAATTGTTTTCTGTAATGTTATCATCTTAATCCATTCACAGGCAGACAGAAACGACAAAACAACGCAAAATTGCAGCACTCGCTCTTGAAGATAATGCAGAGACAAAGGATGAATGGAGAGTTGTTGTTTTTTAGTTTTGTTTTTTATGCACCCATGTGAAGTGGGTATTGACTTCAAGTGAGATTCAGTGAAATATGACAAAGACATCAATTCATCAAAGTGATGTGTCAAGTTGCTCTCAGTCGCCACTGTGGAGCAGTATTCCAAAATCCCACATGAAGCATTCTGAGTCATTAGGACTTCAATATCGAAATCTTAACGAGGTTGTTCATTTGCAGCTCTGTGGTACTCCGGCCTGCTCCGCATGAAGAATGTGTCTGGGGCCGTAGACGCAGAGACACAAGAAGGCTTCCAGGTAGAAGACGTGTCATCCATCACTGGCCTGCCTCTGACATTAACTTTTTTTGTCAATGCCACTGTCTCCAGTTTGTCTGCAGACTGAAGGATTTGAGAGCCACTTTTTATTTGCATGCTTTTAACTCCGCCCAGCTCGGGTAATGGAGCTGGTTGTGCAAGCAATTAATGCAACCACAATGCCAAAAGTGGTGATTTGTCATACGCCGGTGATATATAATCATTATATGGAATGTAACACTCCCAAACTGCCTGGCTTAGGTTGATGTTGTGAATCCATCCCATTATCTATCAATCTGTCTGACTGTGTGTCTGATTGAATATCTGTATGTACAGTGTGCATGTATGCATGTATGTACTGTATAGTCCAGTGGTTCCCAAACTTTTTAGCCCGGGACCCAATCTTGTGAAAATAGCAGATCTACAAGCTCATAACACGTGACACGTTGTGAGCTTGTAGATCTGCTATTTTCTCTATTTTTTAAAAGTTTCCTTATGTATATATGGCATTTCAAATTGTACCTTTTTTCCCCTTTTGAAATAATTGTAAAATAATTATTGTAAATTTGTAAAAAATTAGGAAATCCACAAATGGGTCCCGGACCACTGTTTGGGAAACACTGGTCCATAGTGTTAGCCTGGGTGCCAGCCTGCTTCGCTGCGTTCGGCGGATTTTTTTTTCTCTCTGCGCTTCTCAGTCTGGAATGCCTCCTATCTCCAGGAGGCGGGACACAGCAGCCAAGGTTCCAAACCTACCGTGGCTTCTGATTGGTCTGTGGTGCGGGGCGGGACAAAAAAAACGGTGTGATCGTTTTGATTCGTCATTCGTTTGAACAACATCCAATCAGCAACGACGTTGCCTAACGTAACATATGTAGTTCCTGTGTACTTCCTGTGTAGTTCAGCAAGACGAGTCAATCGGGGGCATTCCAGACTGAGAAGCGCAGAGAGAAAAAAAAATCCGGCGAACGTAGCGAAGCAGGCTGGCACCCAGGCTACCATAGTGTATGTCTGTACAGTATGTCTGATTGACTGTGTGTGTGTCTCTCTCTCTCTCTCTCTCTCTCTCTCTCTCTCTCTCTCTCTCTCTCTCTCTCTCTCTCTCTCTCTCTGACTCAGTGTTTCGGTCTGACAATGTACGTTTGACTCTGTCCAGTATTGCTGGTATTTGTGACTATACAGTACAGTGAACACAAATGCCTGACCTGATGTTCATTGGTTTTGACTTCATAAGCAACAGCGCTGCTAATTTATTGTATGAGTTATCTTTACTCCCTAGAGTCCCTCTGCCACCTGTCCTCTCCTGGCCTTAAAATGAAGGCATTTCAAATAGCTCTGAAGCCCCTAGGCTGACAGCTGTGAGAGTAGAATAAATGCATTACCCTCCTGGGTACTATAGCCTGTAATAAGTTCCCCATTAATCGCATCCGTTGGGGAAAATTTGTTTAGTCCTTAATTACATATAATTAAAATTGGTCTTGATTCTCTGAGATTGAAGCTGAAGAATGAGACTGCACGTTTTCTTTCTTCCCCTTTGGTCATTCTGTGAATTTATGTTCAGTGTGACTCCCATGCCAGTGTGATTTCTCATAGCCGGCGATTGATTGTTCTCAAGGAGAGCAAAGGGCACTAGAAAGGAAGTGAAATTGTCAGCTCCAATGCAGGTTTCCCGAGATTTCTAACCACAGAGGAATGATGGAGCTTGGCGAGCCTGGTCAGAATGCATAACGAAAGAAATGTCTTCTACTGAGTATTACATTTCACACTGCTCTCTTTCTCTGCTATGAGGCATTTCTGTTTACACCATCCTAACTCAAAGTAGAATCATGGCTGTCTGGATTCAAGCTCCTTGTGCTACGCTGCCAAAAATAAATCAGTTGCCAGAAGTTGAGTTCATATCCGATTTTGGCTGAGAGGTAGAGGTGTCTGTGACCTCCAAAGACTCCTTATGGTCGTTAATCCATATGAAATGATTCCAGAGAATTCTCCCTGGAGGTACTTGCATACCACTGCCTAAAGTTAGTACTCTGGCTCTTTGCAGACATTGAGTATGTGAAAGAAATACAGCCAAGTGTGCTAGAAATTAAACAAATAGTAATAAGAGTTGAGGATTGGGAGATTACAGGGTGCTGTTGTTGTGTAATGGGATTACAGTAATCTGGTTACAAAACTGAAGCTGTACTTTAAAAAATAGCATTATTAAGGAAATGTTTCTGAAGAAGCATTAAAGTGCAGAGAGAGATTGTTAATAGTAAATGCATAACGTTGTAATGTTACATAATTAATACAAATCGTCTTGATCATGTGTGTAAGGCAAAAATATGAGATAATCACTCATTTAAAACATAAATTGCATTTCATTCAAGAGCAGCTGTAGCTGATTACAGTTCGTCAAAATAATGTCATTAAAGTAACTCTATATTGTTTGGACGTTGGAGTAAAAGTAATCACATTTATTAAGTAAATAACGTTACACTACTGAGTTTGAGTACTTCTGTGAAATTATGCTGACTATTATACCATATTATCATTAACATTAAGTTACAGATAAAATGTTTAAAGCAACAATCACAATTTGTTGACAAAAACGAGAAAACCAATCAGGCGCTCAATGGAGACAAAAACAACTGAAGAAAACGGATCAGATCCGAGCACTCAAAAATCAGGCGAAGACTCTGAAAAGACTTTATTGTAGCAAAAAAGTTAAAAAGCCAACATGTTTTTACTAACTGGCAAAAGTAAGTGTGACAAACAAACAGACCGATTAAATGGTGTCGGTTCACTTGAGAAATGCAAATGAACAATCAATCAATGAACACGTCAAAAAACGCATGTGTGTGCGTGAATGTCTATTATACGGATAATAGACTGATGACATGAGCATAACGCACTACACAGGAACAATCAATCAACACATTTGGAGATTGCATCTTATATCTGTTTTCTTCAACAGCTTCAACTGTTGACAACAGCAATTAGTCCACAAAGCCAAAACAATAATTCTGAAAAGGACTATGATTTAGTGCACTGCTCATTCGTGATCACTACTTCCCCAAATCCCCTGAAAGAAATCATTCAACCTCTTAGAAAGGAGTCAAGTGAGTTCTTTTGCATTCAAAAACATTAATTGTGTGTGCAACACAATCTTTATTATGCAGGCACCTCTGGGTGCTTTCTAGGGTGTCTTGTGGTTTTGGCATCCTGCCTGGTGGATGTTGAGAGCGGGGTGTGAGAGACACATACTGTATGCCGTGATAAATAGAGGCTGTCCGCGTTATTGGAGCACTATCATTGATAACACAGTCGATCCGTATAACACGACAGACTGTTTACATTTGAGGTTAGGATTTAGCATGACAAGTACCTCTTGTCTGATGAGTTGTCGACAATAACCTTTTCACAGCTCTATGCGGTCATCAAGACCACCTGTAGAGCGGTAGATGTTTTTCTGTGGCATTTTATTTTGCATATTAAAGATGATGTGCTTGGCCATCGCTCCTTTTATTCCATCTTATGACTCTTTAGTCTCCAGTGATGAGACGTGATATTTCAAGCTGGGCCGTTTGCTTCACAACTCTCTCAAGTAAAAAAAGACAAAAAAGACAAAAAATGAAAACAAATAACTTACTTTCTTGAAGGTGACCTAGTGGATGGAGTGCTATGTTTGTTGGCCCTGTCTTTAGTCTGCTCCTCTAGTTAGCAGCCTGGGAATGGTAGGAGTTCGTTGGCGCAATCTGACTCGATATGCTGTTGATTTATCGGTCCATGGGGACCATTTGGGCTTGTAAAACAAGAGGTGAAGCCAAGACCATTAAGCTATGTAATCAGCCATGCTGAGTGTGATACCACAGTCCCTACTTCAATCCATTCATGCTCCAAGGACCAAAGCACACTTTTGTTGGTTGTTACATCTCTACACTTCAGTTCTTTCTTACTTTCTTTTTACTTTCTTTCTTTTTTCTCCTCTCGATTTGTCTGAGCAATTATTTCCACTTTTGAAAAGGTCAGCTCGTGCCCAATTTCCACAGATCGAGCATGTATGGGAAGCCAAAGAATTCTCTATAAAGCACTTTTTTTTAAATAAATTTCACCGCTTTGGAGTTAATGGTGTTGTTTCAGTGTAAAAACAATGCACAGGGGACTTTCTGTTTCTGTGAAGGGTTGGCGATCGTGGCCCCGACACATGTGATTGTTCCACTTTTCCCCAACCACAAAAAAAATGTTATCTTCTGTTCTTCTCCAATTTCAACCCCTAAAAACACTCTAAATTACTCCTACACGCTGCTATCGAAGCAAAGCACATGGAAAAACGCGAATGGGGTGTGTTTTAAGGTTCAGTGGACTGGTTTCTCAGTGGGGGAGGTTGTTCTGCAAACTACTTTCCAAATAGGTTGTATTGACTGATTTCCCCTAATAATGCCTCCCAGGGAGCCTGTCACATTTGTAAGCAGCCCAAGGGTGGACATTTAACTGTAGCCTTTGCAAGTTTTTTTTTTCTTTCTTTTTATTATTTTCTTATTTTTAAAAGGTTCATTAAAATAACATAAGGGGCTTTAACTTTTGCCAAAGAACATGAGGGAAATGGTAATTTGTCAAAGTTTTCATATTGTTATACAACATTAATTTCCATACAGCATACAATTTCCCTAAAGACTGTAGCTTTTCAGAAAGCGAACCCAGGGTCACAGATGTGCTCTGCTAGAATGAATGGAAATAAGTAATGCATGGAGCTACACTTGTGGTCATTAGGGGTGTCCTTCCTGCACGCCTTTCTGCACCTGTTCTACTTCTGTAATGTTCCCGTTCAACGTGTTCAAGTTACTGCACACTTCAACATTTCCATTACTTTGAGTGTAGAGGTGAAAGTTGGAACAACCTGAAAAATACTACAAAGTAATATTGTTAAAGGAGGAGTTCACCCAAAAAAGTACTTATTTTCTATCAATTACACACCCCATGAAGCCTTGATTTCAAGGATTTATTTTTGTTTTTGTGGCATTCCTAAGACAATAATTTGATGACCGTGTGTATTTCCGGTAGGAGACAGAATTAATCTACTTTGTGTCTCCTACCGGATACATTAGCCGGTAGGAGACGGGAATCAAATTATTAGCTTAGGAATGCGACAAAAACAAAAAATAATCCATGGATTCAAGGCTTCATAGGGTGTGCAATTGATAGAAAATAAGTAATTTTTTGGGTGAACTCCTCCTCTAAGTAAGTAAAAATACGAGGGCAGTGGCAAACGTTGGCATTCAAATAATTCAAATAAACGATAAAATGAGGAGGCGATTTTCACTTCTTTTTATAAAAACATTTCGTATTGACTATGAATTTTTAGGCTGCCGACAATGATGATCCTGGGAATTTTTGTTTGACCTTTTTAGCTGTGACCTCACACTCACAGCTACAGTAGTATTATAGTATAGTAGTTTCTCCTCCTGTTTGGTTTAGTCTACTTTGTTGTTGTCAGTCTCATGCAACATTACAACTTACAACAAATAAACATTTTGAAAGAAAGAAGTAAGATGACACGGCAATCTAAGACATCAAAAAACGTAATCCAGATCTTGGTTTGACCTATGGCTGAATGAGCACTTCAAGCCATACAGCACAACTAGGGGTGCAACAGTTAATCGAACTAGTAGATTTAATCGATTATTTAAAAAAAAACATTTTTAATCAAATCGATTTAGGGGAAAAAAATTGTCATTATAGGCGAAACGTTATTATGAAATGTTGAAAAGTAGTGAAAATAGCAGAAAAACGCATCCCATTGCAATTAAAGGTAGGGTAAGTGATTTTATTTGGTTAAAATAAGTGTTAAATAGCTCTATATTCTGATAGTACTCATTGCTATAGAGTGTTTGTTCAGTAAAATGAGTCTCCTTGTCTCTCCAGCTCTTTATAAAACAGAAAATGCATTTTCATTTCAGTTTCATTTCCAATTTTATCCAATCAGGATAGAGAACTCAATCAGGATATAGATTAAACAAGTGAAATTGGAAGTGGGGACACTAAGAAATGAGCAGGCAAAATTAGAACTGGAACACTATAAAAATGAAGCTTAAAAATTGGTTCTTTCTCCTGATTGGCTGAGATTTTGACACCTACCAGAAAATGTATTTTCTGTTTATTAAGGAGCTGGAGAGACGGGGAGACTCCTGTTACTGAACAAACACTCTATAGCAATGATTACTATCAGAATATAGTGCTTTAACCTTTTCACTAAATACTTTTTGTTTTAACCAAAAAATATCACTTACCCTACCTTTAATCGATTTAGTTGATTATAAAAAAATGTGTTGATATAAATGTGTTGTTATAGGTAGTGCTGTATTTGTATCTCAGAATTGTTTATTTTGGTTTGATATGCAAAATGGCCAATATACATTTTAATCATTAAAAAAATGCTACTCTGTTATTTCATGAATAGAAAAAATAATCAATGGAAAATTAATCAATGGAATAATTGCAAAGAAAATAAGCGATAGTTGCGGCCCAACGCTTTTGTGTCACTCACTGCTGATCTAAGACACCAGCCCACAGCTCCAACCTGCCGTAGCTCAGGGTTCATGGATGAAATATCATCCCAGGGACAGCAGACTGCCCCAGACCTGAGGAGGATGTCTGCTCCCGCACTTTTACAGCCTCTCCATCCCTGGCATGAGGCCAGGCCATGCAATGGCAATGTCCTTTAAAGCAATAACGTGCACTAAGTTGTACCGAAGTCACTGATTCCTCTGCCAGTGTAATACTTTGGGCAGATGATAAATGGCCTGGTAACACAGACGGGACAACAATCGAACCTCAGATTAGAGAACTCTAGAGCTCTCCTATTTTCTTTGGGTTGTAAGTTCAACACACCTCTTCACCCGGTTTCCTCCTCTGCTAATATAACTAACATCACGTTTGTAAGGGTTTCAGAGGACATTTGGTGCAGCTCTCACTGTTACAAATCACCTCAGCCACTCATCACTTGGTCCCTTTCGATGAGAACCCACCTCGCATTGGAGAGGAACCCTTGAAACCACTAAATTCCGTTCCACTACCGCAAAAAGTGACTTCAAATACGAGACTTGTGTTTTCATTTGATAATAATGATGAGAGGAATGAGGGGGCAGAAGCTGTGAGGAGATGGTAGACTCATAATACTTTCCCCCGAGATGCTTTCCACTAACCCCATGGTATGGGAAATACATTTGTGAAACCGCAAGGTCACATGCAAAACGTGTTCTACCTTTTCTCAACATGTTAGTATGGCACTTCAGTAAAGGGGGGAATATAAGGTCATGTCATTCACACTTAATATTTTTTTTACATTACTTAATGCTGCAAAACACATTATGCACAACATAATGCTGATACTGATCCTCGCTTCATTATACAGTATTACTTTTGCTCTTGTTTACAATATGTGTTAATCCTTCAATTCAATGTACACCACCCTTGGCCTTGTGTAGCCAGCGGTAACAAACCTACACCCACTGCTTTGAAAACCAATGCTGATACTATCCCATACTGTATGATGGAACACCTTTTTATTGGTTCTGTTCAGTGGTTTAAAGTAACTAAGTACATTTATTTAAGTACAATTTTGAGGTATTTGTTTACTTAGTGCAGTACTTTAGTGGAGTATTAACAATTTCCAATACTTTTACTTCTACTCCATACATTAACCACTTAAGCTCTATATATTTCGGTTATTTGAAAATTGCCGATTTACAAGCTCACAACTGGTCGCATCGCGATGCGTTGTGAGCTTGTTCAAAAGAACAAATCGCTGATCTGTTTTTGGGCAAATATTTGCCTATTATGACATGCCCAGATTAGGGACGCTAGGGTTCACCTGATTAAGACCAACAATTTACATTACATTGTTCTGATGATGTTCGTTGTAAGATGTCCCACTCATTTAATTTACCAAGTAGCTTAAAACAAGCACAGAGTGTTATTTTTCCATACTATTTGAGAGGTCAGTATCTAATCCAGCTCTAGCACGTATAGCAGGAAGTTCACCAGGTACAGTGGGATTCTCCTGTTGTCCGCTTGCCTTGGATTCCTCCCTGTGAGTGTGAACTCTTCGTGAGCTTCTTAGTTCTCTGTGGGAGGTTGCGAAGCAAAGGAAGGAAGGCTTTTGTGGTTCACTTGAACCAGAGCGCCATCCGAGAGTTGAGCGGCGTGGGGTCGCCTCTAACAATGGGATGTACATGTGTGAGGGAGTATTCTGCAGGCCAACTCATGTTTGCCATCAGAACACAGCGCTCCCCGATGTTCCAGATGTACGTCGTTTCTCAAAGGAAGCTGTAATCAGTGTGCAATAACACCACATTAAGTGCCTGATGATACACTTTTAGTGTGATTAACTACATGTTACCTTGCAAATGTTTTTGCCATGAGGCTCAAGCAGTTTGTCCGATGGAGATACACAAGGCTTCTGAATTAATGCACATTTTGACTTCAGAAGGCCCACAAATGTTGACTGATTCCATTCCCTGTTGTTAGCCTTGCCTATACCAAGACACTTTATTGGATAAGGTGTATTATAAGATCATATTTTATTTGACTGCAGCAGAGTCCTGTGAGGGTTTTGTGATATTACAAACTGTTTACTACATTACTGTTGAACGGTGTGTAGCACAGGATGTCTGGAAAAAACACTCTCACACTGTCTCTGTCTCTGTGTGTGTCTCTCTCTCTCTCTCTCTCTCTCTCTCTCTCTCTCTCTCTCTCTCTCTCTCTCTCTCTCTCTTAGTATCTCACTCTGTATGAGGTGTTGAACCAGGGCCATATGGCCTGCAGTCACAGTCTGGTGGGAGGCTCCGCTGTTGAGGATGTCAGTGGTCTCTCCACTTGGAAGAGAAGCACAAGAGTCATGACCTGCCTACCCGCTTGGAGACGTGTAAGTAACGGTGTTGATATTGCGTGCCGAGATGCGTACGTCCTGCCCATTTAAAGTAGAGCAACAGGAAAGCCCAAGGGTACCTGCTTATGTAGTGCTGATATCAGCCGCATACCATGAATCTAGATTCAGGCGTAGCTATACAGTTAGTAGTTTGTGTCTGGGGTTAAGTATTATTGAGGTAGATATACAAATTATTTGATTGATTGATTGATTGAAACCTTTATTTATTCTCGAAAAGAACATCAAGGTTTACCCTCCTTTGCAATGCTGTCGAGATGACACACACAAAAATCAACAATTAAGACATACAGATATGAAACACAGAAACAACAAAATAAGACCATAACAGAAAACTAGTAATACTTGTTATTGTAGGACTTTTGAGATATTCAGCACATATTCTTTCGAGCCCGACCAAATATCAGCTGATTTTTTACATTTAAAAATATTTCAAAACAGTGCTGAAGTGCTTATTATAACTGTTAAGGTAGTTATAATGTGCTGTTCCACTAAGCAATATGACCAGCACTTATAATACGTTACAAACGCTGTTATAAGTTGTCATACATGATTATAAACATTTATATCAAGTGTTAAAATGCCTTATAAGCACATTATAATGCATTATAAATGCAATTATAATGCATTATAGACCCGCCCTTTTCAGTAAAGTGTTACCATGACATTTATTCAAATCAAAGTTTTTAAAATTGATGCCAAGATTTTGCCCTTTTTTCTTTCTTTTCTTTTCTTTCTTTCTTGTTTTAACAAAATATTGTGCGGGATTGGCATCGGACCCAAAAATCTGGCATGGGTCGGGCTCTAATTCTGGACATATCCATGGTACCTCACACCCTTGAAAATGTGAGGCCACATTTTTACCCCCATTTCACTTCAAGACTCAGTTTCTCATCAAAACTATGAAACAAAACTTTCCTCTGATGGCATTCTTTTGACCTTCTAACAGACTCCAAAGTTGTGAAGGACTTCTGTGTCTCCAGCTCAAATGTGAGGGTGCATTAATTATCGATTTTTCCAATGAGAATTTAGCAGAAAGTGAGTTGTTGTGGGGGGGAGGGAAGGGGGGGCTGCATTATCTGGTGTTCTTATTCTGGCTAGCACGCCTGGCTCTAAATCTTCCATCAGACTGTTTCCATGTCTCTTGTGTGGGATAATGTTTCATCCGCCTTGACGGGGCTGAAAGTCGCACTTGTTCCATTGTAGTCTACAGGGTCTTTCCCCACATTCTCGCTGTCTCCATGGGAGCACATGCGTTAATGAGTGAAGTCCTACAGATGGACCGTCCTTGTTAAAATACTTAAGCAGTCAAAGGAAGACCTCAAACCTGACTTAACACATGACATGACCCGTCTGGGCACATGGGGTCGTCCGCAAAGGGAAACATGGAACAGCGGGAGATCATAAGGCTTTTGTTCTGTCAGACAATTTTTCCCGCCTGCAGTGGTAATGAGTAAAGTCTCAAATAATGGCGCTATTCTTCCACGTCTTCACCACATTACACTTTGTTTTCCACGCTTTTTAAACTTCTACTTCTACTTTTCGCTCACTGTTTATTTTACAGGGGGGGGGGGGGTAAAAGAAGAACCAACCGTTGCTCCGTGGACTTTTGTTCTACTCGTTAATGATGTAGTGTAGGGAATACTTCGGCCGCACACTTTCCTTTTATTCTTCTTTTATTCTTCTTTACCTCCCCGTTCCTCATTTTCAAAGGCAAGATGTGTGCATAACACGGTGGTTGATGAAAGAAGAGCAAAAAAAGACCAGCCAGCACATTTTATTTATGGATTTACAGAGGCTCATCTTTTTTCTCTTCTGACCAGGCAGCGGCTGCTGTGGGCATGCTGGCCACCAGTGAATTTATTCCACACGCTCCAAAGTGATGACATACACCCCCATTACAGGCTTTGTTGTTGGGGGGAGGGTGGTAGGATGGGGGGGGGGTACTTGCTGTGATGCAGTAAGCTTCCCTGTGCAGTTGTTTGGTCTGACCTCTCCCTGCTGTCAGTGACATACCATTAACTACTGCACATGCTTCCACATGCACCTAGCGTCCCCCGTCAGCGCAGGCAATATATTTTGTTTGTCTCTTTCAAAGGTGGCAGCACTGCCTGGCGCACTCCTCGCCGCTCATTCGCGCAAGGCTATACGCTGCTTACCGTACAGCTATGTTAATGGACTTTTGAAGAAGTCCTTCAAGAGAGGGAGAGCAGGAGTGTATGTTTTGTAGTCGCTTCACATTGCTATTGTTTCTTTTTGAGCTGATTTTGCCTACTGTGAGTCGTAATTAATTATAAAAGAGTAAAATGTTAAATGTACAGTATATTGCTCCTTTTGTCTAAAGGGCTTTTACAATGTGCATTACATTGAACCATTCACATACACATTCGCCCACTGACGGCGGAGGCAACCATGCAAGGCACCAACCTGCTCTCCTCTCAATTACCGTATGTCAGGAGAAGTTTTAGATTAGATGCTCAATTTACAGTGGACTTGAGAATGAATGTAAAGGTGTAATAAGACCCTTGTAAGAGAGACAGCTTCCCCCCTCTTAGATGCTGTCCCATCTGTGAAAGACCTAATGGAAAAAAACGTATTTCACACTTTTAGAGCATATTAGTGGTCATTTGCGATATAATTAACAATAGATAGATGCAAAAGAATTATAATATTTTATGGGTATTTTTATGTCAAAAGTCCCTATAAGCCCAACCTTAATTACACAACGCTTTCACCAGAACACAGTGTATCTGCTATTTTCAGTGAAGCTCTCAAGGTCTCATTCACAAAACGTGTGTGTACGATCAGATTTTCTTTACTAAAGCACTCATACAAGTGTTTCTACGAGCATAGTCTGATTCATCATTCTTTTTCTTAGCTGAATTTGATCATGAGGTACTCGTAATATTAGATAATAGTAATTATGAAACTGGTTGATCACTTGAACGCAACACAATAGCCTACAAGTCTTACCATCTGATGAAGATGCAGTCTATATTAAATCTGTGTTTTTTGATTTTTTTAAATACTAAATGTCATTAAACGTAATGTCAAAAATGTAAACAGCACGGTACAGTACAGTTAAACACTTGGGCTAAAAGTATAACACAAAGTCCTGCAGACTTATTTCCATTGTCGTCCCATGTCCATTCTCAATCCTGATGTAGGATAGGATATGTTAATTTAAAGGATGTTTTTCAGTGTTCAATATCCAGATACAATCCATAATCGGACAGCGGCCTTCCAGTGTGTCCTGTATTTTTGTTGTTGTGGTTGTTTACCTCAGCCAAAGGTGAACAATTGTTCAGTAGAAAAAGGCTTATATCCTGTCATGCGTTATTAGCCTATTATTTGGTCCTGTAGAGCAATGTTTCCCAGACAGTGGGTCGGGGCCCACCTTTGGGTAGCAGACCAAATGTTATGGGTTACTTTTTTTCTACTTACATTTAAACAAATATATATATTATTTCAGAATGTTAAAAAAAAAGTTTAAACAAATCAATTAAAAACAATTCCAACATTTTACAAAAGTATCATAAATAAAATTTGGGTCCCGGGCAAATGTCTAATTAATCATTTAGTTCTTGAGCTAAAATGTTTTGGGAACCACTGCTGTAGAGGGGAAAAAGGAGGGGGCCTAGTATAGACCTCTGGGGTCTGGTTAAACACATTCATTTAAATCTTGCTTCTTTGTTTAATGTTTTCATCACAGGTTTTAGCATTTGCTTCACGATTTACATGTCTGCATGTAAAACTAAAATAAATAATAATTGTTTGGACTATCTTTTAATTACTCTTCACATTACTCGTCACATTCCACAGTCACTCAAAAGCTTGGCAACGCAGAAGAAGGTAAGGTCAGAGAGAATTAATTTAATTCTCATATCAAAATAGAAAAGAAAAAAAGAGGTCTGTATAAAGAATTTTGGCAATATTAATTTTCTTCTTTTTGAGGGAAACACAATTTGGTTATCAGAAAGCTATTTCTCCTGGCTGCAGAGAAAATTAATAAATTGCCGGGATTTTCAAGTCTCACTGTAGAATGGTAGCATAAATTTGTGTTTTTCAATCTTACTCTACCTCTGAGAGAAATGTAGTCTGTTTGGTTCCATTTGTCCACAATCTGAGTAACAGACAAAGTGTCCATTTGGTTCCTACTGTAACTATCTTACATTTAGCATAGGACCCCCTGAAGCAGTGGTTCTCAAACTTAGATAGGAGAGTGTGGAGGGCACCGATCCAGGAGTCCCGAGTTGATGTTGGCTAGAACGGTGCTTCTCAAACTTTTTCAAGTCAAGGACTCCCAAATTGATATGTATTTGGCCGCGGACCCCCATCTGAAAAGAGTTTGCGCCAGGGACCCTCAGAAGCAAAGATTTGTGTTCAAAATGTGTGTGTGTGTGTGTGTTGCCAGCCTGTTCCAGCTGCACAGCTGTTTAATTTGAATCACATTTAAACGTAGTGGCTGTGGAAACTTCAGAACAGAAGCAGGAGTTGTGACCTTGTTGTGGGTGTGTTTGGTGGATAAAGATTGCAGTATGAACCTGAAGAAGCTGTAGAAATGTCAATTCTAAAATGCTGTGGAAAAAGACGTGTAATAAATTGTGAAAATGTACGCGTTAAAAATTCAACAAGCTGTAAAGTGTTGACCTTTTTGGGTCCAGTATGAGTTAAAGGTGTGTGTGTGTGTGTGTGTGTGTGTGTGTGTGTGTGTGTGTGTGTGTGTGTGTGTGTGTGTGTGTGTGTGTGTGTGTGTGTGTGTGTGTGTGTGTGTGTGTGTGTGTGCGTGTGCGTGCGTGCGTGTGTCCATGCGTGCATGCACATGGTCACACTCTTTTACCTCCACACACCAGACTAATCCTATCACCTACAGTATGTGTCTGTAGAGGATGTGTGAATATGTGCATCATACCCTAACCTGGACCAAACTGTGTCAGCCCCAAGCTGTCTGACAGTCCACCCATATTCCACAGCAGAATAGTCATATTGATCTGTGCACCCCACACACAAATACAAAAAAGGAAAATAATCTACAGTATACCACGCCTGAGATCACAACCTGCCCTTGACAGTAGCCTGTGTGTGTGTGTGTGTGTGTGTGTGTGCGCGTGTGTGCACACGCGTGTGTGTTGTGTAATAGCCATATTATGATCAGTACATTAATCTGTGTATGCATATATAATACATATAATTTTGGTAGATTATGTCTGTTGTAACAATTCGTCTTGGCAATAACTTTTATACCGTTGGAAAACCCATTTATTTCATTTAAACTGGTGCTCCATTTGTAAGGAACATGCATTTTGGGATGAGCAGCACAGCTGAGTGTGTGGGTTGTGTCCATGAAAAATGTGCCAAATCTGGAGGATTTGATGAATAAGTCAATCAGTAATGAGGAAGAATCAACACAATCTATTCATCTATAATCTGCCAAACACACATTTCTGAACTTTTTGTATACTGAACGTGTCTATGTAGTTTGTCTATTTTCACTATTTTAAAATATTTTTCAACAAAGTAAAAAATGTGTGTGTGTGTGTGTGTGTGTGTGTGTGTGTGTGTGTGTGTGTGTGTGTGTGTGTGTGTGTGTGTGTGTGTGTGTGTGTGTGTGTGTGTGTGTGTGTGTGTGTGTGTGTGTGTGTGTGTGTGTGTGTAATGTAATGTAATGTATTTTCAAATAATTAATTGTATGATAAATGTTCTTTTCATATATTGATGTACACACTTATACATTACATATGACTTACACATACTAGTATGTAACTGCATGAGTGTGCAGGTGTATGGATGTGTGCGTACAGCAGTGTGTGCATGCGTACAGTAAATACACCTCAGTAGTGTGCGTGTACGTGAGCACCATTATACGTGTGTGTGTGTGTGTGTGTGTGTGCACACGCACACGTGTGTGAGGGAGTAGGAAGAAGAGAGAAGCAGACAGAATGGGGGAGTAAGAGAGATGGAGGGTGGTTGCAGCTGAGTAACAGCAGGGGAACAGCGAGTCAGGAAGGGTTCTGCATTGTTGATCCAGTATGACATTGATAGACAGCGGCTGAAGGAAAACTGATAGCCATGTTTGGCGTGCTGCTTCTTAAAGGACGGACGTGACTGCCGGTCCAAAGTCGGCCGAGCATGAATTCAGCGGGCGATCACCCTGAGTGGTCGTGCCGTGCCGAGGAGAAGAAGGAGAGAGGTGAGGGTAGAAACTTTCACATCCGACTTACTTGACTTTCCAACTTCACCGTTGAATTATTCTCCGCTTGTTCTTCTTCCTTCTGCTGGGGGATTTTTTTTTTTTTATTATTTTTAACATGCCAATGTTTCTCTTCCTTGGCTACAGTGATATGAGTGTGTTTGTTTGTTTCCTCCCGCTTGGCTGCCCTCACACCCTGGTGAGATGCTAAATGTCTCCCACCCACATCCAGCCACCCTGTTAATGGCATGGCAGTAGTGGCTGTCAGTATTGAGAGAATGACACACTCACAATGGCTGTTTCTAGCTTCAAGTGGCATAAATTGGCTGGCTCAACCTGAAATTGTCACCTTATCTATGGTAGGTGTTACACGCTCCAAAACCCACACTTTGGCTTGAAATGGACTGGACCAACAAACTTCTTTCGGCTGGTCTCTGCTTTTGCTTCATCTTCAAGGAACAAAGGGGCTTGGCAGTCACAGTGGCAGGTATAATGGCTTAATACAGTTATTATTTGCATAACAGTCATGGGGTGGTTATCAAAGCCGGATTTAGCTATGTTTCAACCGTTTCAAATGAAATGGGCCCGAACCACCAGGGGGCCCCCGTGGGCAGGTTTACTCCCCCCCCCCCCTACAAACTGGTCTGTTTGAATAAAACAATTCTGCCCATTTAAACCTGTTCAGATTTTGTTTTAGATTGGCTGAGCTGTGCAGAATAAGTGGATCTGCTTGAACATGAGCAGATGAACATTTCACTCACAGTGTGTGTGTGTGTGTGTGTGTGTGTGTGTGTGTGTGTGTGTGTGTGTGTGTGTGTGTGTGTGTGTGTGTGTGTGTGTGTGTGTGTGTGTGTGTGTGTGTGTGTGTGTGTGTGTGTGTGTGTGTGTGTGTGTGTGTTTGTGTGTGAGAGAGGGGGTCCTGTAATTGTTTAATAAACAACATGCAAGTCAGTGACTTTGTTTCATTTTATTTAACTACAGTATGCGCGACATACAAACCAGACAGCCTCATGCACAAACTGCTTAGTCGCAGTCAAGTGCACAACCCACAAGATCACAGGCAAAATTATTATGTAATTTAAACAAATTGTGGAGTGAGAGGGTGACCCACAACGGCAGTTTGAAAACGACCCCTGGTCACTATCACAGGGGTCTGGTGATTATAAGCTCAAACATTTTGCTTGAACTTAGAAAACTCTTGACTCTTGAGTGTAGCTCGACAGTGCTATGCTGAGCACTTTGCTGTAGTTTCTGTGGAGACCCTTACAGAGCACAAAAGTACTGTTCTTAATTCTAAGAAAAACACTATCAAATACTTTAGCTGTATACTCTCTCTGGTTTGCTTCACTTTTCAAGATATTCACTGACACTCTAGTCAGTGGCTTGCAGCAGCTGCTGTTCTCTTTTTTCTTCTTCCCCAAAGCAAAACAATGTAGAGCAGCTGAACATTTTGCTAAAAACCCCTGACAAATTAATCATACTGTAACTGGCAATTGAAAGCTAACTATGCTAGCCATGCTATGTGAGGTGAAAGCAGCTTTGAATTAAGTTCTCTTTCTCATTTGAGTACAGCTGGCTCTCTAAAATGAGGTATGGTTCACCTGCCATAACCCATCAGTCTTATAATAAACACTGCTGCTTCCATGGCTCAACAAGACACCAGATGTTACTGAGGAAATAAAGTAAAATGTCAGGTTCAAGTATTGCTTTAATGAGTGGCAGTACCATACATATGGTATATGGTTCATGTATGGATAATCATAGTTTCATCTCATTATGCAAACTGAACAGGCATCAGAGCCAATGGTGTGTGTGTGTGTGTGTGTGTGTGTGTGTGTGTGTGTGTGTGTGTGTGTGTGTGTGTGTGTGTGTGTGTGTGTGTGTGTGTGTGTGTGTGTGTGTGTGTGTGTGTGTGTGTGTGTGTGTGTGTTCTTTTTGTGAGTGCACGTGCATATGAGGGTAAATATTTTTGTATGTACTGTTAGTGATGTGCCTGAGCAGGTGCCTTCAAATGAATGGGATTCAGGTGTTTGTAAGCATGACATTGAAAGACCATATTGTGAGATGAATATGATGTTTTGTGACCTAGTCTCGTGTAGCCAGACAACTATTCCACAATCTCCGAATGCTATATAGGGTCTGAAATTACACCTCCCGAAATCCGAGAGAGGAACCTGGCACTTCCGTTCACGAAAATATATTTAAAAATATCTTTACATTTTATTTTTTAATTTCCATTCTGCTTAGCAGCAAGCTAAATATACTTAGATAATTTTGATTCATATTAGGATACATTTGCGCATGGGGAGGAGGATTCACATCCGGTGCATATTTTAATCATGATCAGAGCTTCCCAGACTGTATGACCGGAAACATTTGAAAATTGTGGGAGGCAACAGTCTGGCCACGCGAGACTACTCCTGACCTGACAATGTACACTGGTACAAGAGCCAAGATGGTGACCCCAGACTACCACAGTGAGAAGTTTGACATCCTGGTGTTGCTAGGGGACTCCTTCTCCCCCTTCCTCTTCCGTATAGTCCTGGGGCCATAAGCATCTTAACGGATGTGTTCACATTGTTCATGACTTCATTTGTATGGATGTTTTTCGCGTGATATATATGAAAAAAACATCTGGTGGCAGAGAAATCTGTGTGGAATTATATGATTGTGCTCGTATCCACTACTATATTTCGTTTTCAGTTGAGGAGGTACAGTAGCAATAGCAAATGATAAACTATTATTGGGTGGCTTACCAACAGCAAAATAAAAGTGGAGTTGGTGAAACTGGTCTGTGCAGTAAATATATTTACTCTGAGCAGTGTAAATGTATTAACTGCATGAATGCTACTGTATACTGTACTGTATATTCTGCCCTGCCAAGCCAAAGTGCAGTAACTACGTTTTTGGACACACCGACTTATTTGTCTATCCCAAAGGTCAAATTAGCCTCTGTGATTTTTGAGGATAAACAATTACCTCAAGAACAGATGTACATTTATTGTAATATCACTTATATGCCGATATCTCATTTGGCTGACCAGTTGAATCACTTTTAAACCCATTGTTCAGTGATTTTCTTTTTCGTAGTTACTGCACTTTGCCTTGACAGGGCAGTATAGTGTTGCAATGAACCAACCCATGAGCTATGTATTTGCTCTGAAGAGCAATTGTTTGAGGCTGAAGTGGTGGGACTTCAAAAGAGGTCGAAAAGCAAAACAGTGCCACTGGAGGAGGAGAGGAGAATTAAAAACAATTCTCATAATCATAATAAAAATACTGTACGTGTATGGATTATGAGTTGTCTGGTGTTCATACTGTAGCGTTCTCTCTTCTCTGGTGTGCATATTAACGTCCAGGCTGACAGCAGTGTTTTACTGAGAAATGTATCGACCCATTCATTCATGATTTGCTCGAGCTGGGAAAAAGTGCTTTGAACCAAAGAGAATTTTCTATTTCATATTAATATAATGGGTAATAAAGTAGCAAATTTCTATCTGATCTTGACCAGAATGCACCAATTTAAAACGTACAAACGCTAATGCTGCAGTGAAATTGTATTGAACTCTGAACACAGACTATTACAATGAATGTAAGAACAGCAAGAAATATCACATAATATAATTGTTCCCGTATGATCTCTACTCACAACTCTTTTTCGCAGAACAATTCTCCCTGTTAATCTGCATACGCTTCCTGCAAAGTATGTGAAGAGGTGTGCAACTTCTCACGTCAGGTTTTCTCTTCGTACATCCCGATCGTGTGAAGACTTTTGCTCAGCATCATTTTTATGTTTTCACACCCTTCATACATCTCGCCCCTGGACTAGACGGCCTAACTTGACGTGCGTCAAGTTAGGCCACTTGTTCACATTGGAAGTGTCAAATAGTCTGGCTGCACCGCAATTATTCATTTATAATTGCAGCCGCATCATACCGACGGCCAACTCAAATGAAACAAGGGATGTACTAAACTTATTAGTCTATGCTTCTCTGTAATGGGCAGTGGCTAATATAATACGTGTGAGCATGTTGGTGGCATTTATACTGCTGCTGCTGTTGACTTGCCTGTGTTCTACTGTGTGCAATGCTGATGTGTCTTTCTGTAATGGAAACTCGGTAGCCTATTAATATGACAGTTTGACACTTCCAATGTGAACAAGTGGCCTAACCTGACATACGTTAATGACACTTTGTATCTGCCTGAGCATTTAGTATAGTAAAAAAGCAGGTAAAGTGAGCAGTTGTGCACCCCACAGCAGCAGCCTGACACCGCAGTAATGATTGCGCCGATTGATGGCAGCGCTCTGTAGATTTGTCTATAGAATGCTAGCAGCGGAGCTCTAAGTATGTTGATCTAGTCTTAGTCTGTCTGTCCACCACTTTGGTTCCAAACAACTTATCTCAAAAACCACTGGATGTGGCACCTGTAGGACAGACTTTCCGGTTGGGTTTAAGAAGCAGCATGGCCTGGTATTAAGCTCCCTAAGAGTCTAAAAGAGTCTTTTAGACTCTTAGTTTTGTTTTAGCAATTGGGTGGCACCGGTGAGGATCGAACCGGGTGAAACCTGGCAGTGTTGGTATCATACAGTACATTATGTCCACTGAGCATCCCAGTGCTCGCTCATTCTGCTTGTCTGGGTGTGGACATGATCCAGCTCCATGTATCATTATGTTTGGCTATAGTGCTAGGCATGGGACCGCCCTTTGTTGTTGCTCCACACAGCGTTGCTTTTCTGCTCTTTTAATTCCTTTCTCTGTTGCTGAGTACAGATTAGTCACAGTTGGATCACACTCTCTCCCCCAGTACTGCTCACATAATTCAATTATTTAAGAAGAAAAATAAAGTGTCTACCGCGGGAAAGGCTAAATAGTTGACTTAGTGGAATTAACACACTTTATTGATTAATGCGTCCCTTTTTTTCTTTATTTTTTTCTCCTGTCCGTATTTGACATTTGCATAAGCTGGATGAGTGTTCCAGGAATTGCTGTGTTGCATTTCCAGATAACATTGTTTGCAGTGCTGTTGTGTTTGGGAGAAGGATTTTGAGAGACGAGTAGATTAATTATATTAATCAATTCTCATGGAGAGATCAATACTATACTTGGAATTGCAATCGATAAACCTGAGAGGAAATGGCACGCACGATAGACAACGGCACTGTTGTCGAACAACCCTATACAAGCAAAGGCCGATATTTGTTAGTAAATGAACTGTTTCCCCCCACATCTGTTGAGCCCAGAGATGAGCTGAGGATTAATTAATTCAAGAAGAAACATCCCCATAGGCAGCAATTAATGATAAACTTATTAGACATGATGTTGCCCATGAGGTCTGGATTTTGCTGTTCTGCCCAGGCTCCTGGTGGTGTTGGTCTCCCAGCTGTCAACTCACATGAGTCATGAAAAGGTGTGTGTGTGTGTGTGTGTGTGTGTGTGTGTGTGTGTGTGTGTGTGTGTGTGTGTGTGTGTGTGTGTGTGTGTGTGTGTGTGTGTGTGTGTGTGTGTGTGTGTGTTCATTGTTTATAATTTCAGGGACCAGTGCACATTAATAATCCCTAAATATAATATATAATTTTCCATAAACGTACTAAACTGTATCAGTAAAAAGGTTCCTGGAATTATATATTTTTTTGCAGTTGAAGAACTGTTGAAGTTGTAAAATCACAATCTTCATCAAGGTGGAATACCATATTGATTTGTCATATAATTATTCAACATTTGCCGATATCACAAATCTTGCCACAGTATAGTAATGATTTGATTCAGTGTCTCATGATCGATATTAGACGATATGTTGTGCCCAAAGTTCCCGATATGTGTAACCAACATGGAAGTCTTCTAGAACATTTTCATGCAATATGGAAAAGCATATACACTTCATGTGCTTCTTCATCACTTTATATATATATATATATACATATATATATAATGTCATTGAGTGGACATCCTGCATACTGGCTCTTAAGAGTTGTCGGTGCTGAAGAATGAGGGGTGATTCAATAAGCTCCCTTCTCGCAAACGCACTACAACAGCTGCACCCAGGCCATTTACAAGTTAGTTAAAATATCCCCCTGAGCACAGTCACCCTGGCCTGTCATACTAAACAGCTGTGTGTGTGTGTGTGTGTGTGTGTGTGTGTGTGTGTGTGTGTGTGTGTGTGTGTGTGTGTGTGTGTGTGTGTGTGTGTGTGTGTGTGTGTGTGTGTGTGTGTGTGTACTGTACTGTACTGTACTGTACACTTGTCTGTGTACCGCTGTATAAAAAGAAACCAAGCCAGTCAGTCAGAATTGTGTGTGTTACGGGCCAGCTTCAACAGCTTCAATACAGTTTACCCTGACCTGCCTGGCTCTCTAACAATTCTACCTGACGTTAGAGAAACAGCCATGTTGTCAGTACGTGTAAGCCCAGGTTGTGTAGCACTTAAGATGTTGGAGATGATGCTAAAACTCTTGGGTCCAAGAGGCTTTTGGCAGATGCCGTTTTCACAATTACTATGTTTACCCACTGTGTTTGCCCAAGGGTAAAAAAGAACAGTTGGCTGTGTCTAGACTTCATTACAATTCACAATGTAATGCATTTAGCAGACGCTCTTATCCGGAGTGACTTATAAAGTGAAAGATCAGAGTAAATCGCATGAGCCCTAGTCAACAAATGACAGGGTAAATGGCCAAGTAAATAGAGTGCAAAGAAAAACAATTAAGTGCTACACAAAGTAGCTTGGATGCCAGGTAAACATCAAACCTACTAGCATCTGTCTAAACAACATACAGTACTACAGTATCTAAATGGCATTCTTAGCATTTGTGGTCATGCAAAACATGTACAGTATCTAAAAACATGTGAACAAGTAACCAACATAAATCTGCATACTTTAACTAGCATATATCAGAAAATAGGCAACAGTAAGTGATATTATGCTAGGGGGTGAGGTAGGCCTATATGAAGAGTCATTAAAATCCCTTCTCAAGTGAATGTGGATTTTTTTTTTTAAAGGTTTTGTTTTAACCTGTATTTTCCTGTTAGCCGTGCAACCATTTGGGTTTCATGCTCCTTAATGGAAATAGCAGGGAGATGGTATAAATCTATGGACAATGTGTCTTCTCATTGATCCATACACCGTTTGCCTGTGTTGACATGTGTCATATTTATATATGTGTCATTATTAACTTAAGGAAACAATGCCTTTTTACAATGAACTCTCAGGAAAGTGTCTAGCCTGAGAACTGACATCTCAACGTCAGCCAGTGACAAATTGAGCCAACCAGCCATGCCAACAGCCCTACGAGTCTCATGAATTCAAATGGTCATATGATTAACAGGCTGAAATGAGTGAAAATGTTTCAAGGAGCCTAATCCAGACTGCCTGATTGGAGGGGTCAGGATTGCAATTTGTATTCCCCCTACTGAGGTAGATGGTTTTGGGAGTGTGGCTTAATCAGACAGTGCCCCCGCTGGACTGTCTTGGGCTGATGTAGGAATGCATGGGGCTGGTCTATTCAAAGCTCTGTGGCAAACCACAGCCAGCTCTAGAATAGGGATGCTGGGATTCAAGTGGTTAACTTGATTGAAAAAGAATAATAATTGCATAAATATTGAAGAACTGCTTGATCATTTATTCAAGTCATGTTTAACAGTTGTAGAACATGTACTTGGTATGCCCTGATAAAGGCCTAACTGCCCAAACATTTGTTAATAAATTGATCAAGAGCTTCTTGATTGTGCAGCTATTTTTTTACTATTTAAAAAGTGTTAGTGCTGGTCAGTGCACCGATCATGTGGTTGGAAAGTCTCCGGTTTGACTCCATGCAGCCAGAGTCATGTGTTCACCTTCCTGTATCTCTACACCCGGGGTTCTCAAAGTGTGGACTGTGGAATGTTTTGTGTGGCCCGCATTAAGTCAACATTAAAATAAATGTAATGTTTTTTTAGAAATATATTAGAAATTATTCTTTTTAATTAATAGTGTAATTTCCCTTTAAATCATGTTCTCCAAATGCGATAAAAATTTTAAAAGAGGCAGTATAAAATCTAATATTTTCAAGAATGTTTTCAAATCCAGTGAGTATTGATATCTCATGAAATTGGCATTTAGCAAAAGGTTGAAAGATTTCTTTATGAAAGTGAGTGACATCGTAGAAGAATCCTAAATTCTGAGACATTTGTTTGTTAAATGACTTTATTGGCATATTTTCTCGTGCGGCCCTCCATCCAAAGCAGGCTCTCCAAATTGGCCCTCAGTCAGCAAAACTGTGAGAACCCTTGTTCTGCACTCTCCTATCAAAATAAAGCAATAGTTGCCTACAAATACGAACTGTGTTGATCTAGAGTATGACACAATTTAACCAATGAACCACAACCAAATAGCAGAAAATAATTAAGCCAATCTACAGGCTCACAACGAGAGCACATGTTATTTTTCTTTTCTTTTTTTTCTTTTCTTATTTTGAAAAAGGTAAAAAATGTCATGTCATTTTCATGACATGCCCAAAATAGGGGCAACATTTTGTAAGTAATAATAAGCTAATCCTAGATCACCAATGACAATGAGTGACAGCAGCCTGACACTATTCTTGTGATCCTCATAAACCCCCAAATTCTCTGCTTCCTGCCTAAAGGAATGGAGAACTGTGGTCATTATGGGAGTGTATGTCTCACTCCTAAACACGGCTAAATTAGGAGTGATTGTGGGCGAGGAGGATGTGGTCGTGGTGGGTTGTGTCGCAGCCAAGGGGTGTGTCAGGACAGTTTATTAGCGTAGTTTGTAGTATGTATGCAGTGCGTGTGTGTGTGTGTGTGTGTGTGTGTGTGTGTGTGTGTGTGTGTGTGTGTGTGTGTGTGTGTGTGTGTGTGTGTGTGTGTGTGTGTGCGTGTGCGCGCGCGCGCGTGTGTGTGTACCCAGCCCATGGCAACATGGTACGGTGTGTGCCTGGACACAGCTGCACCACTGTTCTAACATGGACTCATTACTGAATCACTCCATCGATGGCGTGTCTGCAGTTAATTCACAAATTAGACCTCAACAATGCCTTTCTTTTCTAAACTCATTATGAGCACATCTCCTGTGATCTGTGCTTTATAAGGTTAGGTGAAGAAATGCTATAATTTTCTTGCCCTGGCAGGTCCACGGTAGTATACTACATGGCACGTATAAGGACATACCGTACTGTACTGTACAGTACTGTACATGCACACCAAGTAACAGGTGTTCACCATAAAAATGCAGATTGGTCCCTCTGGGTGGATCTTAACTATATGCCACAGTGCTGCCAGCATTAAAGTTTACTATGACACGTGTGTGTGTGTGTGTGTGTGTGTGTGTGTGTGTGTGTGTGTGTGTGTGTGTGTGTGTGTGTGTGTGTGTGTGTGTGTGTGTGTGTGTGTGTGTGTGTGTGTGTGTGCATGCGTGCGTTGTGTGTGTGTGTGTAATTACATGGTTAATGACCCCCCTCTTGTATTCAGCTGTTTGTTTGGAAGAATAACAGCTTGTCCCATCAAGGGAGTCACTCAGACATAGCAGGTAACAAGAAGTAACCAATTCTTTCTGTTTATTTTTATTTATTTTAAGTTTTGCATCATGATCGCAGCCAGCTGCTTCTCTCCCTGTTCGCTTTAGCTGATCGTCGAAGACTGGTGCAGATGTGAGGAGACAACTCATTTAGCCTGCAAACTGCATTCTGCGAACCGCGCTCAACTCGGATGAAAAAAAGAAGGGAGGAAAAAAAAGTGGTGATAATGTCGAACCTTGATGGCACCTGCAGATCCTGTTCACACTGGAACATTTTAATTGTCCAAGGTGAAAAAATGGTGTGTGTGCGCGCGTGTGCGCCTCCGTCTAGTTTAGACAAACAGCTGGTTTCACAACCCCTTCTCCAGTTGTCGCTATTGCTGTAATGAGGGTGTTTTTTTTAGTAGTGGAAGTTGTGAAAATGTGCCAGTTTACCTTCCCTGCACCCTGGATCGCTCTGTCCAAAATAGATGTGATGGGGACCGGAATGGCAGGAGAGCGTTACTGTCAAACACACAACAGGCACAGACATCAGCACAAAATTAAAGAGATAGAGAGAGACAGACTGAATACCCATGCCCAGACAAGCAGCCCCTTTGAGCACTGCACAAATTAAGTCTCTAGACTATTATGCAGTAAAGGAAAACGCACATGCACACACACACACACACACACACACACACACACACACACACACACACACACACACACACACACACACACACACACACACACACACACACACACACACACACACACACACACACACACACACAGTCTCTAAATCAGGAACAATAACAGCATAGGTTATTTTTTTCCCAGCCCGCTGATTAACTAACTCTCCCAGCGAACGACCAAAGCAACATTAGCAGAGGAAACAAAGGCCCCTTTTATTTATCATTTATTTTGAAAGTAATCATAGCTCACTCGGGCACAGCGAGGGTAATAAATATTTACTCCTCTGTTTGGAAACGTGAGCCATATAAATTGTTCCTAACTCATGCCTTGAGAGCCACTGTCCTTGATGATAACAATATCATTTAAATGCTTTTATTTATTTATTTTGTTTTACATATCCCTCGTTCTCCGTGTCTGTCTGTCTGTCTGTCTGTCTGTCTGTCTGTC
Source organism: Gymnoscopelus microlampas (assembly GCF_963454915.1). Lineage (NCBI taxonomy): Eukaryota > Metazoa > Chordata > Actinopteri > Myctophiformes > Myctophidae > Gymnoscopelus > Gymnoscopelus microlampas. The sequence continues at coordinate 21,723,840 of NC_139946.1, forward strand.
TGTCTGTCTGTCTGTCTGTCTCTCTCTCTCTTCTCTCTCTCTCCCCCTTCTCTCTCTCTCTCTCTCTCTCTCTCTCTCCCCCTTCTCTCTCCCCTCTCTCTCTCTCCCATTATCTCTCTCGTTGCCTCTCCCTTTTCCCCAAACACAATGTTAACAAGCTTCTTTTCTGCCCTATCTGGTGTAAGTGAGACAGCTTGACAAAATGATGTGTGTGTGTGTGTGTGTGTGTGTGTGTGTGTGTGTGTGTGTGTGTGTGTGTGTGTGTGTGTGTGTGTGTGTGTGTGTGTGTGTGTGTGTGTGTGTGTGTGTGTGTGTGTGTCTGTGTGTGTACAGTATGTCTGTATCCGTTTATGTCAGTCTGCATTATGCCAGTGTGCCACGCATGAGGCCGCGTGCGTGCGTGCGTGCGTGCGTGCGTGCGTGCGTGCGTGTGTGTGTGTGTGTGTGTGTGCGTGCAGTATGTCTTTATTCGGTGCCTTTGTGAGTATGAACTGCACACAAACACTTGGTACAAATGCACAGTAAAAGTATACAAATGGAACTAAATGGACCGTTGCTAGTCCATTTGGAACCATTTGATTTGACTGTGTATCCATGCTTGTGTTCATCTCTCCCCACTATACCGTGCATTTATGGCGTCATGCACGATCACCAGCCGTTGTCAGGGCTGCTCCAGACGCTAACAATAATCATGGGATTTGATTGCCAGTTCCCTCAACCTCCATAATTGATGACTCCAATATTTACTGTGTGCTACCTGTGTGTTGTAAACATTCATTACGCAGGGTCCATTCCCAGATACAGTAGGTGAGCTGAAGAGGGGATCGGGACGCGTCCAGCCTGCAGGGACCGCCTGTCAGTTTGACTAATGACAGAAATGAATAAAATCTCATAATTACTTTAGAAAGAAGAAACGGGGGGCCACAGTCCCCACCTTATCTCTGTCCAATATGCATTTTAAAAGTTTTCGGTGCGTTTATTAAATTCCGCCTCTCTCTCTCTCTCTCTCTGCTCCCCCCCAACCCCTCCACTGTAATACATTACAGACAGACTTCTCAAATTTCAAATTTAATTTTCTGCTCGCCATACACACATGACGGGGCTTGGGATAATCAGATTGGGACATTATTGTGTTTCTATTGACATTAGTATTGTTATTATTTTGTACTGTGTAAATATCAGTAACCGGAGCGTGCCTGGTTGCTCTTCCAGGAAGGGATTATTTTGTATATTTATTTTATTCTAATGTGCTCTCCTGAAGTTGGAGAGAAAAAAAAAGATCAATTTCAGAATGATATCTGATGTATTCCATTAACAGGATACAATACGGTGATGCAGTATTACTTTGTTGCAGAAGCTTCTGCGTGTCTAAATGTGAATTGGCTAGCGGGCGTTTGGCTGTGTGTGTGTGTCGTGACTCTGACATACAGGAATACGGAGCATCTGTTGGCCCCTGCAATACAGGATACGTAGCATATGTTGGCCCCTGCAGTGCAGTCTACTGTCAGACTGAAGGGCCCCTTAGTATGATGTCAGCAGGTCACGTAATGGTTCCTATTAGACAGACAGCCACCACAGGTCATCTACTGCTTTTAAGGCTGTGTGTGTGTGTGTGTGTGTGTGTGTGTGTGTGTGTGTGTGTGTGTGTGTGTGTGTGTGTGTGTGTGTGTGTGTGTGTGTGTGTGTGTGTGTGTGTGTGTGTGTGTGTGTGTGTGTGTGTGTGTGTGTGTGTGTGTGTGTGTGTGTGTGTGTGTGTGTGTGTGTGTGTGTGTGCGCGTGCGTGCGTGCGTCTTTGTGCTTAAGTGGATAACCCTGCAGTAATGTGTATGTTTTTAAGTAATTGAATGTGATTTGCAGTGCACCAAGTCTTTCCCCGTGTCACCAATGTTCAGCATCACGCTGGAGTGCAAAGCTCTCAGTGAAATCACTTATAGATTCCTAGAAAGAAGAGGACAGGAAGGACAGAAAGAAATGGAGGGATGTTAGGAGGGAGGAAGAGAGGGAGGAGTGAATGAATACATTGATGCTAATGGAAGCATAATACTGTATGTGTGTGTGAGGGGGGGATTATATATTGTGTTAATATTGTGATTTAAACTTCCGTATTAAACATTTGAAAGGCTAATAACACAGATTTAAAGGTCTTAAACAATGAATGACTAAAATGAACATAATGTTATAATACTACATCTATATAGCACATAAATAAGGCTCTATTACTTTCCATACTGGCCCGGGTTTGAATCCGACCCCAGGCTTTTTGGAGTATGTCTAACAAAAGGAGTAACCTGTTTTGGAATGAGTTTGGTGTGCAGTTAATACTTGTTTTATTCATCACACAGGTCTCATAACAGGTCTCTGTGGTCTGTGTGTGGAAGAGCTTGGTTATAGGCTATTGCCTCCTGTTGTTTGTTGCATGCGTAATTATTTTTATTGCTAATTTGCTGCAAAAACTTCAGTTTTCTAGCTCCCAAGCCCTCATTTCAAGAAGAAAACGTTCTCTCTTTTTTTTATTCTCTTACCTCTCCCATTTTTTCCTTGCCTATTCAAAACTCTTTGTGATGATTTGCCTCGGGATCGAAAGTAACAACTGGCGTCCCTATTTTGGGAATTCCAGATTTGTTTGAAAATAGCCAATCTACTTCATGCAGTCATGTAAAGCATGAAATCAAAGTTTCAGTTTTATTTCAGTCTATTGCGTAGCCCTAATGGAGATGAGAAATGATGGGAGGATGGAGAGATGGAAATAAGGAAGGATGGAGGGAGACCGGTGGAGAGAGGTTGCGGGGGTTGGAGGGGGCTCTGCTTAGACAAGTGGACTCCTTTGTGCCATTAGGGCTAGCGGGCAGAGTGGTGGAGAGCCAGCGTTCTCTATAGCAGGGTTTCTCAAATGGGGGTACGTGCACCCCTAGGGGTATGCGGATGTACTGCAGAGGATACGTGAGAGAAAGTGAAACATTTACAGATTTGTTATACTGTTATGATGATTAACGATAAAACATTGACAAACTTTGTGTGAACCTGCTGATCTGTAAAGGGTTAAAAAAATGGACTTGAATACTAACTGTCACTGAACTGTTACTGCAATACTTAATTGCTGTACTTAATATGTTTTTATTTTGAACATATTGACAAAAACACGTTTGAAGCTGGTAAAGGGGATACTTTGATTCAGAAATCTGGTATAGTGGGTACTAAATCCAAAACATTTTGAGAACTGAAACATTTTAGCATTAAGGACCCCCAAATTGTATTTGGCCGCAGACTATTTTGTAAAGATTTTGTGCCAGGGTCAGGATTTGTGACGTGTTAAGTTTTAATGTTTAAACTGTTCCTCATTTAGCTGGGGACCCCATGGAATCCCCTCAAAGGCCCCTGGGGGTCCCTGGACCCCACTTTGTGAACCTCTGGTCTAGTGAGACGCTAAATACAATGGAACACCTTTGAGTGTGTGCATACACGTCCTTTGCATATAATGTGTTAATGTATTTGTACAGTGTGTGTGTGTGTGTGTGTGTGTGTGTGTGTGTGTGTGTGTGTGTGTGTGTGTGTGAGTGAGAGATAGAGAGAAAGATGGTGTGTGTGTGTGTGTGTGTGCGTGTGCCCCCGCCCACTCTGTTTCTTTCTGTGGAGCAGGAGGACATACTCTAACAATCACCTGAGCCTCCCGACTTGATTTTTGCTCAACTGGCGACTCTCTAATGTGTTTTTCCCAGTTAGAATCCCACATAGAAACATAATGTGGCATATTTGTGTCTTACGGAGGCTGCGAGTTGATCATGTCCATTTTTCATGCTGTCAGGTTAATTATGGGATTGAAAGGGGGAATGAGATTACCCCCTCCTCCACAGACAAACAGGTCCACACACAGACGCTTGCGTGCGCACAAGCACGTGCACGCACGTGCATGCGCACGTATGCACCACGCACACACACACACACACACACACACACACACACACACACACACACACACACACACACACACACACACACACACACACACACACACACACACACACTTAAGTGTTCCAATGAAAGTCTCAATGTACCATTGTAACAAGTTACTGGAGTGGAGTGAACAGCTTACAAAAACTAAAAAGGGGAAATCGTCCAAGGTCAGGCAAATATTTATACATTTTTTGTATTGCGGTGAATGGAACTGCATGGTCTGTGCGTCCTGTTCTTTACCTCCATTAGGTTGGGAAATGGAAAATCTTTCAGCTCCCTTTGTAGCCATTGTTAATGGTGTGCTGTTGCTTTTGTGAGCGGTCCCCTGCTTACCGAGGGGTCTGCTTGATTTAACCAGGAGAGCAAAGACATTGTCGCTGTGCCTCAGTGGAGTTTGTGTGTGTGATGAAGTTTTCTTCTGCATTTGGTGTAATCAAAGAGGGGACGGACAGCTTCTTTTTTATAAGCGTGAGCAGATCGTTGCCGCATAATGAGCTGGACTTCCATCGGCGCCGAGAATTATTTCTTATTTCATTTCTTCTTCTCTTGAAGCGACGGCTCGAGGAGTTGTTGGGAGGATGAGAGGGAAGAGAAATCCCATCGCAGACTACCTTTCTTCTTCTCCTCTTCAGGTGATCACTCTCGGTGTGAGTTTGAAGTCGAACGCTCAAAACGAGGCTACCTTAAAGTATTAACATCTTTGTATGGCACCCCCTACTCTGCTGCCTTCAAGTCCTGATTGTTCTCTCATGTAACAGGTCCCCCCTATTAAGAGGATGCATGGTGGAGATCTGAGCTTTACATACGCTGGGCTCCTAGAAATGTAAGGAGAGCACCTACAAAGAGTCTCAGCCCCAACAATATTATACCAGGATGAGAAGCATACTGTTGCTTTTCTTGTCTTTTTTGTCGCTGACAAACACAGGCATCATAGGGAAGAGCGTTTGTACTTTCATGTGCTGGTAGAGCGGTTGAATTAGTCATAAACCGTGAAGTATGGAGCTTTACTTAGAAGACAATCCAAGACCTGTCGGGGGGGGGGGGGGGGGGGGGGGCGATAAATTGAACATGGATATCAAACAAGTGACAGAAGAGGAGGAGCGTTCACTCTGTATGTTCCTTTATGTGCCGATGCTTACATGTTCATAAACACAGATTAAACACTAACTCATTAAGATGTCTTTCCGTCTCACCTTGGCGGGTGTCGGTTTGCGTAATAAGTACATCTCTTTTAAGAGCAAGATCCTCTAATGTTCACACGCAACTATTCATCTATTATCCTTGCTGATCTTGTCAAATTGCCGGTCTATGAATATACCCCTCCTGTGGTATATTTCAGAAAGTCACAGGCTGCTTAGTTGAGATGGAACGAGGCTCAGTGACGGCGCCCAGCTGGCCACGGTTCCGCAAAGGTGCGCTCCGTGACATCACCGCAAGTGACGCGTGACGAAACCTCCCGCCGTGCCACTCGCCAGATTATCTCCCGACAGACGAGGACCAGGGCCACCTTGGCTCTCTCTCCCACGCAATGGCACACCTACCTGCCTACCTACCCCACCTCACCTCCACCCTCCCCCCACCCCCCGCCTAAAAGGCGTGAAATGCGCAGCACGTCGTTCTAAATACCCCCCCACCACCACCCGGCTCCCCCTCCTCCTGCTTCCTGTCAGGTGATGACATTGACAAGTAAGTGGCAGGGGAGGAAGAAATTAAATGCAGTGCCCTGTGTTTTTTTTCTCTCTCTCACCCTTCGCTCATTCTAGCTGTCAATTAATCTCAATCAATCCCGTCATTTCTGTTTAGCGTTGTTATGGCAACTCCAGCCTGTCTTCCCGTCCATCAGCATATCATAAATAAGCTCCACGATACACCCCGCGTCATCTCCACCCTTCTATCAACTGTTGGCAAACCTGTCCCTCTCTAATTGCATGGTAGGAGAAAATAAAGAGTGCCGCGCCTTCTGATCATCATCAGCTCGATGGTTAGGTGGGGAAGGGGGGTTGAGCTTGAAGATCAAGAAACGAA
>NC_139946.1:21732315-21837315 GCF_963454915.1 Gymnoscopelus microlampas
TTTTAGATTTTAGCGTTGGCTATTAAAAAATTGCAGATCTACAAGCTCACAGCGCGTCACTTCGTGCCGCGTTGCGAGCTTGTACATCAGCAATTTTTTTACATTTTTTTTTTAAATCTTGAAAGTGTGAGAACTACTGATTTAGAAGGCATTTGTAGAATCGGGCCCTAGGTCTTAATGGGTTAAAGTACAATAGCCACTTTGCACCAACGATGGTATGTAGCGTAGCATACTGTAAGCCCCTATGCACAGCCACATTGGACAAAATGGTGCACGATACACAAAAGCCCCAATAACTAACTCGCACTCACTGCATTCCAAAAAAGAGCAATTTGAACCATGTTATTTATAAATGATTGGGAAATCATTTGAGCTCAGTTCTAGAGCTGCCCACTGCCGTAACACTCAAGCAACTACAAGTCATAGTTTGCATTCTTGATTTGAACAACAAATTGGTGGTTCCCAAGCCATGAGAGGCCACTCTTAAGGCATGGAATAAAGCAGCAGTATACTATGTATGTCAGCAGTGAGTCGGTTGGTAGTGGCGCCATCTTTCTCTTGGCTCTGTACCAGGCATTGTTCCATGCTGCTGATGAACACGCCCATCACAGCAGCCATTTTGAATTGTAGCACATCCTGATGATCTCCGGACTATTTTCTGTCAGCTCCCATTGTTTGTGTAGAAGCCAAACATCCATCCGCGCACACACATACAGATATAGTGCAGTGTGACTCTATTGCATTCACCCCAGTTAAGGTCTTTCTGTATACTGCGTCGCACACCAAACATAGCAGATCTACAAGCTCGCAACATGTCACGCTGCAATGTTCTGTGAGCTTGTAGATCGGATATTTTTGGTGCGCGACACCCGCGCGCAACTAAGTGTAAATCCGGCTTTATATTTGCTCACGAAAAAGAGCCTTCTACCAGGGTGCACATGTAGCGTGAAATGCAAGTGGCGGACGAGTGACAGTGTCAGCTCGTTTTCTCCACCTTGTCTGTCGGCCCGCAGAGCGTAAGGACCGGCTGGCTGGACAGGCGCGGGGCTGCGGGGGTCATTGTGTGGCGTCTGGAGAGATGTGCTGAGTGAATAACCTCTTCTGGTAACAGCTGTCAAATCCACCGGAGCAGAGCGAGGCAGAGCGCGCCGTGGCAGAGCGGGCCCAGCTAGACCCTAAACCCGGCCACTGAACTGAAAGGGCTTGCAGGAACACTATCTGTCCGGCTGCAACCCTAGACAGGGTTGTGATGGCCACGGAGGGTGGGGGTCGGGCTCTGGGATTTGATGGGTGACCACACCGAGCCTCCTGTCGGGGGTCTCCCAATACCCAAGGCTGCTCATTGTTCAACGCGCTGCTCATCTCTTTTCTTCCCCCCCAATGCAGATTCCACGCACAGCAGTGCAGAGCACGCAGGCCCAACGGCAGCCTGGGCCGCAGCCTTTGTGGAGGTGTCACTCGCCAGCGTGGCGTCTCAGCATGGTCAGCCAGCGGGCATGACAGGGGATATAGACCCCATGAAGGGGGATTAGTCCTCCAGCTATTGTCCCTAGGAACGCAGCAGTGCTGGATTTGGGTGCGCGGCTATTCAACGACTGTATTTCTGTTCTCCCGGTACTTGACAGGGACGCTCAGTGGCCTCCGTTTCTTCTTTGTTTGGCTGCTGTATCAGAATGTGTAAGAGTCGTAACCCCTGTTGAGACCCTTATTATCTGCGTTGACGTGAAGAGGAAAGGTGTGACGTGAGATTCCGCTCTCGTTCTTCTGTTGCCTGACCCACAGGTTAGGGTGTTTTTAGTAGGGCCAGGCAGAAGCTTGGTTCTCCTGTAAAGTGTACTGTTGAGGCTGTTAATGCTGAAAAGAGAGGACGCTGACCTGGATGTAACTTACAGTAATAAGGGTTTGGTAGGATTTGATGTTATGAATACAGAATTGAGGTTTTCCTCTCTGTTTTTTTTAGGAAGGAGCTGTCATTGGCTTATATTTTGTTTTCACTTTTTTATCATTAAAATGCGACTAGTCCTTTAATTGTCAAGGTATACTATCTTTGAAAATAATTAATTATCAGCATTTTAACAATTCCGCAGGTGTTCACCAACATCTCACCAATGTGTGATCACATCCATTCTCAATGACAAAATAATTTAACGCATTCAGTTTCTGAATAGATAATGATAATTACATGAAACACACTGAGAGACACGTGGAATTAGTATGTTTTCCTAAATCCAACATTATCCAAATAAATAGATAAATATATCTTCCCCTGAAATACGGAACCATCTGCACTCACTTCCTCCATTGAACTGAGGACAACGGAATAATGGATGTTTAGTATAAATGAGGCCCAAAAAAAACCCAGCCCCAGAGTGCTCACTTCTATGAAGAGTGAAAGAGCAGTTTGGATGGTAAAGACTGTGGAAAATAGTGATGGATGGCTCCTTGGTCCCTCATAGAAAAGACAAAAACTGGCAGGAATTTAGGCTGCAGCTCATGGAGATAGATTCAGCTTCAGTATGAAGTGATGTTTTTCCCCTGTTGATTGTTGTCTGAGACAAAGCTCGTACTGTAGACCAGCTCAACCGATTCTTCAGCATTTTGGTGCATGCATTACCTGTAACTGCTATACGCCGCTCCACTCCATTCCGACCCCATCGTGGCGTCCTGTGTGACACAATGTACAACCTATACCAGTTGTTCTCAAAGTGAGGTCCAGGGACCCCCAGTGGTCCTTGACAGGGTTCCAGGGCATCCCCAGCAAAATGAGGAACAGTTTAAACCTTATTTAATATTTTTGCTATTCGAAAATAGCCAATCTATAAGCTCACAGTTGTGATATTGTAGATCTGCTATTTTCAAAACCTTTTTTTATATATATCTCTGTTGTCGGGCAGAAACCATCTAACTCCAAAATGTTCATTTTTCAGGAAATGAAAAAACAGAATATATTTTTTTCAGGAAATGAAGAAAACCTTATATTTTTAAAACAAAGCAATACTGACTCATCAAAGTTGGTATTGTGACTTTAAATATTGTCAGATACTTGCATGTGCCATTATATTATCACAACTTTACCCAAATCCAGCTCAATTGGAGTTAGGAGGTTTTGTCCATCATTGATAAGAACAACTGACAATGGATATTACAATAACTTCTGCAAAGAGGGGTTCACAGAGTTGCGTTTTCAGTAGAACTAGCAAGAGAAATGCTATATGAACTCATTTATTGTCATATTGCTCTCCTCAGAAAAATCTATAGATTTTAGAAATATAATTAATTGTTTTCATAACATTAGCATCAGTGCTAAGTTTGATAAACAGGTACACTGCATAGTTACTTTTAACAGACTACGGGGCAAAAACCCTGCCTCGGTAAAGTGTGTTTTATCTTCCTCTCTGCAGCAGCTCTGAGCTCTGTGCCAGGCAGGGGAGAGGGGGTGGAGTTAGCTGCTTTGGACGACAGTTTGACGAACCAATGGGGTTAGCTGGTTTTGTCAGAAGCGCTTTTTAATACTTTTCATTAGTCCAATATTTTTTTAACCAACACAGACGTAAAGGGTGTTCAATAGCGTTGATTTATAAAAATGGAAAAAAAAGCTGAAGATGGAGTTAGCTGGTTTATGCCCGACTTCGACGATATATGATTTTGTATTGATTTTATAAGACATAACAGACAGGTACATCAACAATAGACACAAGACATACTGTAACAAGAAAACAAACAAACACCAGACTATAATGCATAATAAACTTCAGTATTAATTGAGTAATTAACCTATCATTATGATTAGTGGTAAGTACCACAATTCAAAAGTTGGGACACATTAACAGTTAGGCCTATACAAACCAGAGCAGTCATACAGCAGAGTCAAGATGACCAGTGATAGGACCCCAGATGTACTGAAATGTTGTTAAACTGTCTTGTTTGTTGCAACGCAGCCTCTCCAGATGTATCACTGATACAAACTCATTAAGCCATCTAGTGAAACAAGGAACGGTGGAAGTCTTCTCTTTGCCGTCTCTCTAGTGTAACTACATTTTCAAAACCTTTTGACAAGGCTTCTCTTCTGGGGGTCCCTGGCACACAACCTTTTTAAATGGGGGTCCGTAGCCAAATAAATCAATTTGGGGGTCCATGACGTGAAAATGTTTGAGAACCACTGGCCTGTACAGTATGTTGGCTGAAATTTGTCTCGGCTCGCGTCTCATTACTTCACACAATAAACAATGATTAGTTTGGAAATACCCCCCCGCACACACCCCCGACCCCCACCCCCCGGGCTCAGATATAGAAAAATGCTTTCACATGCAAACAAATTATGTGATCGCGCTGCTAAAGCTGCCAAGGCATTCTCCAGTGTTGATGATACAGTAAACAATCCTCCATTGTGACTTCATCCCGACTTAAAAGTGAATTGCAGACATATGCTCCACTGTACACTGTGCCGGGCTGTATTGTGCCCCCACTATTCCACCCCCATCCCGCCATGCACGCACGCATGCACACACTCAAACACGCACGCACGCACACACACACACACACACACACACACACACACACACACACACACACACACACACACACACACACACACCTCCCGTCAGCTCTGTTTATCAAAAGCTTTTTTTGTTCCGCATACCTTTCCAGGAGATATTGAAATAAAGAGAAGGGGAGAAAATCTCACAAAGCACACAAGCGGCGCTTTGCCAAGGAGCAGTCTCTAGACAAAAGCAGCTGTATAACCTCAGAAGTACCACCAAGTGCTGAAATTGATTTTTCTATTACAGCTATTACAAACGCATTCGCCTCGAGACTGGTTCTCATTTATGGGGATTACCAGGAAACACTCAACTAGTAGAACATACTGTATGCATGAGAGCACCGCCATATTTGTTTGTGGGTTCTCCCAGACCCCCACCCACACACAATTATTGTGAACGCTGACATCACTGTAAGGTGAGTAACCCGGTCACGGGTCGCTTGCAGGTCGCAAAAGAGGTTTTACCCAGTCAGACCAGCCATGATGAGGCTGGTTGGCTGGGCGTACCAGCCTCCATAAAGGCCTTGATTGCAGCTGCTGGAGAGCACTCCTCCATGGGGTATGAGCGACACTTCAGCTCTCCAACCACCACCATCTGTCTGGCATGGACCCCCTCACACATGCGCGCGCACACACTACCATCTCTTTAATACACTGTATATCGCTGTTACCCCAGCTCCTCGTACAGTATATGCCAAGTGATACTGTAATGCATTGGGTGCTTAAGGAACATACAGTAATCGTTCTTTATTGTTGTTTTTTCCCCCTCCATTATAGACTTTGAGTTATGCGGTGGTGAATGCTAATTGTTTTACGTTTTTGCCAGAAGAAAGGAACATGTAATCATGTTCCTGTGTTCATCCTTTTTGGGGGAAAAAGAAAAGGAGAAAACCCTTGGGAAATATTGTTTAGGATGGCGAAGTTTTTAGGTTCTTAATGAAAAGTTAATGTACTGTATTATTAATATAGCCTTGGGTTATTAATTGCCTAGTATGTGTGATTGATCTCACATTTTAACTGCTGGCTTAGTTGGCCGTGTGATTTGTGACACAATAGAAAATATCTTTCAGCAAACGCACTCAATACTGTGCTGACAGGAATGTGAGCTATTGCTTTACAAAACAGTGTGCGATGGCAAGACATTGCCTCACTGCCTTCAGGTTGTGCCTGAGTCTGTACTGTACATCCAACCTGCTGAACATTTATCTAACCATGGAGAGTCACAAGATCTGTACAGTATGTTGCAGGCATATCTGTTAGACAGTACACCATTAGTATCTTGTATAAGGGGGTGTAAATGTGTTTTTGTAAAAAAAGAAAAGAGAAAGAAAAGGAATACAATTTAAAACAAAGATGTTAAGCTTTAAACCTCTATATTCCAATAATCATTGCTCAGCAACAGGGTTCTTCCCATCTCTCCATAGGGATACCAATTTTCATCCAATCAGGAGAGCGATCCCCACCAAAATAATGTATCATAATGTTCCAGTTCCATTTTTTTCTGGCCTTTCTTTTTTTCTTCATCACTTTTCATACCGTACTGTATGTATCCTGTATGAGTTCTCTCTCCTGATTGGATATAATTGGTCCCGACCTTTACTAAACAGCCGGTGAGACCAGGAGGCCGCTGTTACTGAACAAACTCGCTATATACAGTAACAATGATTATATCAGAATATAGAGTTATTTAACACTTATTTTAACAAAAATAAATATCACTTACATCCCCTTTAAAGGCCCATTCGCTGATTGCACTGGTGCCCCCTATTGAAACACATTCTGGTTTTGCAGCTGGTTTTATTTACATATTGATTATATTGAAGGGATTGAATGGGCAGGGTTTCTCAGCAAATGTGGTACTGTATTTAAACACATTTGGAGAAAATAAAAGGTTTTGTTAAACTTTTTTTTAAACAATGATTTGTAAACAATGGATTAACTAAATCATCATGGACAATGATTCTAAAGTAAACACTTTCTTTTCCATCTACCAGGCAGGAACCTAACATACCCAACAATTTACGGTCAAATAAATTACAGGATGTATTGTCTTGTGTAATAAAATGTGTGTGTGGGAGATTTTGTTCCCCCCTTCAGCATCATTTGGGTAGCCAGCCACAACAGAGAGACGACCAAGTGTGGGTGGTGAGCAGACGTGGCACAAATCTGGAGTCGGTAGCCCGCTCAGTAAAAACTAAAAAGTGTAAAAATGGACCATGTAAGTTAACACAGTATTTTGTTGTGCATTCTATACTACAGTGGTTCACAAAATTGGGTCTGGGGACCCCCAGGAGTCCGTAGGGGGGTTCCAGGGGGTCCCTAGCAAAATGAGTCAATATAGCATCAACATCATTTTTAACCACTTTAACCCTAGGCTATTCGAAAATAGCCGATCTACAAGCTCACAAGTGATGCCTTGTGAGCCTGTAGATATTTTTTAATCTTTTATGGTAGTCCCTGACACAGAACCTTTTCAGATGGGGTCCGTGGCCAAATACATAACTAATTTGGGGGTCCTTGACATGAAAAAGCTTAAGAACAACTGCTATACTGGTCCGTTCCATTTCTCGGAGCCGGCATATTCATCTACAATCAGCCCCGTAATTAAGGAGAACAACCCAGTAATTATCAATGAATCAGCTAATACTACGATGGAGCTAAAAAAATCCAGCTCCCAATTCAAGCCCACTGGCCACGATTATTAATCAAACACGGCATTATATGCCAGCCCTTGTTTATATATATATTATATATATATACATTGTGTGTGTGTGTGTGTGTGTGTGTGTGTGTGTGTGTGTGTGTGTGTGTGTGTGTGTGTGTGTGTGTGTGTGTGTGTATTTATGTAACATCCTTATAGAATATATTTTGTGTCTCAGTTTACGCTATAAGATATGCCACTTGTTTATTATAAGTTTTGCACTGTAAAATGCTGAGTGTTGATATAACTGTAAGGGTGTAAAAATAAGGTACTGTAAGGTTTTATTTGTTGGGAGCGTTAATTAGCTTGGATTATTCTTTGTTGTAATAACACAATACACAAAGCTAGTTTTAGGGAATAAGTTACTATTTTATTTGCCTTCAAATGTGTTTAAGCAGTTGCTTGGCAACTTCCAGTGGCTGCCTCTGTGACCTTAGAACATTGTGGTGTGCTTTGCAGCCATGCATTCAGTGGTGCAGTAAATATATCACACAACACATAACTGTAATATATAACTAGCTATTAACTTCCCGATGAGGAAGAACATGTCCCGAAGTCGGTTCTGAAATGTTGTGTTTAGTGGTTTGTTAAAAGTGCGTAGTAAAGGCTGTTCTGTATAAGAGTTAATAATAATGACAAATTAAAAATGTAATCCCACTGCTGGATTGAGAAAAATAAAGGCAACAATCCAATGTGTTTACATACTGAACATGTTTTGTTTCTCTAATTATAAAATCTCTAAAAAGCATTATCTATTTTAAATTAATTAATAAATCCATGACAGATTGTCTTATTTATACCAGACATCAAATTGCTCTTTGAATTATTTCCAATAAAGAGGGAAATGTCTTTATAATTACATACTGCACATAATAGATATTTGATTCACTTAGCATGGATACTGCTTCTCTACCCAACAGAATATTACGTCTGAGTTTTAGTACACAGTAAAATCCTTATTGTTCATTTATCAAACTCCGAGGTTGTGCATATGTAACAAAATTGGACCTTGTCCATCTTGTCCAATAGTGATGGATAAAAAAGGTGTGCTGAGGAACTTCTGCTGGAGATGCAGCAACCCACTGTGCTTACTGCAATTTACTTGATGCATCTCTTGCGTGGGAAAAACGGAGGACCTGCAAATTGCTTGACTCAGGGCCTCTATTTTCCATCAATACATTCCCTGTGCCCCCTTTAGGCATTTCGAGCATCAAAATGCAAAAGAATCCCCTGATAGTGTCAGCAACCCACGGCTCATCTCTAAAGTAAATGTCGGCCAGATGGAATTAAAGGGGAGGTGCTGTGTTTTCCTTGGCGGGAGCATTTTCATGATTTCTCTTTTGGAGATGTCGTCACACGATACAAAAAAAAGGGAAGAAAAGAGAGAGGGAGAGAGAAAAATGCATCTTTGCGGTGCTGCAGATGACAAGCCGTCAAGCTTCTATGTGAAAATAATGGGAGCCGTAGTCTTTCAGATAGGGGCCCCCGCGCAATAATAGATCTTGTGCCGGAGCCGGCCCCCAACTACCTCGCCTCCACCTGTGTACATATATTATGATAAAACCTGTCATTACAAAGGGATGGAATCTTCCCGTCATCTCAGCTCTGGAGCCAATGTTGCATTGAGTCTCTCTCTCCCTCTCTCTCTTCCTCCCTCTCTCCTCTTCCTGTAGTCCTGTCCTGTCCTGTAATTGGTTTCCCCCCGTGGAATCCCTGAGCATAATGCAGATCGCAGATTGCCAGTGATCTGAGCTTGTGCTGATTTGTTTGAAAGTTCCAAATGACCCATAGCTGGTGACTTCAAGATGTTTCTTTGCGGGGGGGGGGGGGGGGGGGGAGGTTAGCATTCAAACAGGAATGCAGCAATGGAACGAAACAGAGGTCCTATGGGTTTGGGAAGAGATGGGGGGTGTTGGGGTGGGGAGTGCATTGGATGAGACTCAGGAGGCCAGATCACAAAATCAGGGTCCAGGTTTCTTTCTTTTTTTCTCTTTTTCTTTTTTTTTTGGCAGCCAGGCAGGCAGCGGAGTGTGAAATTTACAGAATTTCTAGTGTGTTAGTAGCGCAGCTGCCTCTGCGCCTCTGCATTGTCAGACGCTAGGTAGGAGGGGGAGGGAGTAGAAGAATTCAGATGTGATGTCTTGCCAGCTTTTGTACAAAATTCCACAATGCAGATGAAGTGGCTGTAGGGGTGAGCTACAGTGATTTCTGGTGCTACAAAGAAGAACTTTGACGACAAAATGTTTTAGCTCGTTATAACCTTTTTATTTTTGTTTTTGTTTTATGTGATGTTGTCTCTCATTTACTTCTGCAGTACAATACATTTAGCATTGTTCAGAGTCCGATGGGATAAGAGACCGATTGAAACCCCAAGAACGTTCCTTGCAAAGGATTTGTGTTGCACAGAATCCAAGACGGATATAAAATGAAACAAGGAACATAAAATACAATAAAATCCAGGAATCTAAATTTGGGAAAGCCTGCTGGAGGGCTGCACTGCACTCGTTTATTTCTTGGAACACGCTGCTCTTTTTCTCCTCCGTCTATGTTCTGTTTTTGTCCCTGTGTGTCAGACAGCCAAAGCCACTCATATTTACATGGGAGCGTTGTGGAAAAGACACGCCTAATTTGCAGCAGGCCCTATGTTTTCCTTACAAATTGCAGTCACATATCATTTAGTTTCCCTTTATTATTGCAAAGAAAAACAATCAGGAAACCTCCAACGTGGGCCCAGTGTGCACACTGGTCCCATCCCTGGCTCAGGACTGCTCTCCCAGTTCATCACATTAGCTGTCTCTGGACCTGCCAGGGTCTGCTGGAACAGATGCCATCTTATGTTGACTGCCCGCTGCTCGCCTCTGCCAGTTGCACAGCAGGACACACACACACACACACACACACACACACACACACACACACGTATGTGTGCAGACATATATTGTCTCTGTCACACACACAAACACACACCAGCATGTGTGCACATACCATACACGCACACTGTACTCTCTCTTTCACACACACACGCGCGCGCGCGCGCACACACACACACACACACACACACACACACACACACACACACACACACACACACACACACACACACTCTTACCATGAAGGCATGTGTGTTTAACTTTGGGGTTGTTTTAAGTAAGCTGAGAAGAATCCCCTCAGGTGATTAGTTCATTTGCGAGTTCTCCACTGTGGAGGCTAGTATGGACCCCTGTGCCCAACCCCCCCCCCCCCCTTCTCTCTCTCTGACTCTCCTTTTGCTTTACTGTTGTTACAATCCCTCTCTCTCTCCCTCTCTCTCTCTCTCTCTCTCTCTCTCTCTCTCTCTCTCAACCGTGAGTTCTTGTGTTTGTTTGTACTCCTAGAGATTCTGTGGGAGGAGAGAGAGAGAGAGAGAGAGAGGGACAGAGAGAAAGAAAGAGAGAGGGAGTACGATAGAGAAATGAAGGGAAAGATATTTTTAAGCCGGTCAGAGTAATAGCGCCGGTCTTTGTCCTGAACTCATATATTTTCACTTTGATTACAATCAGGAGCGGCTCAAGTTTCCCTAATTCAGTCATCTGAGGCTCTGGCAGAAATTGTGCCTTGCTGAATGATGGTTGAATTGAAGGTGCTCTGTGTGTGTGTGTGTGTGTGTGTGTGTGTGTGTGTGTGTGTGTGTGTGTGTGTGTGTGTGTGTGTGTGTGTGTGTGTGTGTGTGTGTTGGGGGGGGGGGGGGGTGTAAGTGCTACACTGAGTGTCAAAACACAAAAACAAATGGCAATATTCACCTCAGCGTCACAACAGAAATGACAACATGAAACAAGCTGTCGATGACTGTGATAAACACAGCCCTCCGAGATAATTTCCGAGCTGTGTGGTGTATAGTGCAGATGTAAACGATGAGACGAACCATGTAATTCCTTCGCAAGAGATGTTTCTTGTTTTCATGCCAAAGGGGCGGAGGCGCTTGTTTATGCCAGAATGACATTGTTGAGAAATATGTTTTCTCTGAGTTTGCGGGGGGGGGGGGGGGGGAACGTCAAGGGGTTGCAGAGGAAGAGAGCAGGCATGCTGGGAGTCCTGGGACTCTGTGGCCATCGACAGGAGTGCAGACAGGAGGGGACAGAGAGGGAGAAGGAGGCCGCTTCAGGCCAGCCACCACTAGACAGTAAGCACCGCGGAGGCCCAGTTCCCATGTAGCACTAATCACAACCCCCTGCTCCTTCCATCTGTTCTCCATCAGCCACCCTACAATACTACTCCAGCCTGGTTCTACAGTACCTCCACTCGCCCCACTGTCTTCTCTGGCTGGAGGCCATGTGCAGATCTGGTATATCTAGCATCTCTCTCTCTCTTTCTCTCTCTGCCTGACTTGAGCTGGATCCTTTTTTGCATTCAGTGCATTTGCGTTTATAAGTCACTTTGTTGGGTGGTTGATCTGTTCGCAGTAGTGGAAAGTAACTAAGTAAATTTACTCAAGTACTGTACTTAACTCACTGCCAGGGGTATTCGACTATTGGCAGGTAGCTTCTGCCAGCATTTTTAAGCATTCTGACTAATTTTTCAAGAACCACAGAATATTTATCTCCAGTATGATCGATCCCCTGATGGTTGCTAATCACGGAGGGTTTCACTGTGCAGGGAGGGGAAGAAAAAAAAATCATCGTGACCTCCAGTTCTCTTGTTTTACCCAGTTTAAAATAGCATGTTTGGCCAAAAATACATAGTAAAACACAGGAGCCGAGATACAGGATTTTAAAGTAATAAGTTAACCAGGAAGTGAATGGAGCAGTAAATCTTCGAATCACGTTATCTTGGGTTCTGGACGTTTTTTTAATTTGTTTTAAATAAAAGAGATCTCCGATCTCCGTCAATGGCAGGGAATGTGTTAAGTACAATTTTGAAATATGTTTTGCTTTACTGGAGTATTTCCAATTTTCAATAATTTTACTTCTACTTTAGTTACTAGTTGTAGATTTTGATTATTATTACAAAACCACTTCAGATTTATATACTTTGGCCATTTGAAAATAGCCGATCTACAAGCTCACAGTAGCTTGTAGATCTGCTATTTTAAAAGGATTTGTATACATTGTATACGTTTGAAAAATTGTGAAATGGGACCTTCTGCATCATGAGTATTTTGACTTTTAGTATTCGTATTGTATTTCTACAATAGGGTATTGATACTTTTACTTAAGTAAAAAATGTGAGTACTTCTTCCATCACTGTCTGTTTGTCTGTCTCAGTTTATCACTAGTTCTATTCTACCATTGGTCATTGTAGGGAGTGGGACACATCTGTGGTACTGGTTCTCAACGCAGGGTCCTTGACAGGGTTCCAGGGGGTTCCCAGCTAACCGATTGATATTTAGGAGCCAAATGGACCCTTTGGGTCTGTAACTCAAATGGACAAATAGAACCAAATGGACCCTTATGCATTCGGTTCCATTTGTACCATTTCCATTTGATTGCAGATTGGGGTCCCAGAGATACTGGGGGTCCTTGAAATTAAAAAGGTTGATAATCACTGATCAGAGCAGAGCCTTTCCCCGCTATTGAAATCGGGAAAGACATCCGTTATAGAGATATATGGCCCTTTTTCCGCCGGTGCCTTACCCATTTTCAAATAGTTCAACTAGCTGATCTACATCGACACGTTGTGAGCTTGTAGATTGGCTATTTGAACTATTTGAAAATGTTTTTAAAAATAGAAAAAAATGGGAAAAAAGGTTTAGGGATAATGGGTAAGCGAAATAAAATGACTCTGACTCTGAAAATAGGGCCCATCCTGTAAAACCCAATCTATCGATCCTTAACTAACCCTAAACCCTAAACCTTTGTTTTCTCTTTTTTTTTTGTGGTGGTGGTGTTTTTGTTCCCTCCCACATACCCTCTCCGTCTCCCCAAACAGCCCTTTGGCCTTCTACTAATGATGTAAGCTATAACGTTTTGGAGAACACACAATATTCTACTTGACAGATGTGACTTGCTCGGCATGCCATCGCTGTCACTTCAATTACCAGGCAAGTGCAGAGTTATAGCTATGCTGATTTTTTTTCCCTGCCCTTAATGATCAGATTAGAGGTACTAATTAAAAAAAAAAAAACTATATTACAAGCCGCCCTAACGCTTCTCTGGGTGCCGATGAGTGAGGGCAAAGTTATTATTCTTTTGAACTCCTGCGGTGAGGGGGCCAGAAGGCGGACATTCAAAGCAGCATGACGTTTGCTGTTTGTTATTCCTCTTTAACGTTTTTTAATTCCTGTGCCAGAGATTTATGGCTTGATATGCATCCTGAAGTTTTTATTGTATTTATTTATTTATTTTTTACTTCAAAGGGGGATCATTTAAATATACCTCACAGGCAATTGGTGCTTTTTTTTCGTTCAGAGCCTTTCTACAGTCTCTCTCTCTCTCTCTCTCTCTCTCTCTCTCTCTCTCTCTCTCTCTCTCCCTTTCTGTCTCTATCTTTCTCTCTCTCTGTGTGTGTGTGTGTGTGTGTGTGTGTGTGTGTGTGTGTGTGTGTGTGTGTGTGTGTGTGTGTGTGTGTGTGTGTGTGTGTGTGTGTGTGTGTGTGTGTGTGTGTGTGTGTGTGTGTCTCTCTCTCTCTCTCTCTCTCTCTCTGTGTGTGTGTGTGTGTGTGTGTGTGTGTGTGTGTGTGTGTGTGTGTGTGTCTCTCTCTCTCTCTCTCTCTCTCTCTCTCTCTCTCTCTCTCTCTCTCTCTCTCTCTCTCTCTCTCTCTCTCTCTCTCTCTCTCTCTCTCTCTCTCTCTCTCTCTCTGTGCGTCTGTCTCTCTACCTCCTCCTGGTGCCTCCCTTTGTCTGTTGTTTTATTACTTTTGTCTATCTTTTTTATTTGTTCTCCACACAGGGCTGTTCTGTGTATTGATATCCACTATTTAACAGACCGGTATGGGTTTTACAGCCCTGTTATGAGTGTGAATGGTATTCAACCTCGGGATCCAAATCATGCTGTCAGCATGCTCTGAGTGCACGCCGTGCTTTTCCCCGGCTAGAAAAACAGCCTGTGTGATGCTGGATGGAGACGCTTCTCCCACTTTTAAGATGATGTATAGCGGCTTTAAAGCCGAGCACTTAAACTCAAGTATTCTCAACCGTGGGACCCAGTGCCCCTGACATTTACTGAGCAGCATCACAGCTAAAACCTAACAAATGTTACGAGGAGAGAGAGAACGGAGGATAAAACATCTTAGGAAAAGGATGGTCTGGAGACACAAATCAGTGTAAAAGAAAAGTTGTTTTAATAATAATGAATATGGCGATAATTCTAATAAAATATATATATATAAATAATATATATATGTACTCAATCACACGTGTTGCATTCTGTTTAACACCGCTTGCCTCAGATTGCAACAGCCCACCAACATTTTATATACATATTCTTGAACAAATAGGCTTTTGGGTGAGCAGTGGGTGGGGTGGGTGTCACAAAGTAGCATTAGGATGTGATTGGCCCAAAAAAATCACAAACGTAACATCCAGATTTGATTGGCCAAGCTTTGCGTGATGTAGTGTTCTGATCAGCGCTACTAGATTTTCAGGCGTGTGTGTGTGTGTGTGTGTGTGTGTGTGTGTGTGTGTGTGTGTGTGTGTGTGTGTGTGTGTGTGTGTGTGTGTGTGTGTGTGTGTGTGTGTGTGTGTGTGTGTGTGTGTGTGTGTGTGTGTGTGTGTGTGTTTTTAGTTGTTTATTGGTGTGTGTGTGTGTGTGTGTGTGTGTGTGTATTACCAAAGAAATACTGAGAAAGACATAGTTAACTTTGCCCTAGATTGAAGGTCAGTTTAGACCTGGAAATGATTTCCTATGGATTTTCTGTCCTCCCAACACCTTGTCCCACCTTGCTGGATGGGAGGGGGGGTTGTCTGTGGCCGTGCCCTCAGAGAGTGCAGACTTCCTCCTTCGACCGCTACATCATGTGTTTCTATTTCCTGTCACGCGTGGCCGCTTCGACAGCCCATCAACATAATTACAATGACATTTGAAGTGATTCACAGCAGATTCTCTAATATTTTCTTAGCCTGGTCATTATTCCCGACGTGCAGATGCGATTCACGTCGAAGTGTCAAGGAAAACATTATTGACATGACGAGGGTGACGTGCGTCCTGACAGCATCTCTCCTCGATTGTTCATTTGGGGTGAAAATTGTTGTAGTGCTAGTCAGTTTGGTGATGGACCTGTTGGCCAATTTATTTATCCAAGTGTCAGTTATTCAGACAAATGTGTGTAGCACCAAATGCAGGGTTGATTTATTCATTTTTTTTAGCCTGTCAACAGACTGTGGGCCTGGCCATTAATCACCATACATTTGATCAGAATGCAGTGAACCTCTACGGTTTCCTGTGATGGGAGGACGATGGAAGGCTGCATCAGATCTTGTTCAGCTAATTGGATTAGTCCAGCTAATGGCTGTTTAGATGGCGGATAACAGAGGGGCCTTTTCCTCCACAAATGCATGGATGGAAACGGAAGCTATTGGGTATTTGAATTACGTTAGAGATAAAGAGCTCGCAACAGCAACGATAATGTTTGATAGTGCTTGCTTTGGACTTCTTAGAGAGTCTTAATCTATCCCGGTACTTTTTTGCAAATATCCTTTGGCATAGCCTGCGTTGTAAGTGTAAGTCACAATGTTGCCAGGTAGTCCTTTCTTACGGTGTGGCGCCTAGAGGGCTAGCCATATAGAACAGCGTTTGTCCTTATGTATCCCAAGTGTTTGTAAGACCATCCATGGCTCATCACACAAACCACTGCGTCACATTACTTGTGCATGCCGCCACCAGGCCAAAGAAGTATATCCCAGAATATTTTTTAAATCTGTCAAAGAAATTGTTTTGTGTGTGAGATTTTATCATCACAGATCCACCGTCTCTTCAGACCAGTCTGCAGCCATGTGGAACTCCATATTGGGTTAAGACTGATCAGAGTCTGCACAGGGAAGCCATGCCATTCTTAGACTCTGTCTTGTTAAGGTGTTTTAATGCTGTGTAGAAATTATTCCATGGCTGTTTGTTTTCTAGAGGACTTTGTTCTCATTTTCACAATCTAGGTGTGACAGGTTTTACAGAATTGTGTATAATGTGTGAAGCTTTGCGCTTGCCAAGTTGACAAGTGACTTCTAAATTGTGCAAAAACGCTGGGTGCAATCTTCATTTAGACCGTTACTCTCACCACCGTTTGCAGTTACAACACTCGGAGTGGTTTCCAAAAGCATTATCGCAAACTCCTTTGAGAAGAACAACAGTGAACTTTACAGTGCTGAGGGAATTGAATTAAAATTACAATACCTGCATGCACCAGCTGCCTAACTCAAATTGCTCAGCTGTTATAGGCTTCTCTGTGCAATATCCTGCCATTGAGCTCTCTGTGAGGCACATTTAATAATAAAGCTGTCTCTGGTGTATGGATTTCCCAGCACAGGTCGTGAAAATTGTAATAGAGGGAACAGATCTGTGACTTTACGGGCCTAAATGGAATGAGGGTCCACTATTCTCCCTCCAGAGTCTCTCTCACTGTTGTTTCTTTGGCATCCTCTGGAAATGACCGCACACTCGCTTAATGGCCAGCGTTGAAAGTGCCTTTTTTTTTTTACTGAAATTACCCAAGTACTGTAAGTATCTGCATGACTATTCTAGTTGGGGAGAGGAGAGGGGGGGGGGGGGGATCCCAACAAAGTTTACTTGGCGCCTTTGCCTGAGAGCGCAGCTCAGGGTGAAGTTTCTGATTGGCTGCCAATGGTGTTTCTGGCCCTGATTTACTTCCCTCTGAATGAGAACGAGACATGGTTTGTCCCCCACCATGAGGGAACGGACTGGGATCAGGACGCTTCACACAGACTCACCTGACAGGCCGTATGACATCATTTAGCCAAAATAGATTGCCACTTCAAAATGGATCCGCTTTGCCCAGTGTTAGCGGGGGATCTCACCGGAAGGGAATAATTGACTCTGAAATGTATTCAATGTATTTTCATTTTGTCTTAGCTCTGGCAGCCGTGATGTCTTTCTGCAGGTGGCAATGTTTGGCTGGCAGTGCTTATGCAGTAATGTCTTCGGACTTGGAATTCACCTGCAAAAGTGAAATGAAAGGCTGGCATTGAAACTTTTCTAATTAGAGCTTTCTCCAGCATGTGGTGGCATGCTTTAAAAAAGAAAAAAGAGGTTAAAACATTGCAGATCTACCAACGTTATGAACTTGTAGATGGTCAATTTTTTAAAGATGTTTTAAGGGGTACAGAGCAACAGACAATGAGTATTTTGTCAAACAAAGTACTACCAGGGTTTTTCAGTTCTCACTGTGCATACTCTGTTTAAGACTCAGAAAGTATCCTCAAGATTCAGTTCATTCCACTTGTGTGAAGTTAACTACATATAGGCCTACACTCATTTCTGAGTATAAACACTGCAGAGCAAGGCTATAACCTTGTCTGTGCAAATGTACAGCTCATGTTGTGATGTTCACATCAGTCAGATGATGTTCAATACACATAGCCACTGCACTCCCACTCGTTTTTTGGGTGTGTGAGTGTGTTCCACCCCCCCCCCCCCCCCTCCCCTACCATCTCCTTTATCCTGGGTCAGGAGTGCTCTTACATTGACCTGTATGCCAGTTGGGCCCTGGGGCCTGAGAGTTGTGAGCGGACACACACACACACACACACACACACACACACACACACACACACACACACACACACACACACACACACACACACACACACACACACACACACACACACACACACACACACACACACACACACACACACACACACACTCTCTCTCTCTCAGGGCCAACTCCAGTGCAGCCGAACCACTTTCAATTTCACTCAACCACCACCAAAAGCCTCTCTCCCACTTCAACACACGCGTACACACACACACATGCAAACACGCACGCAAACACGCACACACTCAGAGTCACATAGCACACAGCACACGCAACAGCACATCTGGTTTCCAGGATGGCTCCCATGAATGTGGACCTTTTACTTGCTGGTACAGGCAAAGCTGCTGGTGTTAATGACTGGGGCATTCCATGGCTCCCAAGGAGGATGAAAATGCAGAGCAAAGTTGAAAGGACACAAAACAGAGGCAGCGGTCGCTTCTAAGGGGTAACATGATCCGTCCAGCAAGGGCTGCGAGTGTGTGTGTGTGTGTGTACAAAAGACTGCCCCCCCCCCTCCCCCCTCCCAAAAGGTTGCGGGGGTCAGAATGGGCTTCCATGGCAGCCTATGTGCCAGGGCTCTCTTCCTCCCCAAAGCGCTGAGAGGTCAGAGCAATTTCCCTAAGTCAGGGGGGGTCAGGGTCTCACTTCCCCTCCATATCAGTCACTGAAGTACGGGGACCGGTGAGAGAGACGAAGGTCTGGTCAACGTAGAATCTCTCCCCCACCCCCCAAATCCCCAGAGATACAAAATTGGGGCTGGGTGAAAGTATGCATCTGCTGTTTTGCACAGTGTGAGGTTACGTGAGGGAAATGTGAAGACTACAGAAATATTTTTTTCCGCCATCTGCAGCTTAAATTGTAATTATTCCGCACATAATTGGGGTGGAAGTTCCTCACAGGTGTCATTATCTCCGCGGTTATTAGCAGGGTCCCGTGATGCGTTGCACTAAGTTGTTTCTTTAACGTCAGCACCTCACCTGACTTGGCAGAGATAAGTGAAGAGGGGGGGTGTCTTGCGTCAGGGCGAATGAATGAATACATTAACGACCGTCAAAACTTCACCCACCCCACCCCTCGAAAAAGAGCTCAATAATGATTCAAGTAGCTGTGCAGTGGAAAGGAATTATTTTATAGAAGAGAAAAAAGGAAATTTGAAGAGGTTTTCCCTTGACCTAAATAGCAGCCTTCACTTTCTTCTCCCAATGTTCTCTCTCGCTCTCTTTCCTTCTCCCTATTGAAACCCACCAATGAAAGAAGCCACCCACACAGACTCTCTGACTTTACATTGCAGCATAGTCATTTAACCGAGTGCTTTGAATAAGAGTCCCTCCCCATGAATGAATGAATGAATGAAAACATTTTATAAATAAAACGGTGTAAAGTGAATTTGCCAACGGTGATTGCACCAAAAACCTGCCACAGGGGATGTCTGCAGGACTTCATATAATGGACAGGGGCCCTAATAACGATATGTTAAGCACCTTGATCCCTTACGGTTCCTCTCTCTCTCTCTCTTGAATGTTAAATGTTGTTCGATAGGGG
Organism: Gymnoscopelus microlampas; assembly: GCF_963454915.1. NCBI lineage: Eukaryota > Metazoa > Chordata > Actinopteri > Myctophiformes > Myctophidae > Gymnoscopelus > Gymnoscopelus microlampas. Next base: position 21,751,779 of record NC_139946.1, read on the forward strand.
ATGGATGTTTGTTTTTTGTTTGTTCTTCATGCCATATATTATTTGCGTTAGGGACGGGATGGTGACGAACCCGTTAGAAAGAAAAAGCTAGATCCCTATATACGTCTTGACCAGTATAACCAGTATTCCAGTCTCTCTGCCTTCCAGCATTATGGTTCTGGTGGCTGGTATCCATACTAATTCTGGCTGGTGGGGTTGGGGAAACGGGAATTTAAGTGTGTACTTCTGTTGTGCTTCTGTTGTGAGTTGCTATGGATGTGAGTGGCAAATATTTATGATACACTATGAAGGCTTAAACATCATAAATCAAAGACAGAAGGATGACTAAGACGAGACTAAAGAAGAGAGGAATGAGAAAACGGCAATAATCTTTAATGTCATCAGTATGCACAACCTGCAGCTTTAATACCGACAGTGATGGAGTGAATCACTCCATTATTTCCCCACTCCAAAGAATAAAATAATAAATACGTGTATATTGCTCACACATCCACCTCGATCTCTCGCTGTTGCTGGGTAAAAATCTTAAAGTGAAGACGTTCAAAAGTAGGCGGGCACACAGACACGCTTTAAACTCCCAAGCAGACCGACTTGATGCACTGACAGTGTTTTGTTCTGAGCTTGTATATAAACTGCTCACACAAGCGTCCTTTCACTTCTGCAGTAATGGACCTGAACTAGTCACAATGTACCCACAATCCACAGAAACAAAACCATCCCACACACCCACTCGATCTACTCCCCCCATGAGTGCTTCCACTGTCACTCTTTGTATCACCACTGATTCATTCCCCATCAGGTTATAGGCGTCAGTGTGACATCGCCGATCTGTTAGTGGTGTAAAGCAACTAAGTACATTTACGCAAGTATTGTACTTACTTTTACTTCTACTCCACTACATCTCAGAGACAAATATTGTACTTTTACTACTATAATTATATGAAAATCTTAGTTACTAGTTATTTTGTAGATTTTGATTATCATTACAAAACATACATTAACCACTTCAGCCCTATATATATTTCGGCCATTTGAAAATAGCCGATCTACAAGCTCACAATGCTTTTCAAAATATTTGTATATTTGTGAAATGGGACATTCTGCACATTGACTACTTTAACTTTTGGTACTTTAAGTATATTTTGATGGCAATACTTTGGTACTTTTACTTTATTTTGTACTTTGTACTTTTACTTTACTTTGAATACAGGACTTTTACTTGTAACTGCTACATTGCAGTATTGACACTTTTACTTAAGTAAAACATGAGTACTTCTTCCATCACTGCTGATCTGTCAGTGGGACTGAATTCATCGTATTTCAGTCTTAATAGGATATATTTGACAGCCGAGATTCACCGGCATTCCCCTCTTTAAAGGTATTCCCTGGTGTCTTCTACCACATGTTGGCCTTACAGAGTATTTTTATTTTTAAGTTTTTTTGTCCAATGTATACAGTAGTTTGCTATTGTGTTTATTCTCTTTGTAGTTAATGTAATCTCTGTACTGGCAACAACCACTAAGCTGGAGGCATTACACCTTAGCTGTGAATGTGAGTGTGCTTCATGGGTATGTGTGTGCATGCATGCATATCCTAGCAAAGTGTAAACACAGATCCCCCATTGCAGCTCTTCCAAGATTTTCTTTATTTGTAATAACAAATTATAATAATAAAATGACAACAAAAAGGAAAGAAGAACAAATATATTACACAGGTATGATATAAAAAATAAAAATAAAACACAAGCTGCTTATAAAAGTGATGACAGAAAGTAACAAGCAAAATGGGAAATAAGAAAAAGATAAAAACGGCATATGAAAAAAAAGAAAATGAAGTCGGTGTCCCGTCTTGCTTTCTCCTCATTGCCAAAACGTATTTTTAAAGAACCCATGATTGCTCTCGTGTCTGCAGGCTGGTTATGGTCCATCCAGAACCGCAACACGGCAAGCTGTCCCGTCCACCAGCCTGCCTGCCTGCCCTGCTCGCCTGGTAGCCAGACCGCTGATAACGGCTAAGCATCAACCCTGTGCACCGTGGAATAGTCAGGTTGCCACATGATTTAATGAGTGTGCACGCTCATTTATGTGCACAATAAGTGCAACCCGATAACCCATAGGATGTCAATGGTAGCACCCCTATTTGGCGCACGATGATGGACGGTCGGTTCCGTGGTGTTATTGTAGCTGTGGTGGGCGTCTGGGGAGTAATGTATTGATAACAATATCAGCTCATAAAGATGGCCTGTTCGGGGGGCGAAAAAGGTCAGTTCTCTTTCTCTCGCTCTCTCTCACTCTCCCCCTCCCTCTGTATCAGAGCACCGTGCGCTGGCAATTCCGTCTCCTGGTTTTTCATCTCTCTCTCTCTCTCTCTCTCTCTCTCTCTCTCTCTCTCTCTCTCTCTCTCTCTCTCTCTCTCTGTGTCTGTCTATCTCTCTCTATCGGCCTCTCTCTGTCGTGATGATGGGTTGGCCCTCGCTTGGCGTGTGACGGGGAACTGGAATGTGGTGTTTGAACTGGGGTTGGAGGTGCGTTGACAGACCAGAGAGAGGGAGCAGATGGCAGTGTGACATGCCCAAGGTCATCTGGCAACCCGCGGTCAGTAGCGCGCACCATTTGAAACCCAACGCTCTTTTTGCCTCCCTAACCGTTTTTTTCCCGCCTCGCTCTGGATTTCTCCCTCCCCCTTTCGCTCTATCTCCCTTTCTCCCCGCCTCACTTATTCCTTTTTTGTCATTCATCTCTCATTCTCTCCCTCCCTACCTATATACCCGGCTTTCTCCTGCCTGCCCTCTCTCTCTCTCTCTCTCTCTCAGTTACTCCTTTTCTCCGGTTATCGCTCCCTTTCTCCCTCTCAGCTCAATCTAGGTCACAAAGCCTCCTGTACAGGCTGCTGCCTATCTCCGCTTAAACACACTCCCCTGTAGACTCTACTGACTGCTCTATACACACTCACGCACATACACACACACACACACACACACACACACACACACACACACACACACACACACACACACACACACACACACACACACACACACACACACACACACACAGAGGGTTCAATGAGCGTCCATATTCACTCTCATTTCCTCTCCTCTCTCTCTCTTCGTCACACATACAGTATATACAGAAATGGAGCTATAATGCCCACCCCCTACCCCCTACACACACACACACACACACACACACACACACACACACACACACACACACACACACACACACACACACACACACACACACACACACACACACACACACCTAAAAAGGTGCCAAGAATGCCTTTGTGTCCTAAAGTATAGCCCCAAACGGCACCGACAGCCGCGAGGTGCGCGGAATCCAAATGAGTTTTAATTACCTTTGCAGCCATGCCTGGGAGGTCGAGCGCCGGAAATCCCAGCCACACCGGTACAGTTAGTATGCCGTGTCGCAACACATGCCTTCTTTGTCTCCCGGCTAATTTCCAGTAGGAGCATAAAGTAGCAAGGGGCGACAGAAAGCGTGAGACATGGAGGGTGGGAGGGTAGCACGCGAGAGGTGCAAGCAGAGAGAGAGAGAGAGAGAGCTGCTCTTATTGGATGTTTCTCTCTCGTACAGAATCTACAATGAATGTTTTCAGAGCAGAGCAGGGGCAGAGCACATTGCCCTCGACTTACCCAATCCTACCGAGAATTGTTTGTTTCAGAGATGTTAATCTTAACATTTACGGTGACTTTCTCATAACTTTTCTTTTTCTTTTTTTCCCACAATTGGCGAAAATAGCTGATCTAGAAAATAGCAGATCTACAAGCTCGCAACAAATCGCAAAGCAATGTGTTTGTATAAAGCAAAAAGCTAAAGCTTGTATATTGGCTGTTTTCGCCAAAGATATTTAGTGTAAAGGGAAAGAAGGAGGGGACCTATAGAGCCCTGGGCGGCATGGTCAACTAAGTATATAGGGTTTAAGTGGTTAATATAAAAGTCGGGGTCAACGTTGTCGAGGCATTTAAAAATGCTCATTTTGAATCCAACTGGAGCCGGCTCTCCATCTGTGTTTGACATGGTGTGTTTCGACGAGCGTGCCAGCTTGTAACGGGAGCTTTCACGCAGCCCGCTCGTCCATCCGTCCCGCACCGGACCGGTGAACCCCCTCACTGTATTTTTAACGCGCCCCGGCGAGACTCCTACGGGTACTTAGCTTCATTTGCAGCTTGCACAAGCTCCTCTCCGCTGCACAAACAATGGCCCGTTAAGTGTCCTAACGAGGTGAGAAGGATACCCTGACAACAGCTAGGCCTCCTAACGTGACATTTCCTCCACACTACCGCCCGCCCCATGAAAAAATATACACAAATTCAACGCAGAGTGAAACCTTGACTAACTAGGTCTGTACGCATGCACACAAGCACACGTGTGTGCGCACACGCGCACGCACGCACGCACGCGCACATGCACACGCACACACACACACACACACACACACACACACACACACACACACACACACACACACACACACACACACACACACACACACACACACACACACACACACACACACACACACACACACACACACACACACACCCTCTATTAGATCATGGAGTCCACACACGCTGTGTTGTTTATTAGCATGTGTTTACAGTGGGGTGTTCATAGTCGTCAGGCCTGTATTTGTCATTTGCTGTTGCTCAGGCCCTGTGATTATACCTGTCCTTTTTTTTGTCAGCGTATTGACTATATGAATATAAACAGCACAACAATGCCAGGCTTGATTAGTCCTGAACGCAGCGCAGACTGTAGATTTCTATCTGGGGTGATGCAGCAGGAAACTCATGCTAGGGGGGGGGGGGAGGATGGGGAGAGGGAGGGAGGGGGGAGAGAGGGAGGAGAGGCAAGGAAAGGAAAACTGTTTCGAATCTTCTCATCTACAAAGGTTATTTTCTGAATACTAAGTATTTCAGCATAAAACCGCATGTTTTTCCTTGAATAGAAATATGCGTAGCCACAAACAGTGAGCATATGGATGCATTTATGTTAGCCTGCTTTGTTCTCGCAGCATTGAATGTGTAATGTCAAGACTTAAAAAAAGTCGCTTTTCATCCCTTGTTTTTCACCCACTTTCTTGGTGCCTTGAAAAAAAATTACCCCGTCTGCGAGAATGGAATTACAAGGTTTATTACAAGTGAACACTGGTATAATTTGTCGCAAATTACACCTTATAAAAACCCTTCATTTTCCTCGTTCTAGCTAGCGCGCTTGCAATTCCGTTGCGGTCACAGGATTGCAGCAGTCTTGCTATGTGTAAAAAAACTGAAATATTTCAAACAAGCAAACACCAAAAAAACAAACAATTTGCTCTACTGGGGGATGAAGGAACTCGATGGCAGTCAAAGTTCTGGTATGGATTGACGTCTCGCTGAGAAATGTGATTTTTGGGGGCAACTCAAAAGTTGTTGCTTTTGCCATTAATCACGGGTCTCTGGAGACAGTGGAACTCAGTGGAGCACAGGGCCCACTCTGTGTCGCCGTGATGCAGGCTGAAAGCCCAGACCAGGCCCCTTGAACAATAGACACCCCAGTGAGACACCATTTTGTTTGTGTGTGTGTGAGCGTGTGTGTGTGTGTGTGTGTGTGTGTGTGAGAGAGAGAGAGAGAGAGAGTGAGAGTGAGTGAGTGAGAGAGAGGGGCCAGGATGGATTCTTGAAAGTACAGTGACACCTAAAGGCCTAATCCTATAGACCCCCCCCCCCCTCTCTCTCTCTCTCTCTCTCTCTCTCTCTCTCTCACTGTCTCACTGTCTTTCTCTCTTTCTGACAATGGGAGTAAAGCCACTTAAGTCAAGGACACGGTGAAATTTGGGGGGAAAGTGATGAGTTTTCACTTCTACTGCACTTGATAGTTCCAAGCACTTGTACGGGGCATCAAATTTCCCTCCTAATGACATGCCTGGGGCTGCCTGCAGGAAAAGTGGCATTTTCATCTCCCAACCTGAGCATCTGATTGGACATCGGGTGCAAGGGGAAAAAATGGATGCTGTGTTTTTTTCCCTGTTTTTTTTTTTTTTTTTTCTATACCGGGTTGGTGGAACTGGAATGTATCTGTGACAGGAAGTGTGGTTCATGTTGCAATGCTCTGAAAACAATCATTCTATGCTTTTTTGTTGATTTTCTTTTTCTTTTTTTTTTGGTTTGTTTTCAAATCATATTTTTTCAGAGTGTGCATGTGTATGAATGTGCCTTTTTCTCGTGGACAAAATGCACTACATTGGTACAGTTATGAAAATGTGTGCACGACCCCCCCCCCCCCCCCCCCTCAACACGAGCATATCCCTTCGGGCGTGTATTTGGTATGCACATACAGTACTTGTTCGCGGGCAAGTGTGTATGTATTAAGGGTGGACACAAAAACACTTAAAACGCGTGTGCGCACACACATACTGTACATACATACACACATTCACACACACACACACACACACTCCCACGGCAAATTTCCCAGCCGTACAGTAGTGCAGGAGCGGTGTGGTCCCTCTCAGGGCGGGCCTTTGATCTGAGCTCCTCTCCTGTGTCTGCTTTCACAGCCAGCTCTGCATGCAGGGCCAGTTTTTTAATATGGCAGCGCAGCCTGGGTCCCCGCGTAACAATAAACTTTACCTTCAACTGTCAGCAGGTCTTAATCACTGGGATTACCGCAACACTAAATGTTGGATTCCTGTTAATATTCCTGTCGATGAACAAAGTAAACAGACCCGAAAGAGATAAACATCTCCCCCCCTCGGCAGAAATATCCTTGGGAGCGCTCTATCTAATTTTCATCACTTGCAAATATGGTGGTGAAGTCAAAAAGAATGAGGGGGGGGGGGGGTGAAAGAATAAGCCCCAGTTTCGATGACTGTTGACAATTACAATGGAGTTATTTTTCGCGGCGAGCTTTCTCCCTCAAATGTACACTCGGTCACTTTCAAAGGGCCTACAGTGGCGTCCCATGAGGCGACGGAGGCTCTAGCGTACCATCCGCTCAAATGGGCCAGACGGCTAATGGAGCTGCAAAGGTCTGCAAATGGCTGGAAGTGAGCGCAGTGTAGCCTCTGTGGGCAAAACTGGATTTAGCTTAGATTCCCTGATGAGCGTAGCCAAAACAAACGCGAGAAAAAATGGAAATGAGTATTATAATTACTAGAATATATTTCTTCCCTTCCCTTCCCTTTACTAGTAATACTATAATGTTGATAATAACTAACAATAATAGTTATTAAAAAATAATGGCTATAATAATATGAGCAAAATCCATGAGCAATAGAATAATTTCCTTATATTAATTTACATTTATATAAACAGCCTTTCATCTCTTTACTAATTGCTTGCTAATTATTATCATCCTGTTTTTTATTGATTCCTACAAATAATTACAAATGGGTGTATTGCTACCTTACAGCAGAACTGTTAATTGAATGATGATTCAATGATGATTCAAGTCTTTATTAGGATAAACCCCTTGAGATGTGCCATCTCGTTTTAGAGGAGGTCCCAACATAACACATTGTGTGTACCTTTTTTTATTTTGTATTTATTTTGTATTTCTTTCAAAAAATATGTAATGAGTCCGTTGCTGCAGCTTACTGCAACAAAGGAAAAGGCGGGGGGGAAATATTAAAACATTCTGTCATTTATTACAACAGTTTACCTGATTATGCAAATTGTCCTCACATTTCCCTTAAATGCCGATTTGAACAGCTCGGTATCGCCCCCATATATTCACACGCACACAAATGGCGTCTAGTGAAGTGTGTGCTCTTTCGGAGGCTAAATCCCTCCTGTGCCGGGCCCAAATATTTTACCATAGCTTAGCTGCTCCACTAGAATCTGTACTTCTCTGCACTCCATTGGTCTCTCATCTTGCTTTGAAAAACACCACTGGATTAGAGAGCCACTGTCTCAGGACTCAGCCAGCTTGACTCTCCTTGGCAACACGGGTCTCATGTCTGTTTCATGTTCTGGGAATAGTCGACAAAGAGAGACAGAGGGAGAGACAGAAAGAGGCGGTGTGTGTGTGTGTGTGTGTGTGTGTGTGTGTGTGTGTGTGTGTGTGTGTGTGTGTGTGTGTGTGTGTGTGTGTGTGTGTGTGTGTGTGTGTGTGTGTGTGTGTGTGTGTGTGTGTGTGTGTGTGTGTGTGTGTGTGTGTGTGTGTGTGTGTGTGTGTGTGTGTGTGTGTGTGTGTGAGAGAGAGAGGGAGGCAGTTAAACAAATCAAGAGTACAGTGTCTTCAGGGGAGACTCACAGCCGGCTCTGATAGGCTGAGCCTGCGAGCGACTGTTCATGCATTTTCATCAACAATGATATCATTCACAGGGAATGCGATTCCACTCGGCTTGAATGAATACATTACGTTAAGGGGAGCCGGCCATTTATTTGGATTGTCCTGTATAGTCTGTGTTCGTTCAGGCTGTGCATGGTTGAGCTCTGGATACGAGAGCAAACGAGTTGGATGGCTTTGAATGAATTTTCTATACTTTTCTCAAAACATAATTTTTTGTATGTATATACATATTTATATATATTCTCCTGTCATTCGTTTGTATTCTGTACAACGGGAGCCCTTTCAGTATTTTTATTCTTATATTCTCCAGATTTGAATGTATGAATACTATGCCTGAGAAATCTCACCACAAATACAACCGCATGAACAATTTCTTAAATAAACTTAAAAAAAAGAAGAAAAGCGTAGTAAAAACATGTAGTATAAAATAAACAAAAAAAAAGAAGAAAAGCGTAGTAAAAACGTGTAGTATAGATGTAGTGAGTACACACATGCAGAGTTACATTTCAAATTGTTGTTACTCACACTCGTTGTTTGATTTCTGTAGCAGACTATTGATAACGTGGAAATACCCCATTGTTTTAACCAGTTGAGGCCTATTGCATACTTACGCAAATTGGCGATCTATAAGCTAGTAATGTAGTTTGGAAATCTAGAAAAAAACAAAAAAACAGGCATGCCAGGTTGAAAGTGGTTAACCCATTAATAGCGTTGGCTATTTAATAGCATTGTCTATTCAATAATAGCAGCTCTACATCTGCTTGTACATCTACTATTTTCTTTTTACATTTTTGAAAAATCTTGAAAAAATGACTGATTTAGAAGGCATTTGTGGAATTGGCCTCAGGTCTTAATGGGTTAAAGCTAATTAAATGGTTATTATCATGTGGCCACAGAGTTAGCACTTTAGCTACAGTATATATGCCAGATGTTATTTAAATGCTTATCATGGATGTTTGTCTCACTCCTGGTTCAGTGTCACCTGTCTAGGAGGAGGGAGAGAGAGTGTGAAAGTTATATCAAGAATATTAATTTGTGAAATTCATCAAGGTTATTTTTGTTGTCCTCACAATGATCTGTAAAACACTGCCGCCTCCCTAATGAGCTGTGTGTGTGTGTGTGTGTGTGTGTGTGTGTGTGTGTGTGTGTGTGTGTGTGTGTGTGTGTGTGTGTGTGTGTGTGTGTGTGTGTGTGTGTGTGTGTGTGTGTGTGTGTGTGTGTGTGTGTGTGTGAGAGAGAGACATGGAATTGAAAGCATGGAGAAGTGTGTGTGTTGTTACATGGAAATGAAATCAGGGACGAGAGAAGAGTGTGTGTGAGGGTGTTTGTCTCATGTACTCGTATCGCCCCCTCATCGTCTGATTTTGTGAATAACAAAGCATTGCTGTCATTCAACCACACCACAGATTAAAAGTGTGATTGTTTCACTTCTCATTTTCTAAAGGTGAAATGTTTAGTCCATGTTGTTGATCAGTTGTGCCAATGTCTGCCACCAGACATGTTCCACACTGCTTTAGATCAACTACTGCAGCTGTATACGCTACAGTACTGTACGTGGTGTTTAAGAAAAATAGGAGAGTCACAACAGTACGCAAAATCATAACACTTAATTCAGAAGTGTTCAGTGTATGCAGCTCACTATTTAACTCAAAGCATACTGTTTTTTTCTCTGATATTCTTTCATCTGTCTACATCTACATGTTGTAGATAACTGTAGGGGAAAATAAGATAAATAAAACGGTTACATTGCAGTCTATTAATATCAACCGTTTTCATTCATTTAATTTTTTTTGTTGTTGTTATTTTTTCACTCTTTGGCAGAGAAGAGAGGACAAGGTGTCATTATAATGCTAAGCAACTGGAAAAATCTCAGCTTTAATTAAAAGAGAATTATAGTGTTTGATATTATATTTATACATTTCTGTTTGAAAATGTTGAAGTATGTTCGAGTATGATCGAGAGTTGATTCATCTTTCATTGAACCACTTTGAACCTGGTATCCCTATGTTTGGCATGTCATTATAGCTGGAATTAAAATAGCTTCTATCTGCAAGTTCACAACACATCGCATCGTGAAGTGTTGTGAGGTTGGACATCGGCTATTTTCGCTATTCGTCGTACGACGGTGGTGAATTGCTTCTCTTGGCTTTTCTGGGCTTTTTTTTACAATATGTATAATCTTTTTTCTTACTTGAATACTATGATCTTCAGGGTTGAATATTGGATTGTCATGGTGCTCCAGGAGCAAAATACGATTCCTAAAAATATCGCCCTGCACATAATGCTCTTTAAGATACCGAGAACACCATAGAACAGTTGTCAGTTGGAATTCCCCCCTAGAGATCAATTGGAAGAATCCCTACCCTAACATAAACCGTCTCTAACTCTAAGTGAATCACTCACGGTTGTTTTGCTGATGTACTCCCACTGAGTCATGCGGCACCTTGGCTTTATTTAGTCAACCGTGGAGTCAGTTGTACCGTACCTGAGTATAACAGCCAAGTCAGATCCATACTGTACCTAAAAACCCATTGAAATGCTTTCAGAAGCAATAAACTGTGAGGTGTGACAGAGAGACTCTGGAATAATACCAGAGTCTGGGACAGTTGATTTTCCTGCTGATGGTAACAAATAAATAGCTTACTGTAGTGCGAGTGTGATTATGACATTGTTCCGAAAAAATAATTCATATAAAAAAAACATTATCACCAAGTGAAATTAAAACATTTCAGAGTAACTTTTTTTCAGGAAAAGAATAGTCTCAATTGTAAAAAAAAAAAAAAAAAAACATACATAAAAAAGAATCTAGCCCTGTATGTACATTTTAGTGTATGATAGCCATCTGAGCTCAAGTTTATCGATGCTGCCAATAATTGTGAGCCCCCGTACAATACAGTATGTATGACACTTCAATTATTTAGAGCTAATTCTGAACTTCTTCTTATAAACACCCTGGACAGTTGTGAAACTCATTAAATTCAACCTCCAATAATGAGGAGGAAACTACGCACCAAACTGGGGCATGACGCACCGGCCAATCCGAGCGGTGCTTCGCCAGGCCGACCGTCCAATCAGAAGAGGGCTTTGAGCCATGCTGACGAATCAGTCGGGACACCCCTCCTTCCCCCTCCCTCACTTTATCTCCATGCTGATAGAGGATTCTGACTGAATGTGTGAACGGTTGTATTGCTACAGTCTTGCTCTTCCCCTCCCTTAGTTAGTTGAAGAGAAAACTGTGGCTGACTCTCACAAGAAAACCCTCTGGCGGACGCTATTTATAGGCAAAGAGACACTTGCATTTGCATCCCGAGCTTATGAGAGAGGGAGGCAGCGAGAGAGGCATGAAGGATACAGTCAATTTTGGAAATAAATAATTTATCCCCACAAAGCCAAGTCATTTGTTCCCAGGACAAATGAAGAGAGAGCGAGGGAGGGAGGGAGGGAGGCGGGCGGGTGTGGGGGTTGAAGGAGTATACCTTGATTTTCCTTTCTTTTTTTTTACCCATAAGGTAAAAAAAAAATACTTCACTTTGAAATAAGACAGACTGGCCCAAATTGAATAAAATCGATTTGAACTCTCCCGAGCATACTTTTCTCTACGGCGTGTACTGTATTATGCTCTCCCTGTTCCTGTGACAGCGGCATGTGGAGAACACGTTTCTCAGTGACTCAGAGGAGCTGGGATATCGATTCTTACGCTTCAATAATTGAGCTGCCAATGCAGAAAAATTATGTCTCGCAACCCCATCCCACCCCACCCCAACCCCACCCCCTGCAGTTTTCCCATTGGGCGTTGTGAATGTACATCTCCCGGCTCCCAGCAGGCGGAAAAAGCCACGGCCCCCGTGATGGGCATGCGGCTAGAGGTACAGCACAACACTCGGCGTGACATCATCAAAACACGTATGGATTTTGAGTCAGACATAAAGGAAAGATCCCTTGAAATGTGCCCGCATAAACCACAGAGCCCATAGTAATGCAGATGAAAATACCTATATGAGTCGGTTTGATTCTCTACTGTACAAAGTAAGCTGAGAACAGAGGAGAGAGGGCGAGTGGAGGGGTGGGGGGGACATCATGATGGATTAAACATGGTCCTTTGCTCTGTGTCCTATGCTTGTCTTTTAAGATGGCGTGTGATGTTTTCAGTGTGTGTGTACGCCATAGTTTTCCACAAAAGAAGATTTTTGTTTTTATTTATTTTTTCTACATTATTTCAAGATTTTTCTAAATGTGTCAAAAATAAGCGGCTCTACAAGCTCACAATGTGTCGCTTTGGGGCTATTTTGGAACAGCCAAAGAATAAAATCAATTAATAAACTGGTTAAGCGGTTTCTCGGTTTGCTGGGGACCCCCTGGAACCCCCTCAAGGACCCCTGGGTGTCCCCAGACCTCACGCTGAGATGCACTGCTCTACGTAACGTCACACAGAGCATCAGTGACATGTGGGAGCACAGAGAATCCTTCTACGTCACTGAGCACCAGTGACAGAGTAAAATGGGGCCTCACGTTCTACGTTTAGAATCACGGCACCCAAAATCTCGCACGAATATCGCAAGAGACTCTTCCCTGTGCATGTGTCTGCCTGCATTTCTGTATTTGTCTGTGTGATTGTACTGTATATTTGATGTGTGGTATGTGCCTGCTTCCGTGTGTGTGTTCTGTGTGTGCGAGATAATGTATACTCGTGTTTGTGCATTTGTTTAACCCATTAAAACCAGGAAAGCATCTGTGTCACTTTAGATTTTTGCGTTGGTTATTCAAAAATAGCAGATGTACAAGCTCGTGCCGCGCTACGAGCTTGTACATCTGCTATTTTTTAACATTTTCGAAAAATCTTGATAGTGTGAGAACTACTGATTTAGAAGGCATTTGTAGAATCGGCCTCAGGTCTTCAGTTTTGTGCCCGTCTGTTTCTGTGTTTTGGTATTGTGTGTGAATAACATGCGTGGATGTTTGTGTGCAACTGTGTAAGAATGTACTGTACTGTGCATCTTTGTCCTTGCAAACGAATGCATTATGTGTGCACTGTACATGATGACCGCATTATCAGGCTGTATTGATCCAGTTGTACTAATGTTTTATTACTATTCTCGGTCTCTCACTGACACACAGTAAGGCGGCATAATTGCAGAGCTGCACTCGAGTGTGAAAGGAGTTTTGTTCCTCAGGTTTCCTAATTAGTGCATTTAAACCAACCTTGTTGTTTTGTTGTTGTTGTTGTTGTTGTTGTTGTTGTTGTTATTCTTTCTTCTCTATCTTGTTAGGTTTCTTTTTTGGGAGGTTTGGGCAGTTAAGTAAAGTAGAAATATGTGAATTCTTGTTTACCCCCCATCCCATCCACCAGAAGGGCATGGGTGTATTGAACGTATATAGTGGAACACATGGTAGAGTTGTGGAAGGGAAGGGGTGAGGGGTTTAGAGAGAGAGAGAGAGGGGGGGAGAGAGAGAGAGAAACAGTGGTAGAGGTAGGGGAGAAAAGGGAGAGGGAGGTGGGGGAGAGAGAGAGAGGGCTGGCGTATACATTATTAACTACTGCTTCATCACATGTTCCTAGTTTCTCGGGGACTTATTATTCCGAGGCGCTTTAATGAATAACAAGAGAAAAGAGAGAGGCCAGAGAACGAAGAGAGAGTGGAGTGATTGATGAAGCAAGTGCAGACACCGCCACCAGTTGGCTCGCTCTGGTACTGCGCCACAAACAGCCACCCCAAGCAGATAAATAATAAGACACAGTCCACAGAGGGCAACAACCCCCAAAGTGGCCCTGGCATTAGCATCTGACAAGGACCCCCCTCCCGCCTGCCGCGCTGCATATAGATTGGGATTTGCGTCGTCAAGGATACTTGTCAATTTGACACATGACATCCAGATTTCAGGAGCGAGTGCTACAGCAAGGTTGTGTGTACAGGAGAGTGTCCACTAAAGCCTCACAGCGTGTGTGTGTGTGTGTGTGTGTGTGTGTGTGTGTGTGTGTGTGTGTGTGTGTGTGTGTGTGTGTGTGTGTGTGTGTGTGTGTGTGTGTGTGCGCGCGCGCTAGAGAAAGAGACAGGGAAAATACTCATGGGTTTGTGTGTGAGTGTGTGTGTATTTCTGTGTGGATGTGCTTGTGTTTGCATGTGTGCATATGCAGGAAGCTTGGAGGTTGGTTGGGTGTTTGCAGGGCTGAGAGAGGGTTGGAGGGCACAATTCACTGCATCCAAGGTGACCGATTATTTTTCTTCCTCTTATTTTGTCGGTGTGTGTGTCTGTTTGGGGCGAGGGGGGTGCTTTGCTTATTGTCAGCCGCAGCGTCCTACTTTCCACAAGTTTACCCTCTCAGACATTTGTAGTTAATTCTCTGCCATAATTTACAAATGTAACAAAAAATAAAGAAATACATGTTTTTGCTTTTCACACCGTAAAATCTTAGTGTATAAAAATGGCAATTTGACACAAATTTATTACGGGTCAATATCAAATCCACATATATCAAATTTCACAGATAAACTCGATTTGTGTAAATTTTCTATACTCCGAGGATTGTCCTGTGGTAGCCAGGTATTTCTCTCTGTCTTCCTTTTAACTTCATCAACGTGAGCATGGGAGTGTGAGAGTTTGTACGTGCATGTGTGTGTCCCATGAGGGCCGGAGAGAGAGAGAGGTGCTTCTAAGCATCCGTTGCGCCTTTTGGGGCCCTAAGGCTGGAAGAGGGAAGCGAGCGAGCGAGCTAGAGATTCAGTGAGGGAGTTGGAAGAATGAGCGTGGGGCTTCCACAGGAACGAGGGGAGAGAGAGAAAAAAATAGAGGATGCAATATCAGAGGTTGTCAGGTCCGTTTACAGATCAGCGTGACTCGGGCCTGGGAGCTCCCCACTGCTGTCTTTCATGCTGACGCACAGAGCCAGAGGTAGAGCATGTAGAGGACTGCTTTACAGCGTTTATTCTGCTATACTGTAAAATCCTCCGCCTTTATTCAACCCATAGAGTATATTCATACACATAGAGTACATTCACTGTCTCTGAGTTAAACCAGTGGTGAGGATTTTTACAGTGTATATGGCGGACTAGACGCTTTACATTAAACACTCTTCTTTAAAAACAATTTATGAGGTTTTTATGTAATCATGCATGGAAAAAAAGACAGTACAGCACAGCAGTCATATCTGACTATAACAGTTGTCAGTAGACATCGAAGATGCTGTGGTGTAAGCTGTCTTTTTTCGCCAATTAGTTTTACCTCTTTTTTTCTCCAAATGTAGTCGTTATGCTAATAAATCCTCCCCACACATTGTTGGCACTAGTATTTTACTGTACCCTACTGGCTCACCAGCCAGTGAGGAGCCCCCACCAGGAGGCCGTACGTGGCGCCTCGGTCCTACTCCTTCGACACCCGCTGCTGACAGGCGCCACCCCAGCCGTAGGAGTCGCTAGCGCAGCAACAAAGATCACCCTCCTCTCCCCCGTTCTCGGCCAACTGTGTTCACGTAGCGCTCGGCCAAACCGGATGCGCCGGGTCGATTCGACCACGTAGACTCCCGTGGCGGTGGACACCTTATATGTTGTTTTAAAAATCTGCGACGATAACCCGAGATGATCATTTTCTCACATGGGATAGGCTGCAAAGAGATAACAATTCTCGGTCATTTTCCACTGTGGCCACTCACACTAGTAATATGCATATATTAAGTATGCATGTGTATATTTAACAATAAGCTAATATAATAGGTAGACAGCAGAATCTGAATTATTTTTAATGACGGGTGTGTTACACAAGCGTTTCTATCAGTGAGGTAGGTGCATTACACCGAAGCAACCATAGAAACATTTAGAAATAATACATTTTAAAATAAAGATGTGAATCTACAAACTACTATTGTACAGTATGTATTCCATGAAATACAAGGTACCTTATAGACAACATGGGTAGATAAATAAATACGAATAGTGCATTTACTCAGAGAACAGAAGCATCTACATTACCCATTGCACTTGTATGTATGTATGAATAAATAAATTATTGTGCTTTTTACAGCGTGCCACCTGCAGTAGGGGGGAGTTCATGTGTCTGTCTGTGTGTACATGGCTAATCTCCAATCACTATACCGATCAGTGCCAAATGTCTTGTGTACGCTGCCAGTAGGCCATGGAGGTAAATCCCTGAATGTCTTTTCGCATTCTGTGATGTGTGTGTGTGTGTGTGTGTGTGTGTGTGTGTGTGTGTGTGTGTGTGTGTGTGTGTGTGTGTGTGTGTGTGTGTGTGTGTGTGTGTGTGTGTGTGTGCGTGCGTGCGTGCGTGCGTGCGTGCGTGCGTGCGTGCGTGCCTGTGAATATTTTTCACATTCATAATCTCAGATCAGATCAGCATGACGTCACAGAAGCAAGCCAGGGCGGTATTAGACCCCGTCTTGTTAAGGTTGTCTTTAGTAGGCTACACATCAAGTGAACAACTCACACAGATGGTAGCGGTGTGTACATTTACAAACTGTAGCAGCATGTAGAATCCACATCAGTTAATCGAACTAAAGATTATTACAATTTTATAAAATAATTGATTAATAATAATCAATATCTATTTTGACGATCTACAAGCTCACAACGCAGCAGCCTATTGCGACTCCTTATGAGCTTGTAGCCTATTTTCACTATTTTAGCATGACAAAGTATTAGTAAGATAACACTGTTGTTAGTATATAATTATTTTATATTAAACAACACACCTGCACAACTCGATTATTTAATGAATTAATTAATAAAGAAACAAATCGATTGAATAATCGCTAAGGAAATAATCAATAGTTGCAGCCCCACATTCATCTGTAGACCTCTCTTCGTCACCTGTCCCCTTCAACTCTTTTTCTGTCCCTTCATACCAGCAGAAACCTCTTATCTCCATATTTTAACTTTTAGGATTTTTTCGTAAATTAACAATCTACTTGATCACACAAAAGCATCAAGAGTAGCAGATCTGCAAGCTCAAAACGCGGCGCGAAGCGACTCGTTTTGAGATCTGTGTGGGGATCTTTTGAGTTTTGCAGATCTGCTACTATTGCTGTCATTGAATTGGAATCCTGAAAAGTTACAGTTTCGGACATATGAGGTTTCCACCCGACAGAGACGAAATGTTCATGTTGCGTGGCTTGTGTTGTTTGTGGCAGCCCTGTCTGTCTCCCAGGGTGACGGCAACTGATCTGTCCAAAAGAATCAATTTAATGATCAATCAATCAATTTTAAGATGAAAACACCGGGTCAAACAAAGGAGGCGGGAAGGTTTTAAACAATGACTGTCAGAATGATTGATTGGACTGAATGGCTGACTGACCCACTGATTCACTCACACATCCAGGCAACAATTAGCAGCGGTGGAAGAAGAAGTAGTCCTTCTGAAGTCCTGTATTCAAATGTTTTACTTGAGTAAAAGTACAAAGGTTTTGGCTTCAAAATATACTTACAGTACCAACTTTCACAATCATAATTATTGTTGGATTGTAATTGGTAATGCATTAATGTGCTTTAATGTTGCAGCTGGTAAAGGAGGGCTTATATGTTATGTGCTGCTGAATAATGCAACATCATTTAATTATAATGTATGTTTTATGTTAATAATCTGTAACCAAAGTTACTGAACTGTTAACTTATTTTAGTGCCTGCCTCCGAGATGTAGTGGAGTAGAAGTATAAGAAGTATAAAATATAAAGAAAATGGAAATACAAAAGTAAAGTAAAAGTACCTCAAAATTGTATGATAAAAAAAGTAAATTACTCTACGTGAAGTAAACTTGAGTAAATGTTCTGAGTTACTTTCTACCACTTATAGGAATTAGGGTGAAGATGATGAGGGTTTCATACGGTAAACTTCAAACTGTGTGAAACTAAAACTAAAGAGAAACTAGTGTATATAATACATGTCACATGTCATGTGTCACATTTGCAAAGCTCCATGCTGATCTCCATCACTGTCCAATTTTGATGTCACTAGGGAGATCTGAAACCCAGAGCTGAAGCCCAGCGCCGATGAAAGGCGGTGTCTCGTCAAAACTTGAATGCCAGCTCCCGTCTAATGGCCTTAAGTCCTCGACAGTCCGTCTCCCACAAACGGACACAGTCTGGCCTGCACTTCGTCATCTTTATTTTGTAACCTTAACCCCATGTGCAGCTGTTGTCGCAGCCCTTTGATTCTCCTCCTTTTCTCTCTCACCCGTCAGGACAACTGGTAGTGCTACATGTTTGCTCTCATGTGTGTGACAGATTAGAACCGTCTCGCCCCCGGCTCGCGACAAGACCCCTAAACGCGTCAAACAAGCGTCTAAGCCTCGGGAATTAAGCCCGGTGCCTACCGACACCCCCTGTACTTCACAGAGCCCGGCCGGGCCTAGTGTTTATCGCCAGGGGTCAAAGGTCACCCCTCACCTAATAACCCCAGGGCAGGGCGGGACAGGACAGGACGTGCCGTCGCGGCTGGCTGCAGAAGGAAAGACGGCGATGAGGACGGCTGTCGCACTCGTTCAACAGACGATAAAAGAGGAGGAGAGAGAGGGGGGGGGGGGTTTGCACACCTGTAACGTGTCACTCAAAGGCTGTCGCCACCAATCATGGCCATTCATCATTGTTTGCAAAACCATTAATCTCATTCCTCCCGGCGAGGCAAATGTTCAGTGGCGCTGCAGATGGGATCCGTCCTCGTCTTCTGCCGAGGCGCTGCTGGACACGCGCACGCCCCCCTCTCCCGTCTGTCTCTGTCAGGGGACCATACATCCATGCTAATGTTAGACACCAAAAACCCTTCTAGCACAAATTCTCTCCTTTGTCCTCAACCTTGCGTGAAAGTTTTCTCAATAAGTGGCAAAAACCATCAGCAGATGCTGCGTCTAGTTTTCGCCGAGGGGCGGCTGGATTCATGTCGTCTAATCCTCCGCCTCGTCTCGGCATGGAGACAGGTAGCACGCATCCACGCCAACATGGAACTTGAAATGCTCAGCGTCCTTCTGGCGTATGTCGTCTCCTTTGTTCCCAAGGTTGCATGGCGTACAGCGTTTGCAGCCCGCAGACTCAAATCATCCACCACCTTGTCGCACAAGACCATCTGAAGAGATCACACACGCACGCACACGCACGCACGCGCGCGCGCACACACACACACACACACACACGGTTGATTAGGAACACATCCACACAAGAGTCACTCGCATACACGTACACATTTGCACGTATGTACTAAGCACGTGCTATACATACAGTAGAGACACTGAAGAAGCGATGGGTTTGTAAATTGGCCTAGAGCAAAGGGAATCTCACAAGACAGAGGTTTATTGCCTGTCTCTGCCCTGTAATGATGTTAGGAGCCTGGGTGCTTTGTTTGGTGGTGTGCTGCCTCCCTGATCAGGCCTGCACGGGCTGTGGGGAACGAGATGATATTGACCAGAACCGCCCCGACATTTCCCTTAATAGGTTAAACCTTTGTTTACGCGTGCACATCCCCTGTAAAATCCCGAGTGTTCATTTAACTCTTGAGAGTGTTCAACATGGACCGGTAAGGGTCCATTTGGTTCCATTTGAGGAACAGTCATCACAGAGTGTGTGCATGTGCAGGAACACGCACACAAACAAGGGGTGGCACAAATACTGCACATCATGAGCGTTACAGTCAAACACACACACACACACACACACACACACACACACACACACACACACACACACACACATATATAAATATTATTGTCGGGTCCAGGGGCCACCAGAGGGTCGAAACGGACCCTTACGGTTCTTTAACTTTGAGAGTGTACAAATGGAACCAAATGGACCCGTAAGGGCACTCTCATAGTTAAATTTGATAGTGTCAAAATTGTTACATTTCTACACTCTCATTTGGACCCCTGGTGGCGTTGAGAAACAGTGTATGATTGATTGATGATTGATTGAATACTTTATTAGCCTGATTGTTAACAGTACAGGTAGTACAGTCAAAGGTTATGCTAAAAGGATTACACAAAAAGCCCCAGGCGGCTTGTTTCCATTGTGGTGCATTGTACTCAATTCAGCAGTAGTATGAACATGAATGTGCACACCTACACATGCACAAGGAGCGTTATGTGTTATAATAGATATGGCTCAGGGTAGAAGACAGGGTTAAGCATTTAAAAATACTGTAGGATTGGCTTTCAAAATAGTCAATGAGACTTTGCCCTCAAATCAATGCCCTCAATACCCACATATCTGACTAAATACCTCCAAAAAGTGAGTGACAACGATCTGGTAACACCCACCTATAGAACAAACATGGGTACATTTTCCTTCTACAGCACTGCCATCCAAGTGTGGAATGCCCCAACCCCATCCCTTAAAAGATGTTTCACTGGCTTCCTTTAAAACGGGCCTGAAAATCCACTTGAGGAGAAAAGATCCCTTAGAAAGATGATCCCCCCCCCCCCCCTCTTTGTACTTTGTACATATAGTGTTTTATATTTGTGATGACATTGTATAATTTAAGATATTGTACAAATATTGTACTTTTACTCCACTACAATTATTATTATTTCAAAACATATATTAACCATTTCAACCCTATATATACTGTACTTTGGCTATTTGAAAATAGCCGATTTACAAGCTCATAGCGAGTCGCTTTGTGACGCGTTGTGAGCTTGTTGATCTGCTATTTTCAAAGGATTTTTATACATTTGAAACCTGTGAAATGGGACATTCTGCATAATGGGTATAGATTTTACTTTTGGTACTTTAAGTGTATTTTGATGCCTGTACTTTTACTCAAGTAAATTTAGAATTCAGGACTTTTACTTAACAGAGTATTTCTACATTGCTCTATAATTTTATTTAAGTAAAAAAATGTGAGTACTCTTCCCACCACTGCACCACCACATTCACAAGCAAGGAAGGGGAGGGGGGTTAGGGCATGCACAAATATAAAGACAATTGCACGCTAGTACATTACATGTCCAGCCACTAGAATGACAGTTGAATTGCAGTAAAAGACTGTTATGGTGAGGGAAGCATCATCACGTAATAACATTGTACTGGGGGACAAAGTACGAGGCAGTTCAGTGCATGTTACTGTTCGCCCAACGACATCAAATAAATGATGCAATTACTTAAGAGCCGCTCAGCACCAACCACTAAACACCCTTCTACACTATGGAAGCGCACAGCTGTGTGTTTGCGCACGCGTGTGTGTGTGTGTGTGTGTGTGTGTGTGTGTGTGTGTGTGTGTGTGTGTGTGTGTGTGTGTGTGTGTGTGTGTGTGTGTGTGTGTGTGTGTGTGTGTGTGTGTGTGTGTGTGTGTGTGTGTGTGTGTGTTTGTTTGCGCGTGCACACGCATGTGAGTGTGTGTGACAGAGTGTGAGTGTGAGGTGCAGGCTGAATTTATCATGCCATATAAACACATAGTTGTTAAGCTCTTCAGGGGCCCTTTTTTTTGTGTGTTTCAAGCTCACACACACACACACACACACACACACACACACACACACACACACACACACACACACACACACAAGCGATCCCAGCTTTCGTGGGTTCAACAGTTCAAGCGTTCACCTTGTGAACTAGCGAGTCATCGGCAGCCTCAGCCTCTCTCCCCTCAGAGCAAAAGGGAGGACTTAAATGAAATAATAAATATCCTCGCTAGGGCTTCCACCAGCGCACCGGGCCACCCTGACCCTTCTCAGGACCTTCTAGAACCAGTAAGGAAGAGACAGCCAGGGGCGGGAGGGAGGGATGGATGGAGGCCGGGGAGGGAAGGCCGCACGCTGCTCCTGTGACCCAGGAAATGCCTGCAACTGCATGGCCTCAGGCCATCTGTCCTTTTCAGGAGGGTCTGAGTGCGAAACGGGTCGGACCGCGTAGCAGCAGTCCGTGCTGGAGTTTTCGTCGCTGTCGGGCAGAAAACTTGTATCTCAATTTTTTCGAGTTGAGAGCTTGTACAGTAGATATTTTAGCTATTTTTGCAACATTTTTGAAAGCGGTTAAGTGTGTGTGTGGGATTTATAGCCTAAATATTTAACCAATGAAAATTATTAACAAGAGCTTGTGACTAAATATTAACTACATATTGGATTCTTTGGAACACATCCTGAAAAATAACGGTCTTGGACATACAAGGTTTCCACCCAATAGCAATGTTATGTTTTGTTGTTGGCTAGTTGCAGTCTTGACCCAGGCTAACCTGACACAAGTGATAGTTATTCTGGTTAATTGGGACAAAGCTTAGAAACGAGAACATAACAGAAATATCCTTTTTAAAAGTTGTTTTACATTTTTTGCAATAATTATACATGTTTAGGCCTATGTTTGTTTTTAAATAATTACAGGTCATTAATATTTGGAAAACGGAACGTTCACGACGCAATTTCTTGAAAATGACGGTATCCCGAAAACACCTCAATCTAATGCTGAACAATCCCCTGTGCTCCCAATTATGTTATCACTCGTTCATTCGCCACTTTGCCGCTGAAGTGTGTTATCTTTAACAGGCGATACGTATGGAGGTTCCTTTGATCCTCCGACGTGTCCTTCACCCCAACAGGACGTCGTAGGAGTGACACCTATAGGACCAGATGCCGTGGGCCAATGAAAACAAGGCGTGGGCGGGCGCGGGCCACCTCTCCCTCCGAGGGTTTGGGTTCAGAGCTGTTATAACATAAGAGGACAGCGGGATTAGGTGAAAAACTACAGCTGTGTGTGCTTGTGTGCGCGTGCGCGCGTGTGTTTGCGTGCGTGCGTGCGTGTGTGTGTGTGTGTGTGTGTGTGTGTGTGTGTGTGTGTGTGTGTGTGTGTGTGTGTGTGTGTGTGTGTGTGTGTGTGTGTGTGTGTGTGTGTGTGTGTGAGTGAGGGAGGGGGAGAAAGGGAATAAACAGAGAGGAAGGTCAGAGGTGAATGTGAGAGTGATTGTGTTTAGAGAGTGTGAGTGGGCGTACGTATGCGTGTTGTGTTGGTGCACGTGTGTGCATTTGATTTGTTTGTGTGACTCAAAGAGACAGGCTTTGTAATGCTTTGTAAGGTTTGTTCCGGCATGTTTCTGTTTATTAAGTGTGTGTGCTCTCGTGTGCAGACACCATTATTACAACTCGTTCTGCTAGTAGCACATCTCAAAGGGCTCTCTTTCTCTTGTCTGAAGAGAAGTGAGCACACATAACCTGAGAACATCTCTCTGTCTTCTCGCTTCACTAACAAGCTCAGTGCAATTCCATTCCGATGAAATTAATTGTAGTTCAATTGCCAAAGTGGTTGAATTGTTGTGAATTGCAGCAGCAACCTTCAGAGATATGCTTTATTGTTACCAACTGACAGTCTCATCCAAATGGCTGGGCTGCTGGGCAGAATCAATGATACTTTTACATCACTGTGTGAGACTATTTGTCTTGTCATTTCTCCATTCTCTCCATCTCCATGTCTTGCACCCCGTTATGTCTCTTTGTTTCTGTGCCCAGTCTCTCTCACTACAACTGTGACTTTCTCTTTCTGTCTTGTATAAAGCACTCGTTTTTCATGCCAGGGACCCCCAAATTGATATATATTTGTCCGCGGACCCCCATCTGATTTTTTTTGTGCCAGAGACCCCCATAAGAGAGGATTTGTGTTAAAAAAATCAACATTATTCAACATTTTCAAACACAAGATTTATATACATTTTTTGGGACAATATCTTGACAAATCTTACGGTGTCTTTCTCGCTCTCTGTGTGTTTGAGTGTCTCTTTCTCTGTCTCTTTCTTTCGCTCTCTCTCTATCTCTCTCTCATTCTAAGAGGCATCTCCGTATGGGCTTCAGCAGAGCGTGTCTCTAAACAGCCTGTCTACGGGGGGGTGGGGGGTTAGTTTGTTTTACTGTCCCAGCAGGAGGGCTGATGGGAGTCAACTAGGGTCAGCGCGGCCCCAGAATTCATAACGGTGCTTTGATGGGGGTTCACAGGCCGCACAGATTGTTGGTTCAATAACAGCACCAAACACCCCACTCAGGGACTGTGTGTACCCTTTATAGAGGACAACTGGAATCAGTCTCGGCCAAGTCATCTGTGGTTTTGTTGTTCTAAAAGAGTAGTTTTGTCGTGTATTTTTCCCTAATGGTGTCAGTTTTCTTTGTCTTTTTTATTTTTGGTTAAAGCTGGAAACAAGTCCCCAGGAAACATGTCCCCAGGACTTTTTTTGTGTTATTCTTTTAGCTCAAATGTCTGACTGTACCTCGTGCTGTTTACAGTACATGTCTGTCTAATAAAGTATTCAATCAATCAGGCAAGCTGTGCTGTGAACTTTGCTATAGGTTCTCGTGGTTCATAGCATGGACCTGACACAATAGACGGCGAGAGAAAAAAAAGCAAACTTAAACTGTCACAAGTGTTCTAGTTTGGGTCACTCAAAGAAGTACTAGCATTATCCTACTTAGTGTGATAACTGCATAATAAGGACGCTATTAAAATCCCAAGCAATGCACCACTCAGAAGTTCTGCGTGGGTAAAGTTTCCCGTTTGGGGGGGGTGGGTGGCAGGGGGAGGGCGTGTTTTCGAGGCCAGAGCTTTTACCCATGATTGTCCTCGTCCCGTGTTGTGATGTCAGTGTGCCTGCCCCCTGGAGAGAAGCGTGCAGACGTCTCCAACAGCTTCTGGCAGATGTGAGCAGCTGGGCTAGGCAGAAGGGCTACTTAAACAGGCCTTACAGGTGTGGTAATGAGCAGGTTTTTAAAATCCCCCCGTCGACTCCCTCCTAATCAGCCTCAGGGCTATTTTTACCAACCCCTATGGGCCTTGTGGGCTCATCCACTTTGAGTTGCTCTGAGAGGGCGAGACGCTGTCACTGAAAACACCATGTTCACACGCATGCACACGCACACACACACACACACACACACACACACACACACACACACACACACACACACACACACACACACACACACACACACACACACACACACACCCGGGCATGTGCACATACAGTGTGTAGACTGTACACACACACACACACATGGATATTTAGTCACGCGTGGCTCACACGAACAGATTCAGTGACAGCATTCATTCATATACACTTGCACATAGACACTGCACAATATCAAGCTTTAGAAAGGAAAATATGCCGTAGTTACTTTCTCTCACCTTGTTAAGAGTTTTAGAGGTTTTCCAGGTGACTGTAAAGTTCTGTTGGGGGAGAAGGAAGGATTTAACTTCGATCTCTGGAGAAATCTGAAGAAACCCTGTCTTCATTATAGAGCATATGGAGCAGGCTATTACTGTATATAGAATTAATAGCTTTTCCACATTTTGATACGCAGGGCATAGGAATTCAGTCGAGTTACTCTATAGTCATTCTACTTTGATCATTATTAGTGTGTTGTTCTAGATCAGGGGTTTTAAATCTTCCCCAAATTGACTTTCATTGGGTTATGGACCCCCGTTTCAAATGATTGTATGCAGGGGACCATGATATGAAAAGATGTTTTAAATGAAATTAAGTTAAAGGTCTAAAGTCATAATCATTTAGTCACATAGATTCATAGTGGTGGTGATACTGAAGCATATTGTTAGAATGGTCATGTAGTTTGTAGTGGTTTGTATTGTAATTATTTCAAGTGAGTTGAATTGTAGTACAAATGAAACTATTCTTTTTGCTGGGGACCGTCAGGAACCTCCTCAAGGGGTCCCCGGACTCCACTTTGAAAAACCCCTGTCCTAGACGATTTAGGCATTTAAGGTACAATATCCTCTCTACACCTAAATGAAACATGGAAACTATGTAATTTTTTAACTTATTTTACTCTCAGTTTTCCCAGCTTACTGACAGCAGCACATACTGTAGACCACGCACGCGCGCTCTCTCACACACACACACACACACACACACACACACACACACACACACACACACACACACACACACACACACACACACACACACACACACACACACACACACACACACACTTACCTTTTACTTGCTTTACTTACACACAGAACATGAACAAAAGGTTGAAGTGATTTTCCTGCTGGCGTAGAGAGACAATCCTTTCATCCTGGCATTGAGCTACTAGGAGTTATGTTCTAACTGTAGTCACAGTATCTATCTATCTATCTATCTATCTATCTATCTATCTATCTATCTATCTATCTATCTATCTATCTATCTATCTATCTATCTATCTATCTATCTATCGTGTCTGTCTGAGTCAGTGTGATTTGTCTTCATTATCTCTAACTTTCTTTTGATTATTGTTTTATTTATTTCCTGTGTTTATTTTATCATCTGCCAAGATAAGGTATGGGGAATAAGCTGTGAAACAAATGTGAAACAAGCTTTTTGGATCTGGCAGCGTCAGGTTAGGAAAGAGTGGGATTAATGAGCTGTCCTTCCATATGCTTGAAGATTTCCATCCCGGGTTCAAGGGAAACTTCCCTCTCACTTTCTGCCATCGAGGGATTTTTTGAAGTCCCAGAAAGCCTTTAGATCATATGAAATGTTTAAGTCTGTGCGAGGCCTTTGAAATAATTACATGGCAAATTAATGCACATTTTAGAGTTGAAAAGTTTAAATCATTTCTCTTCAGTGGTGGAAAGTAACTAAGTACATTACTTAAGTACTTTTTGATAACAAAACTTTTGTACTTTTACTCAAGTAAATTTTGATTACCGGACTTTTACTTGTAACTGAGTATTTCTACGTTGCAGTATTGATACTTTTACTTAAGTAAAATGTTTTAGTTATTTTTCCACCACTGACTCCCACCCGCCCTGCCCCGCTCTCTCTCTCTCTCTCTCCATCACTGCCATCTGCATTCAAAGTTCTCAACCACGGCAGGAGGAAGTCATCGTTTCCTCATCATGACTTGGCATGGCGAATATATACACTGCAAACCAGGAGTTAGTACTCAAAGTGCTTCCGTGCCTGCACTACAACGTTTGGATATTTCTAGAGCGCAAAAGACAGAAACAGGCTATTAATCCTCTCGTTCATTCTCCAGTGACAGACTCTTATGAGGAAAGTCAGCATTCACTATACAGTACTGTACATACAGGCTCAATCCAACAGCTCCATGCAACAGTTCTGCCGCTTTAGTAGCCATTTACCCAAAGTACTGTCAATTACAATTACTGAATGGCTAATATACACATACAGTATATGTTTCTCCGGCTGCTAATCTCTGTTATCACCATTATCCCTCATTACACACGTGTGTCATTTACTGGCCTATTGCATCATGTCACTGAAACACCATGGCACGTAACAGTGGAACGATGCACTTTCATTCCCTTTCCCCATAAAGTAAGCTTATTCTGCTGTACTGCTGCACTGATGCAACTTTACATCCTATCCTTGCATAATTATCATTCTATTGTAATTCTCTCATGTTTGGTTTGAGCTTTTGCTTTCTTGACACTATACTCTGCATAATGTTTGTTGTTTGTATAAAACGTTTATAAAATCTGATGTTTTCCTTTCCACATTTTTCAGTGGAAAAGGTAGTCGTTTAAGCTGCACCGCAATGTAGCGTGTCTGAGTGTGTGTGTGAAGTTAACATTTACAAAGGTACCGAATTTTGCTAATAGCCTGTATCATCTCCTTTTAGCTAGTAATATCGAGGTAAAGTATGCTTATAAAATCAAAAGCAACAAATACAACGCTGCATTTCAAAGGCTTCACCGAAAAGCTACGGAGATTAAAAGAACAAATATGAGCTCCTTCAAGGTTTGAGTGAGTGCATAGAACAGTTGAAGTGTCCTGCATGTGTAGGGTTTAATGGCACTCATTTGTATGATATCGTCTCCGTTGGGTGGAGACCTCATATCTCCAAAACAGTTACTTTTCTGGATTCAAATTCAAAAACAGCAAAAGTAGCAGATCCACAAGCTCAAAACGTGCCACTTCGCTTGCACATTGGCTACTTTTTTTAAAAATATTTTTTATAGTGTCCTGAAAATGGACAGGAAACAGGGAGAGACAGAGGGGGAGAGACATGACATGCAGCAAAGATAGTCAGGATCGGAACTCGAACCCGTGATGCACCGTCAGGCTACAGTAGAGCCTCAGTGCCCGGACCGAAGGCCAGCGTTCCGGGCCGGAGTACCGGTCATATTGCTAATTGTCAAACACCACAGTTTGTTCAGCTTCGCTGGAAACCCAGGAGATGAACCAGAACAACAAGTTGTCTTTAAGAACCTGCTAGGCCAAATGACTTCAGTGTGACTTGTGTGAAACTTCTCAGCAGCGTACCAGAGCTCCACTCAGTCAACATAAAGTGCTCTGTTTTGGTTGTGTAGACACAGGTCCGTTTACTTAGGCCCATCAGCTTCAGATGTGTTTCATCAGGATTATTTCCTCCCTGATCCCCGAGCAGAACCTTTGAAGGTCTTAGTACAATATTCCTGCGGGCATTATTCTGCTATGAAATCAAAGCATGAATAATTTTTCCAAAAAGTATTTTGAGCTGAGAAAAGTGTGAAAATCCTTGTCAAAACTTTGAACTTAGGCCCCTTTCTCGGAACGTTACTTCCAAAAACTATTGAGTCAATCCTCATTTTGAGGTTGTGATCCCATGCTGTAATAAAAAAAATGGAAACATTCTAACAATGAAAACAACTTTCAATGATAAAGTAATTTTAGTTTTTAGTTTGGTCATGTACTGTAGATTTAAAATGGAGGCTTGTAGAATCTCGTTTTTGAGACAGAATGGGAGCAAGATTACTATATTTAATAAAGTGATTTCATGCAAATTTACCACACTCCCAGCGTAATGCAAATGCTGATTTTCATCCACATGCAAACACAACCTCCAGCCAGCTTGTTAAAAAATATGTTTGTGTGTGTGTGTCAGTGATGGAAAAAGTACTCACATTTTTTACTGAAGTAAAAGTATCATACTGCAATATAGAAATACTCTGTTACAAGTTTAAGTCCGGTATTCAAAATGTACTTGAGTAAAAGTACAAAAGTTTTGGCATCAAAATATACTTAAAGGACCATCTGAGAGGTCTGAATTAAGCATTTTCCCCCAGTCTGAAAGCTTCAGAAAGAAATCATACATTATGCAGGTGTGATCATACTGTACAGCAGCTATGAAGCTAGAACAATGTTCATTTTATATTCTATTCTTGGATATTCACATCCTTCGCACGCATGAAACTGTGCACTGAACTGCAAAAAAGGATATGTATATAATTTATTTATAGTTAATCCATCACTGTTACATTTGACCCTAACCATATTGATTAAGTATTAGTTTGAGTATTAGGTTTCTGTCCGGTTGATTAGTGCTATTGACATTCCAATACAGTATAATGTGGAACTGTAACTGACCAATCGTGAAGTACAGTATTTGCTAGTGGAACAGGCTGGTTGCTATTCAGCCAATGGGATTGTTCACTGACTGATTAGTCAGCACAGCACGTTGGGTTCAGCTGACCGCCCCATCCCCTCGGCAACTGGATTTAAATTTATGTTACTGCAATTTAGGGTTGCAGTAACATAAACGTTTGTTTATGTTTGTAAACAAACGTTGGCTTCGGGTAGCTGCCTGCACCCAGTACAAAACACAGATGCTGATCTACAAGACAACCGGAGGCATGGCAACCCCATACCTTCCAGACAGCGTGACACGATGTGCGCATTGTGAGCTTGTAGATCTGCTTCTTTTTTTTTTCTTCTTTTAAGATCTTGAAAATAAATTCAACATTTCGAATGCTTTTGAAACATTTTAACAACACAAATCATGTATGGGGGTGTCCCTGGCACAAAATATTCAGATGAGTGTACGTGGTCAAATACATATTCATTTTGGGGGTATATTATTATATATATATATTTGGGAACCACTGTTATAGCTAAAATGAATAGCAGGAGAGAATCAGTTTTGTGAGGCACTTTGGGGTGGGGGGGTGGGGGGGGTAACCAGAGGGTAACTGGATCAGACATGTTTGTCTTTCATTTAACACAGAGGTCTACTAGACACCTGAGGGATCTTCACACAAGGTCATGAGTACCAGTGACCTGTGTCCGTCTCCTTCTGTCAACACAATGACTGACCCCTCAGTGGAAGGGGTCAGGCCCTGAGCAGTGGTGGAGAACTATACTTAAAGGAGTATTTCACCCAAAAATCAATCAATCTATCTATATTTTGATATTTTATTCAAAAGGATAAATGCACAAGAAAGCCTGTAGGCTTGTTTCCATTGTGGTCATTTTGGGGAAGGGGGGTAGGGAGCAACAATACATTACAAATATAAAACAAGGACAAAAAACGAAATACCTTAGTTTTTTCCCCTGCCCCCCTTCCTTTTGGGAAAGGGGGACAGGGAGCAAAAATACATTAAAAATACAAAACGAGGACAAAAGAAAAAGAAACTCTAAAAGATCAGTACTTGGTTTAAAATTTAAGTCATGTTATTGGCCAACCATCTTTTTTATGCGAATTTAAAGTTTTCAAAGGAACTGATCAACTTGAGGCTGGAAGGTAAAGCATTCCACTGAACTGCTGCTGAGTAAAGGAAAGATGTTTTTTCCTTATTGCTGTAAAAAAAAAAAAGGCAGGCCTTAAAATCAGTAGGGCTACCTCTGGTGTAATACCTGTGAGTATCACTAACCTTGGAAAAGTAGTCACGGAAATGTTTGGGTGCTACATTACTTCTAATCCTGTGAACTAAATACTTTTTAAATTGGGATACTCTCTCCTCCACTCTAAGCCACGCAAGACTGCTGAAATGGGCAGGAAGAAGATGAGTTCTAGGATGCAACTTAAGGATCACTCTAACCAATTTATTTTGAGAGGTCTGATGTTTCTTCTTAAGGCTCATAGAAATGCCAGTATACCAAGATGTACAGGCATAGTCAAAGTGATATTGTACAAGAGCCCCAGCCAGGATTTTTAGGGTGTTTCTATCTAAAAGGTTGGATATTCTAGCTAGAAATTGTGTTATTTGAACTATTTCTTACCTTTGAAACTACTTTTTGTGCCATACTCTCTCCTTATGGCTTGTTAGCCAAAGTACACCCCAAGTACGTCATGGATTCCTTGGCTGTATGGACTCAGTTTTGCGAGATGGAGAGACAGTTTGTTGTCTGCCGTGCCACCTCTGTTTTCTCTTCATTAGAGACTACTAAGGCTGAATTGTCCGCCAAAAGAAATAAATTATGATTACAGCTGACTTCATGTCGTTACATCAAAAAGAAAAGTAGACCTAAGATGCTCCCCTTGGGGACCCCACTTGATAGAGTTTATGTCCACCACCTGTTCTCTGCCCATCAAGTAGGACCTCACCCACTGAAGTGATACACTGTTAAAACCCAAAGCCCTGAGTTTATTCAAGAGAATGTAATGATTAACGGTATCGCAAGCCTTCTGGAGATCCAACGTCACCATGCCACAATATTTCCCTTTATCAACCTCTAGTCTAATAAAATCTGTTAGATAGAGCAAGAGTGGGACTTTTTAAAGCCTGATTGAAAATCGGACATGTATAATCCGTTCAACAACCTTTGAACATAAAATGGATATAGGTGGATAATTTCCACAATCTGATTTGGTTCCCTTTTTGCACAGGGGTACAACTCTTGCCAATTTAAATATACTGGGAAAATGACCTTGTTCGATTGATAAATTGATTAGGTAAGTTATGCAAGAGGCTATTACTTCAGCTGCATCAATTAAAAATCTGGTAGGGATGTTATCATAACCCGTTGCCTTGCCAAGTTGGTACCACTTCCTCTGATACTATACAAAGGGAAAAACCATCAGGCTGGACTCCTATTTGCTGATAAGGGCAGTGGATCCTCTGGTTCCCCAAACATACTAGTAGCAGCAGGAAGCTTCTGTACCAAATTGCTCGCTATATTTGTGAAAAAAACATAAAATCTACCTGCAACGGTAGCTTTGTCATGCGTTATAGACCCGTTTACATCTAAACCTATGTTATTTTGTTTCTGTTTGGGCTTTTCCTGGGTCCCTAAAGGTTTAAGGGTTGACCACAGATTTTTTGGATCATTTTTGTACTCCTCAAGTCTTAAAATAATATTTTTTTGCCTCAATTGCCATTCTCTGCGCCTTATTTCTAAGCGTTTTGTGCTCCTTGAAAACACCAGACAATTTTGATTTTTATTTTATTTTAATTTCTCAAATGAATTGTATCCAAAATATCTTTATTCATCCAAGGTTGAGTTCTCTGTTTGGTCCTACTCTCCTTTAGCGGAGCAACCTTATCAAGCTCATGTAGAAAAATATTCTGAAAGCGTCCCATGCTATATCTATTGTACATCTCAACATTTTGTGACGGTGGTCCAGTCTATCTGCATGCCGATAAAGTTGTTACTCTGATACCATCTAAGGTTTCTACTTTTAATACAATTATGGCAATTTATAGGGGACCTCTTGACCTTCCTAGTACAGAAAGTTAAAGAATGGTCGCTAATACCATACACAATGACGCTTTGGAGGATTTTACATCTATCAGAAACCATTATTTGATCAATAACAGTTTCACTATGGTCAGTTACTCTAGTGAGATCTCCAATCAGTTGGGTTAAACCATGCGTTTTCAGAAAATGATTTAGACCTTTGTACAGCGGGCCATTAACATTCTTAAAATCAATATTCACGTCATCCAATAAAATTAATTCATGGTTTGAAAAATCAAGGCAGCCTGCACAAACAAGACAACCTGCGCAATCAATGAGATGTTTTTACTTTACTTGAGTACTCCCATTATTCCAATACTTTATACTTCTCCACTACATCACAGAGGCAGATATTGTGCTTTAACACCACTATAATTATTTTGAAAAGGCTAGTTACTTTGTAGATTTGATTATTATTTCAAAATGTACATTAACCACTTGAATCCTATTTTATACGTTGGCTATTTGAAAATAGCAGATCTACAAGCTCATAACATGCTGTGAGCTTGTAGATCTGCTATTTTTTAAACGTTTTGGATACATTTTTGTTAAGTAGGCTATATTTGAATGCCAATATTTGTGTGCTTCTACTCAAATAAAAACATTTGAATACAGGACTTTTATTGTAATAACTACATTACATCTACATTGTAGTATTGCAATGAGCCATAACAATGACAGGCACACAGTTACAGTGGCGCCACAGAAGTAATGAGGGAATCCAGGACAGAGCTCGTCCACCGTAAAATCCCCTTAGTGTTAATTTAACTCTTTGAGAGTGTACAAATGTAACCAAATGTACTGGTCCACGTGGTCTCATTTTTACACTCTGAGTAACAATTGGATGAATTGACACTGAGGATTTGACTGTGCAGGTTGGCCAGGTTTCATCAGTGTCCCCATAAAATAAATCCTTTTCTGTGTGGAAATGATGAGGTCACGTTTACACCTGTTAAACTCATCGAGGGTGGAAGCGAAATAATGGCCCACTGAGGACGGATGCTAGCCTGTGGATTTAGCTGAGAGTTCTGCCAGCTGAGGCCTTTAACACTGGAGCTGAGCTAGCACACAGCCCTCACACCTCTGTCTGTGTGTTGCATCAATGTTTAACTGATGATCAGTGGTGTAAAGTAACAAAGTACATTTACTCAAGTAAAATTTGGATGTATTTTTTTTACTTTACTGTATTTCCAATTTTCAATACTTTTACTTCTACTCCACTACATCTCAGAGGCAAATATTAAACTTTAGTTACTCTTTACTTTGTAGATTTTGATTATTATTACAAATCATACAATAACCACTTCAGCCCTATGTATACTTAGGCTATTTGAAAACAGCTGTAGATCAGCTTTTTTTAAAGCATTTTTATATATTTGGAAACTTGTGAAATGGGACCTTCTGCATAATGAGTAATTTTGGTACTTTAAGTACAACTTGATGCCAATACTTTATTATTATTATTATTATTATTATTTTAATACAGAACTTGTACCAGACTATTTCTACAATAGGTTATTGATACTTTTACTTAAGTCAATAAATTATAGGGCTGAAGATAGGGCAGTGTTTCTCAAAGTTGGTGGTCCTGGGACCCTCAGGGGTCCTTGGTGGAACCGGTTCCCCAGCAAAATGTGTTAATATAGTGTTAAAACCAGTGTGACCACTTTAATCCTAAATACATCGGCTGTTTAAAAAGAGCTGAACTATAAGCTCAACAACGCGTCGCAGTGCGACCCGTTTGTTAGCTTGTAGATCTGTTACTTTCAAACGATCTTGAATTTTATTCACATTTCTGAATATTTTTGAACATTTTATTTTACATTAAATACAAAGATGAAAACTAATGAAATAAAAACACAGCTTTTTTTTTATCCCACATCTAGTTTTTTGTTGTTTTGTAAGTTTGTGTTAACTCTAATACCCTTGGTTACAAGTTGACCTCACTAGACCTTGCTTGTTGAAGTGAAGTTGGACACAATCCTTGTATTTTCACCATGGAACGTGTTGATAGGCGATACTGGAGTGTAGAAACCACATTCTGCCAACATTAACTAGTGTTTTACTGCAATGCCCGGGTGGGTAAACACAAGGCTAGCATCGTCATTAGAGAGATGAAAGAAAAGAAAGTTATTTGACAGCGTGGGCAGCAATAGGAGTGCTTAGTAAAACGAATGGGGAATAAATAAAATGTTGTTGCCGTCTGTTGAAAACCTTTTATGTCCAAAACCGTTACTTTTCAAGAAATGGTCCAATGTAGTTATTATTTATTCACAAGCTCTTGTTAATACTTTTCATTGGTTCAATATTTATAAAACCCACAGACACATAAAACAACGTGTGTGACACGTTGTGAGCTTGTAGATTGGCAATACAATTCACTTTTGTGTGACACTGTAGTCTGACAAAGAAAAGTGAGAAATAACAGAGAGAGAGAGAGAGAGCGGGAGACATGGAGATAGAGAGCTGTGAAATGAAACAGAGCGATAGACGGAGACAGAGAGGCAGGGAGTAGAAAAACAGGACTACGGGGTAATTGGTCAATCTGCTTGTATTGAGAGAAGCATCGTTCACAGCCACAGGAGCCCGGCCAAAGGTATCCCTGTGAAACGAACCACTTAAAAGGAGCAGAAGGGACAAATAATTACTGTGTGTGTGTGTGTGTGTGTGTGTGTGTGTGTGTGTGTGTGTGTGTGTGTGTGTGTGTGTGTGTGTGTGTGTGTGTGTGTGTGTGGGAAAGGGTTGAAGAGGGGCGTGAAGATTATTTATGGTCCATACCGGTGGTCTGGTATGAAGCCTATTGACTATACTGTATTGGCTCACAATAGGCTCTGTACATAACTGTAGTTCCTGTTTCCAGAAGAGGGCATAAAAACGTCTAAATAACACCAACTTCACAGTGAAGAAGCCATAAACCTGAGTGTCCTTGTTGATTTAAATAACCTAAAAGCACGCAGTGCTCTCTCTCTTTCTCTCTCTCTCTCTCTCTCTCTCTCTCTCTCTATCTCTATCTCTCTCTCTCTCTCTCAATGACTTGAAACTGTCGTTTCCATATTATTGATTGCAGTTCCGAATTCGAAACCAGGAATGGTAAGCCAGGCTGAACCAAAGTTCTGTCTATTTTACTGTACCTCCGCTGCTTTATTCAGCACCTGGTGCAGGAACAGCGGCCGCCACACGACTTAATAAAGCCTTTCTGTCTCAGACATGGCAAATAAAACCAGCAGAATAAACCAGCTAAATGATGTCTCACCGTTCGTCAGTAGAGTTGCAGCTTAATTCCATAGGCTACATTGCCTTTGCATTTTCGTTGAGGGTTTTTAGCTGTAGATAATTATATTATTGAGGAAAAAATATATATACTGTTAGTGTCATCTCTATGACAAGTATAAATATAGCTGCAAGCAGCGATAATATGGGGCCAGGAGAGAGAAAGAGAAATGATAATTCCTTTAACAGGTCAGTTCATGAAAGTCCTTGCGGTCTTGTTTCCAATGAGTGCCTGTGAGCAATTAGGGGTTAAGAGTCTTGCTCAGGGACAAATTTCATTTCATCGACACATTTGCTGACCTGGCCTGGAATCGTACCTGGGGCAACCAGAGTCTCTGGCTCCCTAGGCGGGCTCACTAACCACTCAGCTATGGCCACCCCTGAGAGAGAGAGAGAGAGAGAGAGAGAGAGAGAGAGAGAGAGAGAGAGAGAGAGAGAGAGAGAGAGAGAGAGAGAGAGAGAGAGAGAGAGAGAGAGAGAGAGAGAGAGAGAGAGAGAGAGAGAGAGAGAGAGAGAGAGAGAGAGAGAGAGAGAGAGAGAGAGAGAGATAGAGAGATAGAGAGATAGATAGATAGATAGATAGATTGAAGAGACATAGAGAGAGACAAATGGAATAGATTGAAGAGACATAGAGAGAGACAAATGGAATAGATTGAAGAGACATAGAGAGAGAGACATGGAAACGGAATAGATAGACATGGAATAGATTGAAGAGAGAGAGAGAGCGCCATGGAAACGGAATAGATTGAGTCATGTTTTTTGCATTTCAACTTAAATGAGTCTGCATCAAGTGAGGCTTGAACCGGCAACCTTACGGTCATGAAGCACTCTTAGGTAGCTGCAACACTACCTATAGTGCTATATCTTTGTCCAGGCTGATATTGTCTGTGGAGGATCACAAACTCTTGCCTTCTGTCATGATCCAAGCCCCTGTTTCACTAACACTAAGATCACTCGTTCACAAACCATTTACCAATGAAGAAATTGTACATCTCCTCAGAACCAAAATTAGTGAAAGTAGCCGATCTACAAGCTCACAAACCATTAAAAGTTGTCAGATTGTACATTGGCTATTTTCACAATGAAGTATGTTATACATTGAAAAAACATACTCTCATTGCTATCTGAAAAGTTGTGAGATTGTAGATCAGCTGTATGTAAAAAACACTCAATTAAGTATTTCATGTTATCTTTAACAATTGCAGATGTATTCATTGATAGTCATGTTGTGTGAAATGCAACTTGGATGAAGTCTGCACCAAGTGAGGCTTGAACTGGTGACCTTCAGGTTGTGGGGCACACATTTAAGCGAGAAGCCACCAACAGACAAGAACCTGTGAAAAAGGAGATCACACAGATCATACAGTTTCACGCAAATAGCTGAAAAATCCTGGGTTTAAGTGTTTTTCAAACTGCTCAAGATTGCGGACAATCTAAGGGCGGTGCTTACTGGTCAACGTGATAGATGTGTTCCTCATTAGTCAAGGCACATGTGTAAGCAGGTCTAATGGCTGTCGGCCAAACGAGGCATGACTTTTGCCTGTTTAAAGTTTCAATTTTCAAAAAATTGCTATAGCGCCCCCGTTTGACCAATTGGAGTAAGATTGGTTTCAGTGATATTTGGAATGGCCCTTTACATTTCTGCAAAGTTTCAAAGAATGGTAAGTCTGCATGTATGTGTTAGGGGCAGAAGAATAATTGTCATAAAACTGCAATATTCATTGGCTCATTAAAGCTTCATTTTTTCACTTATGGAAGATATTTTGCAAACGTTTTTTGGTATAGGTCCAAAGTTCATGTGTAAAAAGTTTTGTGCAGATTACTCAAAAATCCCAGGAGGAGATAGGTTTTAACTGTTTTTCATATAATTCAAAATGGTGGGAGATCTAAAGGTCAGAGGTCAAAAGTCAGAGTGTGAAAGTTGTTCAGCATGAGGAGACGCATGTGTGCATCGAAGTTTCATGGCTGTAGGTGAAACAGGGCATGAGTTGTACCTGTTCAAAGTTGTCATTTTCAACTGAGTGCTATAGCGCCACCTTTTGACGAAAGTTTTTCATGACCATCTACCATATGGCCGAGTTTCATAAAAAGCGACTGCACGGTTCAGCCAGAACTGGCAAAAACGGCGGAAGAAGAAACGGAATAATGCCAATAACAATATGGGTCCATGCTGGAAGCCTGGCCCCATAATTATCAGCCATTATATAATAATCCAACACAGTGAACTTTACTGTGCTTTTATTTTGTTTTCAAAGTTATTTCATTGTGTTTTCTTTGAATACTTTTTAAAGCGTGGATTTATTTGAAAAGTGTCGCTGAAAGAGTAAGAGTAGTAAATTCATGTAAAAGAGGTAATTGTTTTAACTGCCAACATACTGTATCCCGCTAAACACAACACTTTTAAATGTAAACCAGTTACAGACGACGGACTGCAGTGTGCAGTAGTTCACATCTGGTGTCTGTGTCTGTGAACAGCTAATCTCCGGCACGGCACCGCTGGACCAATCGGTGTGAAACTTTGAAACCAAATTACATTTTCCGGCATTTTGTGTTTTCTTCAAAACACACGTTGTGCTACTACTCTTACAGACTTTGTCCAAAACTCACACAAATCGGTACACATTGAGGAAATCCGATCGAGATGTATGAGTCAGACTTTTCAGATCCCATTCAAATTGGTTATGACTGCCTTCCTGCAAGAGACCTGTGCTCAGAGGAGCACACTTTTCTAGTTGCATCTAGTTTTATGGACAGTGAAATACTTGCACTATAGAACCATAATTGGTCTAATTTCCTTTCCTCTTCCCCTTGAATCAGGAGAAACTGAAGCTCTATCAGCATTGTGCCAGAAAAGGGGGTGAAAATTAGCGGGTCATAGCCAGGTGTTCTGTCCGGAGGTGAAACTGAAAAAATACCTTTGCCTACTTCAGAGTAATTTGTCCTGTGAATTAATTCTGATTATATTCCCACTAAAGACAAAAGCCAGATGTTAGTTTGACAAATTCAGAAAATATCAGATCATCAATCTCACAATGCATTGTGTCGTGAACAATATTCAAAAAGATTTCAAAAGGTTGTGAGCTTGCAGTTCACCTATTTTCACTATTCGTCATTCAGCAAAGTATAGGCGCCTTAGTGGTTAAATTAGACTTAATGAAAGGTTGAGACAATACAGTCACAGGCTTATTTGTAGTTTGGTCCTTATGATGCATAGAATGGCATGGCAACTTTCTTTTAGATGTTTTGGTTAGTATGACACAGGGATAGAGTTACCATCAAATATGAAAGAAATCCTTGAATCTGTGTTAAAAGACAAATGGACCAGGGGTTTCAACCAGCAACCATCTATCTAGTTTCATGTACTCGTACTGTCTGTGAGTGCTCAATTTTTTAAGTCTTAACCTTGCTTCGGCGTTGGAGGATCTGTCTGTACTTTGTTTCAGCCGCGGGGGGTTAGGGTTGAGACGGCTCTGCCGCCTGGCCGTCATTCAAAGCCCCAGGCCCCTACCCCCCACCCCCCAAGTGTGTCTAACAAATGGTGCCGAGGACTTAAGGTATTAATGTAAGAGATAGAGGTAAAAGTACGGAGGGGAGTCTCTTTCTCTTCCATCTGGCCCTAACAAGATGGAAAGACTGAGAGAGCGAGTGAGAGAGAGAGGGATGGAAGGAGCGAGAGGGAGAGAGAGGCTAGGCTGGATCAGCACTCACAAGAGAGGAGTACTGTCCTCGGCTGAAGCTGTCATTCTGTCCTCCCTCTTGTCTCTCTCCTTTCCCATGGCTCATACTGTACATCTCCTTGCCTCCTCTGTGATCATCGGCCCTCTGCCCCTCACTGTGCAGCCAGAGTGAGAGAGTAGGCTCAAAATGGGAATAAATGAGCTGTGCGGATGTGAATGTGCTGCACATGCATGTGCATATCCGCGCACATCGCTTGCACATTGCCTGTACCTTCCTGCACGTGTGCGCGTCTCTCGACTACATCTTCTATAGTGTGTGTAGCCACGGAGCCAAAAGATCGTCTGGGGACTGTTCATCCACTTCCTGTCGAGTGCCCTGGGGAGGTGGTTGGAGGGGTGTGGGGGTTATACGGGGCGGGGGTAGGGGGTTTGAGCCTCGCAGGCTGGGATATTATCAATACAGGCCCTCCGGGCAGCCTGGCAGACAGGAGAGGAAGCCACTGGTGCACTCTACCTATTAGTCCACTGCTGAGCGCAGTCGGAGTGTGTGCGCATGCGCATGCATGCGTAAGAGGAAGACGTGGCTAGAAAGCCAGCCAGCGTCTCAGCCATCTATCTCCCATACTTCCTACACATTAAAAACCTTTTCCTTTCATGCCCCCCCATGCACCCACCTCCTTCTTTAATCCCCCCCCCTCCTTTTTCTGGAACAATTAATCTGCATTGATATATAGCATGCTTCTTAATAAGATTGCAAAGTAATTCATAAAAAAGGAAAATGGAATGAATTGAAATAATACATAAATAAAACAAATAGAACAGAATAGAATAAAACACTAGTACAAATAAACATTAAAACGTTTACCAAAAGGTAAAAGAAGCAGTTTCCTCATTATGAAATTCTCGCTTATTCCCTCTTCTCAACCATCTGTCTTTCTTTATAGTCTATAGCGGCATCAGTAAATGTCATCCTCTATTCATAGCTTCCGCCATAAGATAGGATAAACCTTTATTGATCCCCAGAGGGAAATTCAGGTGTCATGGCAGCAACAGCAGAAAGAATGAAACACAGGAGAGGTCCTGTACATGTTAGCATAAAGCCATTTTCCCACACTGGACACAAATCTGTTATTTTAGTGCAGCTGTCCAGTACAGGGGTGTCAGTTGGCTCCCTGGTCAATATTGAAATTAGCTTGTTAAAATACATTTCAGGAACATTTCAGCGTTAGAAATTATTGTTAATGGCCTGGACCGCTGGTGTAGCGGTCCAGGCACCTAGGATCAGTGAAGCCTGACAGCGTGTCAGACAGGTTTGAGTCCCGATCCCAACGACCTTTGCTGCATTCATTCCCCATCTCTCTCTCCCCATTTCCTGTCTGCCATTGTTAAATTCCAACCATGGTAGTGGGTATCATCAGGTGCCCACTTGTATAACTGCATGTGTTTTCGTCCAGTGAAATTCTTAGCCCATTCAGAAAAAAATGTTTTTGCTTTGTGTCTGCTGCACTGCTTTTCCCCGAGCAGAGCACTGATTGCAAAGGAACAATCCAGGCATTGGATTGTTCTTTGTCCCATTTCATGCTCTTCAATATGATGGAAAAGTGTGTTTTCAACGTAATAAACTAATAAACATAAACCCGCTATTTTTTAAAAAATCTTTCAATAATTTAGCATTTTTTTAAACACAAATCTTCTCTTCTAGGGGTCCCTGGCACAAAACATTTTCAGATGGGGGTCTGTGGCCAAATACATATCATTTTGTACTTGGCACAAAAAAGTTTGAGAACTACTGATTTAGAAGGCATTAGAATCGGCCTCAGGTCTTAATGGCTTAAGACACAAGCAGCT
This sequence comes from Gymnoscopelus microlampas, assembly GCF_963454915.1. NCBI lineage: Eukaryota > Metazoa > Chordata > Actinopteri > Myctophiformes > Myctophidae > Gymnoscopelus > Gymnoscopelus microlampas. The sequence continues at coordinate 21,793,239 of NC_139946.1, forward strand.
TCAGTCATCTCTCACAAAATTGAACACATTGTTTGTTGCAATGTGGAGGGGATGAAGTTATTAATTATTATTAACACCAATCTTAACTGCATCACATGAGAGGTTTGATGCAGTTTTTATAGTTACTGGAAGACCACCATGAGTGATGATAGATTAAATGAGTGGTTCTCAAACTTTTTCATGTCAAGGACCCCAAAATTGACACACATTAGCCCGCAGACCAGAAAAGATATGCCAGGGACCCCCATAGGAGAAGATATTTACAGATCTAGCCATGATTCTATCAATCATTTGGCTGGGGACCCCCTAGAACCCCCCCCCCCCCCCCCCCCCCCCCCCCAGGACCCCTGGGGGTCCCTGGACCCCACTTTGAGAACCACTGGATTAATTAATTGCATGCTAATGGCTGCATAACTGTTGTCAAATCTCTGACTGACATTGTCAATTTGAAACCTTTTTGTTACGCCTTGATGGGTTGATCGCCTGTGGTTGGATTAAATTCATTCAAGTTCATCTTTAGGCAAGACAGTACTTTTTATATAATGTTGATCTATAGCTTGTGTCATGTGTGACATAAAATACAGTATCTTATGTACCCTTTTAGACCTGTGCTGCTGGTTTTGTGGTTTTTAATGTATTAGTAGGCACTGATATTATTACTGCGGTCTCGCTGATGTATCTATGATTCTGTCTGTATTTGTTGTATTTGGACTAAAGGAGGAGGATGTTTGTGTGATATTATTTCATAGTAGTCCTGTGGATGGGATCAGTAAAAATCGATTAAGATGCGTGTCGAGACAGGCAGACCTTGCTATGCCTATGTTTCATTTGTTTCAACTGAAATGGGCCACGCAACAGAAACAGGGCTCGCCTCCTTGCGGAGGAAGAAAGTGTTTCTGTAAAATCCCAATGGTGAATAATAACCTTATTTTCTGTATCCTCTCTGACCCTTATGCTGTCCACGGTGCTGAATTGCGCATGTCAGAGCGAAGGTCAATCATTGATTTACACGTTGTGTAGCCTACAGAACATACAGTGAAAGGGTGAGATTGGAAAGGTTAGCCTAAGTTGTATCAAGCCATTTATTATTGTACTTTTGCTAATAGCCTAGGGAAACGAGTTCAATCTTGAGTTCAACTCTTAATGTTTCCTGACTATTGACATTGATTGCCATCATGTGACCTTGCCACACAGCTTTTTCTGAATGTATGTAGAGGTCATCTCCCAGGTGTGAATGTGTGTGTGACCGTATGAAAGTGAAACAGGACAAAGCTGCAAAATTGCATGCATAGTCAGCAAAACCGTCATTAATAGAGAAAAACACATGGTGGGTGAATTACAGTACAAGCAGCCAAAACATCAGCAGACTCTCACCAGGACACATTCAACCCACAAAGACTTCTCGTGAAAATACAAACAGGGAAGACCATGGGAATACTTACTAATACATAAAGATTGGCGCTGTTGTGACGAGGTGTGTGCGTGTGCGTGTGTGTGTGTGTGTGTGTGCGTGCGTGTGCGTGCGCGATGGGGCGTGGAACATCAAAAGATTTATTTTATTTTCCATTACATAGGATGCGACATTTCTTAATTAGTTTGTTGATGAATGTGCCCTTTTTTGCACAATGGCAAGATGGAAAATAGAGTGACCTTTGAATGAATAAGCCCAAATCACCTTGAATTAGCTCCAGTGCTAACAGAAGAAGAGGTATGTGTGTGCCAGTGGTGGAAAAACTACTCAGTTTTTTTACTGAAGTAAAAGTATCAATACTGCAATGCAGAAATACTCTGTTACAAGTTTAAGTCCGGAATTCAAAATGTACTTGAGTAAAAGTACAAAAGTATTAGCAAATTATACTTAAAGGACCAAAAGTAAAAGTACTCATTATGGAGAATGTCCAGCTTCCCGTATAAAATGTATTCAAATCTTTTGAAAATAGCAGATCTACAGTACAAGCTCACAACGTGTCGCATCACAAAGCGTTGTGAGCTTGTAGATCGGCTATTCTCAAATACCCTCAAATACCCCAAGTTTAAAAAGGGCTGAAATGGTTAATGCATGTTTTGTAATAATAATCTAAATCTAGTACTAGATAACTAACGTTTTCAAATAATTGTAGTGCAGTAAAAGTATAATATTTGTCTCTAAGATGTAGTGGAGTAGAAGTACAAGTATTAAAAATTGGAAATACTCCAGTAAAGTAAAATTACCTCAAAATACAGTAGGCTACAGTACTTCAGTAAATGTACTTAGTTACTTTCCACCACTGTTTACATTGCCAAAAGACATGAAAGTGGTTTACACTAACAATGATTCTCCAAATCCACGGTTCGGTTCAGACCTCGATTTTTGAGCCACAGTTCTGTTCATACCTCCCTTATTAAATCTAGAATTTGTAATATTAAGAATGTATGAAGGGAGATTGACTTTAACATCACATAAATGTTTCAAGTACATTGGACAATGGACATGTGTTTTATTGAAGATTGCTAGATCAGTTTCACAAGCTATATCTTCACAAATATCTTTTATTTCAAACATGTGATCATATTGCATCACACAGTAGTAGTTTATATTCAGAGTGGCCAAATGCATATTAATTTGGGGTCCTTGACAATGAAAACGTTTGAGAACCACTGCCTTAGTATTATGCTTCTCTACTTAACATAAATGGAATGGGGAGGCGGTTCATAATTCATTTTGCGTGTTAGTCCAACATAACTGTAAACATCTCAGGAGCAAGATTAAAAAAATGTCAGGACAACGCTCCGCCTCCCCCAGCATCTGTCCAGGTGTCATGTCTTTGAAAACTGACTGAAGGACTTTGTAGCAGAGCAGCAGGAAATCGCAAATGTTTACTAGACAAAGTAAAAATGTATGGGTTGGCAAATTAAGCGCTGCCAATTGGACAGGTGAGCGCCCAGGCCCCCTACCGTGTCTGCATTTTCCCCTTGGCTTATCTGCACGCTGGCTAGCCTGGTCCTGCAGGGAGGAAACATGTTGTTAACCACACGACTCCTATAATAGCATGCAAAGGGTGTCCGTGAAATTGCGTGAATGTAGCCCTGAGTGGAAGACACAGACGCGCTCACCAGCACAAGTGGACAGATGTCAGAAAATAGACAGGTGCGAGAGCAGACAAACTAAATGCAGCTGTGAACATGTTCTCGAGACATATGGTTTAACACATTGCCTTAACAAATACTTGTGAACCCTTTTATCCGCTTTGGTGTATTTTATATTTTATGCTTTTGCATTTTTCTTTGTCTTTCAGGGTGTGTTGTTTTTATTTGAGCTGTCTATAGCTACAGAATGTCTGTGTTTTGACGCTGGCACACGTGTATACAGTACAGTGTACTGTTAGTACTCGCGCAAAGGTTATTATAGTTATCTAAAACAGAACTGTTAACTATAGGTGTGAATATTGTTTTTTGTTTTAAGGCGAAATTAAAACAAACTCAAAGTTCACTCAAAATATTGTGTAGCCTACTTACAAAACAAAGTATACCGAAAATGACTAGTTTTAGGCTTTGTCAATTTGGTCAAACAAAACACAACAAGAATAAGGAGTCATTGGAGCAAGAGCATATTTATTGAGAGTATTATTGAGGGTTCGAGGCCTATAGGCTCGAAGCCTATTTGCATCTCTTGGCTTTCATTCTTCTTCTTCCACCGTTTTTGCAGTTCTGGCCTAACCGTGTGGTCACTTTTTACGAAACTCGGCAATATGGTAGAGGGCTATGCCAAGCGGCCAAGGCATAAAACTCACAACCATTGGCCAAGGGTGGCGCTGTAGCACTCAATTGAAAAATGCCAACTTTGAACAGGTACAACTCATGCCCTGTTTGACCTACAGCCATGAAACTTCGATTCACACATGCGTCTCCAAATGCCTAACAACTTTCACACTCGGACTTTTGACCTCTGACCTTTAGATCTCCCACCATTTTGAATTATATGAAAAGCAGTTAAAATCAAACTCCTCATGGGATTTTTGAGCAATCTGCACGAAACTTTCTACACATGCCGACAGAATTATGTGTTTTTTTTCTACCCCTAACACATACATGCTCACATTTCTTTGCAATAATGTAGAGGGTCATTCGAAATATCACTGAAACCAATCTTACTCCAATTGGCCAAAGGGGGGCGCTATAGCAATTTTTTGAAAATGCAAACTTTAAACAGGCAAAAGTCATGCCCCGTTTGGCCGATAGCCATGAAACTTGCTTACACATGTGCCTTGACTCATGAGGAACACATCTATCATTTTGACCAGTAAGCTCTGCCCTTAGATTTTCCGCCATATTGAGATATTTTACCTGGCGCTTTTACCTTTATCTAATCTTTCACTGAAGACCACGCAAGTGAACAGAATAAGTAAGAACCACTGTGGTGCAGTGGTTTAGATACAGGGCTTGCGCCTTCGTAGCTCAGTTGCAAGAGCTCTTGACTCTGAACAACAAGGTCATACAGTACGATCGACTCCTGGAACTGGCAATTTAAAGGGAAAAAAGTACAAACTTTGGCAGGCTACTAATCCTACATACTTACACCTAGCAAACAGATACCACCCATATTATAATACAAAGAAAATGTATAAATAAAGTAATTAAAAACTAAACTAAAAATAAACATTAAAAAAAAAAAATTGAGCAAACCCACTCTGGAAACTAAACTAAACTGAATTGAACAAAAACTACAAAAATGAAATAAATTCAAAAATCACACCCTGTGTGAAGGAAGCGGTGCCTTTGGGGCGGGCCTTAACTCATTTCAGTTCGTCCCTATTGGTGGTCTGAGGCCACTTACCAAATTTGTACTTGGTAGCATGCTGCAAACTGGAATGATGCCTGTTTAAAGCCCAGCCAATGGGCAGACAGAGGGGCGGGGCTTAAGTAATGACAGTTAGTCCCTATTGCTGGCTTTAGTCCATGTACAAAATTTGTACTCCATAGCATGCTGCGAACTTGAGTTATGGCTGTTTGAAGGCCAGCCAATGGGAAGACAGAGGGGGCGGGGCTTCAGCAATTCATGCTGGTCCCTATTGGTGGTCTAAGTCCACATACCAAATGTGGACTTGGTGCCATGCTGCAAACTGGAGTTATAGCTGTTTAAAATCCCGTGCTCATCCCGTGCTCATACGGGCGCTGGGGGTCCCTGGACCCCTCTTTGATAACTGCATCAATTCATGCTCGTGCCTATTGGTGGTCTAAGTCCACATACCAAATGTGGACTTGGTGGCATGCTGTAAACTGGAGTTATAGCTGTTTAAAATCCCGTGCTCATCACGGGCTCATACGGGCGGGCGGACATAACATACGCTGGGGGTCCCTGGACGGAGGGGGCGGGGGGCTTCAGCAATTCATGCTCGTCCCTATTGGTGGTCTAAGTCCACATACCAAATTTGGACTTGGTGGCATGCTGCAAACTGGAGTTATAGCTGTTGAAAATCCCGTGCTCATCCCAGGCTCATACGGGCGGGCGGACATAACATACGCTGGGGGTCCCTGAACGGAGGGGGCGGGGGGCTTCAGCAATTCATGCTCGTCCCTATTGGTGGTCTAAGTCCACATACCAAATGTGGACTTGGTGGCATGCTGCAAACTGGAGTTATAGCTGTTTAAAATCCCGTGCTCATCCCGTGCTCGGACATAACATACGCTGGGGGTCCCTGGACCCCTCTTTGATAAGCAGTGGCACGTGTGGCCAATGAGAGGAGAGTTGGCATAGGCAATCGCCAAGTCCGTGTGTGTGTGTGTGTGTGTGTGTGTGTGTGTGTGTGTGTGTGTGTGTGTGTGCGCGTGTGCGTGTGTGTGTGTATGTGTTTCTTCTTTGCCGTCAGGCTCATACGGACGGACGGACATACGGACAAAGTCAAGTGTAGAGCGGTTGGCACCGCTAAAAAACACAGATTACTGCTACATATTATAATGGTTTCATAGTATTGAAATTGAAGTAGAACATAGTATTTTTTTTTGCCACCTGTAAGTACTGTTCAGGTATGGAGCGCTGTGTTGCCCACAGTGATCCAGAGAATGATACATCTGCCCAGCCGCTTGGCACCGTGTCTCACTGAAACAGACATAATTACAGTAGGAATCACACCACACTTTTGGTATTTTGAAATAGCGGATTAAGAGCAAAACCAGGTTTTTGAAGCATGGCCATCTCCGGAGATTTACTCCTTCGTCAGTGTGTGCGTGTGACCGTGTGTGTGACCGTGTGTGTGTGTGTGCGTCCGTGCGTGCGCACGCGTGTCTGTCTGTCTGTTGCCTTATCTCATTGAACCATCCACCTTTTACATGGCTCCCAGTCGATTTTGTTCATTCTCCAAGCCAGGGACGGTGGCTTAGAGCCCTGAAACTGGGTCAGCCACGGGGACAAGAGCTGCAAAGCTGCCTGGACCATGGACAGGTACGGGAAAAAGTGGGATGGAGGAATTGAAAGGGGTGGAGAGGAGAGGAGGTGCTCAGGACAGAACAGCGAATGCAGGCCCTATTGCTGTAGGGAGATATTTTTGGACAGCGTAGCGGGGTTGTGAGTGCCAGGCTGTCGGCATACGTTGGCCTCTCGTCTGGCTGCTGTGGGCCGTGGCCAAGGTCATGCCCTCCACCTCTGATGCTGACAGAGAGGGAGAGAGAGAGAGGGGTTGGGACAGAGGGAGGATGGAGGGGTGGAAAGGTCAAAGGAACCTGGACGCCAGGCTGGCTTGAAGCCGTTAAATAATACCCACTCCTGTGTTCGTGCGTGAGTGATTAGAGTGTGTGTGTGTGTGTGTGTGTGTGCACGTGTTTCCGTGAACATATAAACACTCAAGCACACAGTGCTCTCAGGTCAGGGGGGAACAAGACAGGACTACTACATACATGCTGACTGGAGTGTCACCTGTCTGCAGGGGCCCGTTGAGAAACGTGATATCACCTCGAGTCTGACCCTGATAGCCTGTCAGAAATTCAAACTGTCTGTGTGCTTGCATGCGTGTGTGTGTGCATGCGTAAGTGAGTATCAAGTGGACAGGAAATTTGGTAATCCAATATAACCCTAGAGGTCTCAAGTTCGATGTCTATAAATAATTATGTTCGTCTTTAACAATTAAAACGAAAAATGAATCTCTCATCTCCACTGATATTATCTCAGATAATTAATTGGTTAGAAATTGTCACTCTTAACCATTTTTATACATTATTATAATAAAGAGCTAATTGCTGAGTCATTTTCTAATTAGGTGCAGTGAAGTCCCGCTGTTCAGACCACGTGAGATTACATGACAAATAATTACCCAATTCAAGTCATTTAAAATGTATAGCTCAAGAACACAACTGATGGGTGGAAATCGATTTGTTTAAGCATTTTATTGCTATGTAAAATTAAAAAGTCTCATACCTCAAATGAAAAGGTATTACTCTTAAATAACAAAACAAAAGAAAAAAAAACAGGCAAAGAAACAATATTTGGCATTGTGAATTAAAATGTTCAGTATACATGGAGATTTTCTTTTTTTTGCATGGAATTGTTGCTAATCCTAATAGTCAGAACTGTCAAATATACACTGTATTTTGAAATCTGTTGGCGCACTACCACCTTCAAAAACCTAAAGCCTGAGTTATATATAGTTGCGTGTGGATGTCGCTCACCAAAAATAGCCGATCTACAAGAGCTATTTTCAGTGCATGACACGCACGTGCAACTACATATCAGGCACAACCATATGGTATTCCATATCAATGGGTTGTAAACGGAGCACAGTCTAACCTAAACATATAATACTGAGTGTTTCCCTATTAACAATTCAATACGTAACGGAGGTCCTATGGTAATTCATCACACGTGAATGTTAATTAAAACCCAACTGGACACAAAGTGTACAGTATATGCTGGGTATTGGCATATGCCTGTCTGCCCCGGCATCTGGAACTGTACCTGCAGTTAAGGATGGATAAGTAGGACACAACTGCTAAAACAGCATCTCCTTGTGACCCAGACAATGCACCACAGTTAACAATACAACACGAACCCCCCCCCCCCCCCCCACATGAACGTACACCATCAATCAATATGCCTTTACCATCCAATGGTGAAACAACACAGCCAAAAACAAAAGTGTATTCACTTTGTGAGTGCAGCCAAACAAAAACAAAAACAAAAATTCAAGTATTTTCCATATGCCGTTGCTCTGTCTAGTGACTACATCTGAATGAGGGTCTACAGTCTATGCATGCAAACAAACTACCATTCCAAACTGATCGAGAGGTTCCACTGTCTTAAAGTTCCCTTTCTGCATAGTGCATGTTACAATACAATGCTCTCTGAGATGTGAGGTTTGGCTCCTGACCTTGGGGCATCAAAGTCACCTCATTCGTTAATAAGCAAGAAGGCTTGGCTCGCTAAATCGACATTCTAGAAATTGTGTTGCTAAAGTGTTGCAACTAAATATCACACAGCTATAAGACATTAAGCTAGCGTTCAAAAGTTAAACTGTTACTTAAGCTTCCGGGCTCCACCTGACCACTGTGTACTTTGGACTGTAAAATAACTAGAACTCCAACATAAAGTGACTTTTTAAACATTGATAAAACATAAAGCCTCTAGTATTATATAAGTTAAGAAATAAATTAAATACAGACGGCGCCAAAATAAATCGGCATGACCAGCAAAAAAATAAGCATTTAGTTTTCTTTGTTTTTACATCCGCTTGCTCAATGAAGGGATAGCTTTGTTAGTATCATTCCATAATCTGCATTCTGCATCTGCATTCACTGCATTCATGGAATACCTTACAAAATAAATAAGTACATAAATAAACAATCCTTGCATTGTTTAGTATAGTTATTCTTTCCCTTTTACAGTACTATGACTTGTAACTGTACAGTGAGCAGGTATAATACAGCAGTTAGTTAACTCATTGTGATGATGATGTTAACAGCAGTGGAGGTGAAGTGGTGGGGGGTGGGGGGTGGGGGTTCTGGCATGGTGAAACTGGGTGGAACTGAGTTGAGCTGGGCTGGACCAGACCAGACCAGACCAGACTAAACCGAGTCAAGATTCTTCATCAATCCTATACGGTATGTCTGCCATAGGGGGCTTTGGCCTTGGTCCAGAGTCCATCCTGGTTCCAATACCCCCCCCCCCCTTGAAAAACTCACATCCAAACTGGAAGTTGGAGGCTGGGCGGAGGTGAAGATGTGTGGGTGGTTAAAGGGAAAGGGCTAGATGTCAAATATCAGGCTGGTGGTGGTGACCTCAGAACTGGCCCATCCTGGCAGCGAAGAGGCCACGTGGCCGCGGCACGGCTGAGGAGACGCGGCCAAAGCTGGACGAAGGCCACTTGACGACGAACTGAGAGGTCACTGGCAGCAGATACCTGGACCAGACAGATGGACGAGAGAGAGAGAGAGACAAAGCGAGAGAAACAGAGAGAGAGAGAGAGAGAGAGAGAGAGGGAGAAAGAGAGAGAGAGAGAGAGAGAGAGAGAGATAGGGGGAGGGATTGGGTGTGGGGAGCGGGTGAACATAAAGAGGGGATTAGACAGGCAAAGATCACTCTTAAGACACCGGGTCGCAGGAACCCATCAGCTTGGTAGCCACATCAGCCCTGTGTTAAAAGTCTATTATTTAATGTATTGTCATCGTGAACGCTACTGCTTATTGTCAGCTCATGTCTGTGGCAATGACACTTTAATGATGCCCGCAATTATTAGTCATTATGTACAGGGAAGGTTTGGCACACCTTCACATCTGGAAAATTATAAGATGAAGTGACATGTTTTATATTATGTCTGTAACGGGCAATATGCAGTACTTTACACAGGATACTACTTATTATATTATAATATATATATACATATATATATATATATATATATATATATATATATATATATATATATATATATATATATATAGTATGTATACACATACATATACAGTAGGGCTTTATGCTGAGGCAGGTCGCAGATAAATGTATCTCGAAAACAATAAAAGCGCAAGCGCAAAGCGCAAGCTGAACTTTCAACTTGAACCGTTACACTTTGGGGTATCATTAACAGAAGGGCCTCACCTATCGTTCCGCGGCTTAGACGTCAGTACCTTTCTAAGACTTTTCTATGACACCTTCCACCGAGACAGAGCAGTGAGGCAGCTCCTGCTAACAGCGTTCCAGTACCTGGGAATGAGACCAGCGTCAGGTTGAGATGGAGTCAAGCAGGGGGCCGAACCCCCCACGCCTGTCTGTTCTTTGGTTACGTGGATGTGAAGAAGATTATGATTGTCAGAGCCATGTCAGATGGGATATGACCAGATCCTGGGAAAGGTTACCGCTGACTCGAAGGAGTTGGTTATACAGCATCTTGTTATGTACAGTATTAGATGCTGCGGGGTGTTTGTTAGGCATACAAAGGGGAGAGTGCTTGGTGTTCTTTGGGGGTTTATTAATCGCATGTTCATTTTATCCCGCCGAGCACTGGGGTAATAACATTAAACTCAAACTTAGCGGCAGATCAGACCTACAGTTGAGACCTCACATTCATGAATAATGCCAACACGAGTAAATGTTGCGTATAACGGAAGAAAAAGAAAAGAAGGAAAATGTCCCTGTGGAAATGCTATAGATTTGACAATCTAATCAAACGGCAGCTATTGGAGGAGGATTACAGGCTGTGAAAATAATATCTTCTTTCAAGCTGGTGGAGAGATAACGCACTCCTCGCTGACAGAACCCCTCTCCCTGTGAAATAGCTCTTGGGCAAATTAGCCAGGCTGCTTCTTCTTCTTCTTCTTCTTCTTCTAAAGTTGACTGGAAAGAAAAGGGGGGGGGGGGGGTGCTGGTGGGCTGTCGCTGAGGGCACTCTGCTCAACACAGCCCAGACCCCAGGAGAGTTGAGATGGATTCAAATTAACTTCATTTAGTTCAACGAGAATGTCCTTGAAAATGGGCTTCAAGTGGGCCGGGGGTATACTTGTCGAGCACGTCGTCTTCCCTCAGCCGTGGCTGAACTCGCCGTGCGAGCGCCTGGTCCAGCACCTGTTTCCTGGGAATTCATCCATTCGCTGGAGCTGGAGAGAAGAGGAGGTCGTGACTCTGCAGCGACTGGTTGTTGTTCTTTCTAGGGATGCAACGGTTCAGTCAAACTAATACATGTAAATGATTATAATGAATCATTTGTTTTAAGAAAATAAGATTTTTTTCCCAAATAGCGAAAACAACATAACTTTCCACAAAACACCATTGTACAATAAAGTATAACATACGGCTTAAAGTGTTTAATCAGACTAATTGATTTAGTCAATTATAAAAAATCAATTAGAATTATTTTGCGTTGGTTCATTGATATATAAACTATTTAACTTCTCCATTATCCGATTAATCTAAAAAGTGAATAATAGAATAATTGCTAAAAAAAGATAATCGGTAGTTGTAGGCCCAGTTGTTTCTTCCATCATCCCCGCTCGCCCCCCAAGCCTGTTGCACAGCTCAGTGTGCCGTGTCTGAGGTAACATCTGGACATACTGTACACGGAGTGGGAGGAGGACCTGGATTCCAGCCTCCCAGTGTTTCACTTATATTCCTCGCCTTTCTCATTCTGCTGCTCTCGTTTCATGAGATTCAGCACAACATATCAGCTCGGAGCCGTCTTGAGAGCACTTTCTTCACTCTTTTCAATTTCCATACAACTTTTTAACACTGAAAACCAAAAGCCCAGATGTGGAGATGCTACTGATAAAAAAAAAGAAAGAAGAAGAAAAAAAAAGGTCAAATATTGAACATTCATTGGCAGCCGTGTGTGTGTGTGTTTTATAATTCACTTTGAGAATGTTCAGCTCGCAGGGGGAATCACGTGACCGGGGGGGGTGGGATAAAGGATGGGCTTCTCATGTCCGAGCTGCCTGATGTCTCTGCAGGCTATATTTAATTGGGCCCCTCATTCAGCGTCGTCCAGGTTTTTGCCTCCTTTGATCAGGGAGAAGACCTCGGCAACAACGAGCGCACGCTTGGAACCGCGGGAGAAGCCACAGAACAGGGCTCTCTGCTTTCTGTTCAAATCAATCATTGGACAGAGGGAGAGATGCACAGAGAGAGAGAGAGAAATGGGAAGAAAAGAGACTCATCCAGCTCCAAACTCATTACACTCCGTACTGTATGTAACTGTTTTTACTGATGGTGGAGCTCCTCACGTCCTCCCGTGGGACGCGACTGCCGCAGCGAATTAACACGTAGAGCCTCGGCTTAGGGTGTTGGGAAAGGGGGGAGGCTTTGTCAAGATCGCTGACGCAATCAGACACCCAAGTACGTTACACAGCGGCTTGAAGGTTATCTGCAGCCCACGTTCCGCCAAACACCCCAATTAACCCTAATTATCGCTGCACTTTTCTGATAGAGGAAAGTTAGCGGTATCTAAAACTTGTGTCGTCATGGTGGGCGATTGGTCAGTGTCAGCTGCTCGAGGGAGGGGGGGGTCACTGGTGGAGCTGCTTTGGCTCGTTCATCTCCTCTCAGCCATGTGTGAGAATAGTGACACACCTTGCTCAGTAACTTCAGCAAAGGACACTTGAAACAAGAGTGAGCATGACACGTGTGAGTTCAAGTGTCTCTCAGATCCACCCTGACACTCTGTGTGCTCAAGGATGGCAAATATAAAGGCACTAGTTTCTTTGAGCATGCGTGTGGGAGATGACCTGAAGGTACTCAGAACAAACCAGAGTGCTCCCACACATTGACTGTACTTTTATTACAGAAAGAAAACACATGTTTTTGTCCTGTTCATCGTGAAAAAGCTAGTTTTAGAAAAGGTGCAATGTGTTCTGTTCATCAGGAAAAAGCTAATTTTAGAAAAGGTGCAATGTGTTCTGTTCATCAGGAAAAAGCTAATTTTAGAAAAGGTGCAATGTGTTTTTGTGCGTATTTTTTGCATGTATTGTACTGTAAGTGTTGATAAGTTGAGGCTGCAGGCAGTGAACAGTCAAAGAGTGAACAAGTCATCGGTGGATGGGGGTTCGTTGTCACTATGTGAGTTGGAGTCACAGAGAAAGGAGGTGATCGGCCCTACACACACACACACACACACACACACACACACACACACACACACACACACACACACACACACACACACACACACACACACACACACACACACACACTCAATGTTCCCTCCCTCTCATCCAGGCAAAGCATATGCAACTGACAAAATTGCAAATGTTAATTGCCTCTTGACTGTCTGAGGACTGAAGTGTGATGGAAGTCTTTCTGTGGGGATGTTTCCTGTCTACATTATAGAACAAGAGGAAAAATGAACCCTGCATGTGCAAGTACGCATTGCAACGGGAGCCATTCGTCATTAACGAGAAGAGACTGGCCCTGTGCAGATGAGTGGGTTGATGGTGGCACTAACACAGCTAGGGTTAGGCACTCCATTCCCACTTAGGCTACTCATATTGAACGCACTCACTGTGCTGTGAAGCAGTGAACAACATCCATCACAAGGCATACCATGTGTTGTGTCACGGCAGAGCAAATCGATAGTGGTGTCTAGCAAGTTGCCCAAAATGGTTGCAGCATTGACAAGCAAGCATTCAAAACGGTTTCCATTTCGTTTCTTTCTCTTGCCTTCTTTCCTTCAACCTCATTCTCTTTTTTTTTTTTTTTATAATTTTTATCCCACGATTTTGTAACCCACATTGTTTCACCCAGTGCCAATTGCCTATGTAATCCTGGGCACTACCTACCCTCTGCCAGCCTAGGGAGAGCCCAAGCTGAAGCTCATGCCTCCTTCAATGCATGAGGAGCAAGCAGGCCGCTTTTTATCACCCGACAGGGGGGAGTTTCCCTGGTTGGACATAGCGCGTGGAAGGAACACGTTATTCCAACCAGTTCCCTTCTCCTCCATCAGGCGCCCCGGCTGACCAGGGGGAGGCAGTATAGTGACCAGGATTACTACATGTTTTTGTGAGGGTATTAACTACCCTAGGAGACACGGGGAGAACATGCAAACTCCACACAGAGTAGGCCCTTTCACCAACCCCACCTAGGGTATGGGCGCCGATGACGTGGAGGAGAGAACACGCCCCCAGCGCCCACAGCGTCCCTGGCGGGAATCGAACCCAGGACCCTCTAGCTGTGAGGCGACAGCGCTACCGACTGCGCCACCGTGCCCCCTCAACCTCATTCTCAAAGCTCATTCCAGGCCCAATTACAAAAATGAAATGAAATAAATAATAATAATCACACTTTTTTTTTACATCAATCACCAAACGGTACCATTCAAATCTACCTGACCATCGTTTGTTTGTTGGTTTGTTAACAAGGTAAAGGAATAGAATCATGCTGTAAACTGATGGTTGCACGCAGCCAATCGGTGAGGGGTGGTCCCAAGCAGCAGTGGGCGTGGCTGTGAGGATGGTGGTGTCAGCAGCAACAGCAGGAAGCGCAGGGTGGGGGACGAGGGTGCAGGGGGGGGGGGGAGGGGGTAGCGTAAGCTGGTGGGGAGGGGTGACGGACGGTGCAGGGGGAAGCGGGTAAAGGGGTCCTTATGGGAACTAAACCAAACAGAGACCTGCGTCGAGGGGCGAACTGACGGAGGAAGAGGAGGAAGAGGATGCAACAGCGGCAGCGGCAGCAGCAGAGGCGGAGTCATGGGCAGAGGCTGGTCCGACAACCAGTGGCAAGCTTTCATAAACACACACACACACACAGATAGGAATATATAGAAAACAGTAACACAGAGGGGGAAAATAAGGAGAAACAGACCAACGTACCATTTTCATGGCGACACAAGAAAACCTCCAACAGCAATATAAATAATGGTCCACAAGTTTTATCTATACATCCTGGGGCAACAAGGACTGTAAAACCTCATACTTTATCCAGTTAAATCTATCCTTCAAATCAATAAACAAAACATAGAAAAAATAAGGGACGATGAGACTAGCAGATAGCGACAACAGCATCTTTCTATAGCCTCCTAATCGTACGTTCCGCGTACAGGATAAACACCAGTTCTCCTGGCTTCTTCCTCCTCTTTACACAGTGCAGGTTTTACAGGCACAAAGTGATAGCCTGTTAAAATATGTGCCAGGGTTATGAATCATGTAAAGCAACGATGCCCCGAGAAAAAGAGGACCTCGCTCTCTCTCTCTCTCTCTCTCTCTCTCTCTCTCTCTCTCTCTCTCTCTCTTGCTCTCATAAGGTCATTTGCAGCACCGGCTCATCTGGGCTCTAATTGAATTAAGCAGGCCTCAGGGGACCCTGGGCTAACCTGAGCACTAATCTGTGGGTCATTATTTCCTGTTAACAGCACCCTCTATCCCTCTACCCCCATCACCACTCCACCCCCTCACTGCCCTCCCTCCAAGCCCAAAATGTGTAGCGGCCAGCTGCATGGCTACGCACTTTGGGTTACACTGTAGCCTGTGAGTGAGTGTGAATTTTAAAAGTTCACACTTTCTGCTGCCTCCTCTAGAACTGACATTAAAAATAGAAGGAGGCCGATTTGCTTTCAGAGGCGAAAATATTATATGTGACATGGATTGAAAGTTAATACAGAAAACTTCAGATTGATATTTTAGTGCATGTGTGTGTCCAAAACATTCCAATGTGGCTGGAAACATTATCACATACTGCATAGGGACAGGATTCATTTCAGTGTTTTCTAAAGGGAGACTTAATCCAATCCATTTTTTGGACAAATCTGCGGTTCACCTTGCCTAAACAAACCCAAACCTCGAACCACTTTCTCTTGGGATCATAACGCTATGCTCTGATTCAGGAAATACAATAAAGATTCCTGGAACTAAAGTGCTTCTCATAAAAGTTTGGGTGGGCTCTCCCTCTACGCACGGAAAAAATAAAATATAATCCTCGTCCTACAGTAGTATGCAAGGAGACGATGGTGCACATACTGTACCAGTCCCTGCGTATGCTTGAATCTTGCCCGTTTACCTTAACGGCAGGTCACCTTTTTTTTTTTACACAGATGTTACCATCCATCTCTGCTATTGCAATGGGGTGAAAAAGCAAAAATCTAAATAAAAGCAGCAGATACTGTAGAACATTGACAGAGAATGGGGATGGGGGGTGGTGGGGGTGGGGTTTGGTGTCAGAGGTCGTCCTCCTCCTGCTCACCTAGTGTCGTCCCACTCCGGGCTGAGTCCGGTCAGCGAGCCGCGGGACTCGGAGACAAACTTGTAGACGACCAGCAGGCAGTCCCTACACAGCTGCACCAGACGCCTGCAGCACTGCAGCTCCTGGGGTGAAACCACCTCGCTGCTCTTGCTGAAGATGGTCTCCCACGACGAACTGGGGAAACACAGAACGGACACAAGTTCATGTCCCAGTAGGCACCGATGTACAGTATTATGTACACAATGTAGAAGGAATGGACCCTTTTCACAGGAGCCATGTGGATGGGTAAACACAGCTGAAGGTAATAATGGTATAGTCGTGGGTGTGTTTCATTTAGGTGTTACCCATAGAGAGAGAGGTTTCCATCACGCTTTGATCTCGCAGCAAAGCTGGCTGCTATGGGCTGTAGTTCCAATCATTGGAACTTCCTCATTGAGATAGACAGAGCATTTCCGCATTCCATTCTTACAATGGGAGTCTATGCTAGTCGTAACTCTCATACTAGATCACGCTGGTGTTACTGTGTGCCAGCATGCATGGGCAGCTCCTGTACGGTTAGCTTCATGCTGTCCTGGTACACAGTAACACCAACATGAAACACACCCAACAATTACCTTCAGATGTGTTTTCCATAAATGTTGAAATGGGCGGCTGTAAAAAGGGTCCGTATGCCATGTATGTACACATACTGTACATACACACTGTCCAGACATACTGTAGAGTAGACGGACACACGTGTGCATGCGCTCACACACAAATGGAGACAACAGGAGAAGAAAGACAAAGAGGAGGGATGAAACAAATCCAAGTACAGTTAACCCTCTTTACAACCCGGACATACCCCTGACTGTGAGACTGCTTCAACAACTGAGACACAGAGCCCTGGAGGAGCGTTTGATGTTGCCTCCCCCCCCTTCACTCTCACTCTTCAGGCGGGAGGTAGGAGGTTAGGGTGGCTGTGCTTCCTGTGAAAGGGTTCAAAATGGCATGCTTTCCACCCCCCCACCCCTCCCAAAAGTCCTCTTTCAAAGCATGTTGAATTCAACGCCCCACGATAGCCACCAGGGCCATTTTGATTGTTGTTAAGGCCCTGAGATAAAATATCAAACAAGGGAGGCCGATAAAGAGGGGGAGGTGGAGTGCACGTTCCGAGGTGGGCCACTTGGCTGTCGCTACGCGATACCACCCGCGGGCTCATCCCTGTCGGGGCCGTGCCCCTTCACGGGAAGGGGGGATTGGACGAAGCGGCTAGACGGCTAGTGGGTTCATGCAGGGCATTCTGCGATCAGACAGACACAGCGTGGGGCCGCAGCGTGCTGCAGGGTGTAGCGGTGTCAAGGCCGGGCCGGGCCGGGCTCGTCTGGGCCAGACTAATCCTCCACTGCCCGGGCTCCGACACCACTCAAAGGGAAAAATCTGTCCATTCGATCGTTGAGCCTTAATCTTTTCTTTGCCTTCCTTTTTCTTTTTTTCCTCTACGATTTATCTTCTTTATTTTTTGCCCTCTGTCAGAGAGTCCCTCCGTTTTCCTCCCTCTCCTTATCGTTCTTTTATCTCTGTCACTCACTCATTCACTCTCACTCTCTCAATATCCCTTGCCAAAGAAAGAGGGGGAGGCATGGAATGGCTGGAGAGCTGTGGGTGGTGAGCACAGAATAAAGCCAGTGAGCTCCTCAGTCTGTCTACAGCGGGGGAGTCACGACCACCGAGCGACTGAACTGGAAAGAATAGACGGAGCAGGGAGGCAACAGGTCACACCTCCATCAGACAGGAGATGAAAAGCTACTCAGCGGCCATCTGTCTGAGAGCTGTGTGTGTGTGTGTGTGTGTGTGTGTGTGTGTGTGTGTGTGTGTGTGTGTGTGTGTGTGTGTGTGTGTGTGTGTGTGTGTGTGTGTGTGTGTGTGTGTGTGTGTGTGTGTGTGTGTGTGTGTGTGTGTGTGTGTGTGTGTGTGTGTGTCAGTGTCAGTGTCAGTGTGTGTGTGTGTGTGCACGTGTGTGTACTTTATGTGCGTATTTGGAGAAACCACTGTATGTAGGAAGTAAGACCCAGCTAGTGTGTTTGAAGGTGTCATATGTGTTATGTATGTACGTACGTGTGTACTGTATTTGAGATCACCAGTGTGAGCAGTGTGAACTTGAAAGGCTGCGATAACAAGCCAAACTAAAGGGAACACATGAGGCCTCTCGTTGGCTTAATCCCCCCTTCCTGGACTCCTCTCTCCTTCCGTTCCTTCCTCCCCTCTCCTCTCATCTGTGCTGTGAAAAAGCCCCGATCAGCTGCTGAGATCTGTGGCCTTGTTATACACACTTTCACCACGTTGCTTTCATCCTCCCCGGGGAGGTGTATGAGTGCTGGAGGTGGGGTCTCGGCCTGTTTGTTTGTCTGTCTGTTCATCTGTGTCTCAGCCTGGTGGTGGTGTCATTTCATTGACTGTATAATGAAAGGCAAAATGCCCCATCTGTCACTCAAAGATGTAGTCTAATACAGCACAGTGAAGGACGCTAGGGGAGAGGATGAAGGCGTGTTTTTTTTGTGTGAGGTGTGAAAGTTTTTGTTGTGAATATCAATCATTGCGCTACGGAGGGAATGGAATTCAAATGGCTGCCCTGTCCCTGTTGTTATTATGGTCTTCTTGCCTATCTGGCTATTATAATGTTATATTTTATATTATTAAAACTAAACTTTACTTGCGACCCATAAAAATTAGTTTGCGACCCAAACATGGGTCCCCCGACCCACTGTTTGGGAAACAGCGCTGTACAGCACAGTATGAGAGCAGAGCCTACCCTGTGTCGGAGAAGCACTTCCACAGTATGTATGAGAGCAGAGCCTCCCCAGTATTGGAGAAGGGTAACTGGAATACTCGCCCCAAAAACACACTCGCCATCATTTCTTTCTTCAATTCTTGTAATCGTTTTACTGATGATAGGGTATTAGGAATGAGTGTAGGGCTAGGCATAGTTTTACTGAGGTTACGTTTAGTAATAAGGTTAGGTTTAAGCATAGTTTCACTGAGGTTACGTTTAGTAATAAGGTTAGGTTTAAGCATAGTTTCACTGAGGTTACGTTTAGGAATACTCGGTGGCGACCGTTCCGAGGTCGTCGGATTTGACTCGGGAAGCGTGTTTTGGGGCAAGCGTTCTTGTGTTCTTGGAGAAGCAGTTCCTCAGTATGAGAGCAGAGCCTACCCAGTGTTGGAGAAGCAGTTCCAAAGGCCTTGGCCGTGGCTCCACAGCAGCCTGTTGAACACGCGGTTGAAGAGACGGTACAGGTGGAGGCTCTCCACGTCAGACTCCCTCCAGATGCGCTGGAGTGCCGAGCGCACGTTGGTACGCACGATGTCCAGCACCTTGAAGCCACAGGGAGGAAGATAAGATTCACATCAAAGGTTGCCCCAGAATTCACAACTTAAACCTCCTATGTTGCATTTACTGCCAAGTATGAGGTTCATACGCTAGATAACCTTTTTTTTTTTTTTTTTAACTCTCAGAGTTACAGTAGATTGACACTTAGGACTTTGCAGTGTACAAGGAATTTTTCATCTCTGGTGCTGTGAAAAAAATAATGTGTTGCTATTTAACAATTAAAGCATAATAACTACTGACAAGGCATTGGACATACAGGACTCACATTAGCGTAACGTTACACTGAAGCAGACATGAGGCGATGCCCTGCATGTTAATTAGGGGCCTGAATTTGTTCCAGCAGAAGGATTCCTCTCAGCCTATTTAGCTTTCATATCTCACAGCATAGGAGACACTGAGCTGACTCAGTCAGTCAGAAAGAGAAGAGAGAGCAAGCGCACAGAAATACAAACACACGCGCACTGTAAATAAATACAGATGCACAAACACACGCAAGTTACATGCCAATATAATTTTCTTGCATAGCAAACAATCACACGCAAAACAACTGAATTTACATGCACAGTTATGTACAGTGAGTAGTGTGATGTTATAAGCGCCTGTGTGTGTGTGTGTGTGTGTGTGTGTGTGTGTGTGTGTGTGTGTGTGTGTGTGTGTGTGTGTGTGTGTGTGTGTGTGTGTGTGTGTGTGTGTGTGTGTGTGTGTTTTGGCAGAGCCCTTCCATAGAGGGGGAGGGGCTTACCCTGATGCACACATTAACTACTCATGGCGACTGCATAAAGTAACGCTTCCCAACATAAGCTGTTGATGTGTGTCGGATGGATGTCTTTAAATTATGCTATTTTCTGCAATGCATATATCTCAAGCAATGATTTCATGAATCTGGCTTCTATTTATTCTGACTGACATACAGCAAATTGTTTTGATGTATTTTTGGTTCCCACCCCTGTCTGAAAAACACAGTTTCCACTATATTATCTCCTGCTGTGAGTTTCTTCAGTCAACCATTCAAGCCTGATTCATACTTAGTTGTGAGTGGGTGTCGTGCATGCATTGTGTGCTTGTAGATCGCCTATTTTCGGTGCGCGACACCCGCATGCAACCAAGTATAACTCGGGCTTCAGAGTGGAGCGAGATTGGAGGAGGGCTGGCCACGCGAGAATAGAGCCGGGTACGCCAGAAGAGGCTGAAGCAGCCACAGAGCAGAGGGCTAATTGCCGGCCCAACGTCAGTCTGACACTGGCAGAAGATGTGGAGGCGTACTTAGGACCCATGTGCTAAGCATTCCATCATGCTTTCCTCTCTTTTATTTTCTCTCCCTCCTCATTCTTTCTCTCTCCCTTTTGGCGCTGCCTTTCATATCTTGCTCCTCATTACTGCGTGGGTGCGTGCGACGTGCGTGCGTGTTTGTGCGTGAGTGTGTGGGTGTGTGTGCGCGTGCATGCTTTTTCGGATAGATTTCACCAGACGTGACAAGCATGTAAACTCATACGCAATGCTACAGATGCTCACATACACATGCATATCGTACTGTTTGTATGTACACACTGTACACGATAATAAACAATGGCACAGCAATGGCCTGCTCCTATACGGCTCGTTATCCACTCCTACTACCGCTCGTTAACCCATTAAATCCGGGAACGCATCTGTGTCACTTTAGATTTCTTTGGCCATTCAAAAATAGCAGATCTATGATCTGCCAAAAAAAAATGTAATCTTGAAAATGTGTGCAAATCTTTGAATATATATATTTTTAAAGCGAACATTTGTAACTCAAATCTTTGCTTCATGGGGGTCCCTGGAACCAAACATTTTTGAGATGGGGATCCGCGGCCAAATACATTTCTAAAAATGTTTTCTAAATCCTAACAGTATGTTGCTATATCAGTGGTGCTCCAACTTTTCCATGTGAAGGACCCCCAAAATGATATGTATTTGGCCACGGACCCCAATCTCAAAATATGTTGTTCCAGGGACATGGGATATATATATATATATATATTCAAAGATTTGCACACATTTTACACAATTTTTCAAAAAAATCTGATATACAGATATATCATAGCGCAGAACTCTGTGCTGTGCTATGCACTTGTATATCTGCTATTTTTTAATAATAAGAAATCTTAAAATGACACAGATGCGTTCCCGGTCTTAATGGGTTAACCACACACGTTTTATTCCAAGCAAAACATCAGTCGGCAACACGGAGTCTGAAGACCACATTATTACTGCTGTTTCATCTGGACCCCTTTTACGGAAGGCTGAGGAAGAAGCTGGACTCTGTACTGGAAAAACACCTCCCATCCCCTCTATCAGAGGTGTAAACTAACTAAGTAAATTTACTCAAGTACTGTACACTTTTTTTACTTTACTGGAATATTTCCAATTTCAATTTCTACTCCACTACATCTCGGAGACAAATATTATACTTTTACCACTCCACTACAATTATTTAACACTTTAGTTACTAGTTTTGATTATTATTGCAAAACATTACATTAACCACTTCAGCCTTATATACATGTCGGCCATTTGAAAATAGCCGATCTACAAGCTCACAATGCGTCGCGATGCGACGCATTGTGAGCTTGTAAATCTGCTATTTTCAAAAGATTTTTATCGACTGTATACAGTATACATTTGAAAACTTGTGAAATGGGACATCTATCTATCTATCTATCTATCTATCTATCTATATATACATTTCTAAACCCAAAACCCCCCAAAAAACCCTGCCACTGTGTGGGACTAAACACAAAAACAACATATCAATGTCACTAACAAGACACGCCACAACGTGCAGAATTACTACGCGCAGTCTGTAGGCCACTTCATACTGCTCAGCACACATCTGCCCCCTCGCAGCATAATTAATTGCGGCCAACACAAACTCACAACATTACAGTCGGCCATGTTGTTCCTTAGCGTCATCGCCGACCACCGCCCAACGAGACCCAAGTGAGGTCAGACAACACACTCCATATTTGGGCATAGCTCCATTGGGAACATCTCCTATTATGGCTTTATATATTATAGAGACCAACAAACACAAAGCACCGCGCAGTGGCTATGGGGGAGGGGCGCGCAGCGCCCCGACCCTCTAGTATATATATACATTTCTAAACCCAAAACCCCCCAAAAAAAACTGCCACTGTGTGGGACTAAACACAAAAACAACATATCAATGTCACTAACAAGACACGCCACAACGTGCAGAATTACTACGCGCAGTCTGTAGGCCACTTCATACTGCTCAGCACACATCTGCCCCCTCGCAGCATAATTAATTGCGGCAAACACAAACTCACAACATTACAGTCGGCCATGTTGTTCCTTAGCGTCATCGCCGACCACCGCCCAACGAGACCCAAGTGAGGTCAGACAACACACTCCATATTTGAGCATAGCTCCATTGGGAACATCTCCTATTATGGCTTTATATATTATAGAGACCAACAAACACAAAGCACCGCGCAGCGGCTAGGGGGGAGCGGCGCGCAGCGCCCCGACCCTCTAGTTCTGCATAATGAGTCTTTTCTACTTTTCGTACTTAAAGTACATTCTGATGCCAATGCTTTTGTACTTTTTCCCAAGTAAATTCTGAATACCAGACTTTTACTCAGAGTATTTCTATATTGCTGTATTGATACTTTTAAACATGTGAGTACTTCCTCCAACACTGCCCTCTATGATGAGCTGGCGAGGATGAGGAGCATGTTCAGCCAATAGACTCGTCCCTCCTCGTCGCACCACACAAAGTGCCATAGCCAGTCCTTTGTGCCAGTAGCCATCAGGCTTCACACAACAATATGAAAACTTGAGACCTACTGTTACTATTGACTATGGACCACTGACTCTGCATGGACTCTGGTGCACTTGCACATGGACTACTAGGATCAAATTAAATCAAACTTTATCTATAGGGCACATTTCCAACGACCAAGTTGAAATTACTAACAGACAAGAAAAGAAATTAAAACAGAGAAAAAGAAAGAAGCAAATACATTGAACATGACACAACAAGATAATGAAACAACATATAAATATATTCAGCATACAAAGGTATGCCGTGAGGGCCAGGGTTACACAGTCAAACTGACTTAAATTACTTTTAAGGATGTACATTGCTGAACTTTGACAGATGCCTGTTAAGGCTAATTGATGTACTGTATATTCAGTCATAGTGTTGATGATGTACTTTATTATGTACATTATATTCATCTAGATACTCACAGTCGACTGAACACATCCATTATTATTCAGTGTTGATAATGTGTAAATACTGTAAATCCATTCTTATGCTGTGTGTGTGTGTGTGTGTGTGTGTGTGTGTGTGTGTGTGTGTGTGTGTGTGTGTGTGTGTGTGTGTGTGTGTGTGTGTGTGTGTGTGTGTGTGTGTGTGTGTGTGTGTGTGTGTGTGTTTGTGATAATAATGATTTGCATTGTGTCAATGTTTGTTTTGGGGGGTTTATTTTTCTTGCCTGCATCTGTCTGATTGTTGCATGTGAATTTTATATTAAAAAAAGGGGCTCATTAGTTGTTAAATGAGGACAGATACACAAAGAATTAGCAGGAATGCTGCTAATTTTTAAGTCTGAACAGCTGCATCAAAACAACAAAACGGTATGTAATGATTACAATGTGTAAGTGCCTTGATGCTGATAATTTGAAGAGCGTTATTAACGAAAGCTCACCTTCCTTTGTTTGGTAGAGTCCAACTTCACCAGCCAATAGGAAGCCACCTTTGGTTTGTGGTATTTCCAGTTGTCGAGGATCTGTTGACAACCAAAGTGGGAACAAATAAATAAACAAATAAAATCTGCATATGCACATCATTTGCAATTGACCAAATAGGACTTGGTCGTGATTTCACCGGCCTGTATGCTTAAAAAAGCAAAAAAAAAACGACAAACTAGTGATAGATTACAAAACACCCTCAGAGCGTTTTCAAGAACCGTTGCAAACAAAAGAAATCAAAAAATACTGGCATCCCCAGCCATCCCGCCCTGCTTCAGTTCCTCCATGCTTCTGTCATTCTCTTTCTCTCTCCCTGTTCTTTTGCTTCCTTTTCCCTCCATTTAATTCCACTGCTCATTTTCCTGTGGCTGACCGACGCAGCCGGCGGGTGTACCGTTACTACCCTATTCTGTCAGGGCGGCCGCCATGTTGCGTCATTCGATCACTGCCGGTGAAAAAGGAAAGAAGGGGGGAAAAAAGTAATGGACGAAATAGAAAATGAAATCAATGCGTATCGCCAGAGAGACAACGGAGGGGAAGCGAATATGCCTTTCTCACTTGAGGACCCGCCATCGTGAGAGCAGTTCTATTGACCTTCGCGGTGTACCTCATGCTAGACTATAGCTGCCTGTCACTCTGCTTGCGAGGGGTTACATCGGGGCATAATTTGACTGTTGTGTGGTTGGCTTTCTTCCCGTATTTTAAGACTGAATGGATTTTCTCAGAAAAAAAAACTCATTCTCTGGAGCTCGTTCTCAAAGCCTTTCACTCAGCCAGACATACAGTATACTTTCTTTCACACTTCTGTGTATAGTACTTTGGTCGAATTTGAATGCAGGCAGACCCGGGCAGGAAGTCTGATGGTGAAGTGGACAGGGGATCTTTGTTGTTCTTAAACTAGAAACCCAAGGTGTTGAGGGTTTGCTTTTGCGAAAAATGAAAGTCCTGTGGGCCGTTCTTGGAATGTTTTGAAAACTGTGGAGGGCTTTTCCATGCACTGGCTCCCAGTGCCGATACCAGTGTGTTACCTAACGGCTGTCTTACTGTTGCTTTGTTGACTTAGGCTGCAACTTCCCGCTGGTGTGCACACTTTAAACTCTCAGCACGCTAGAACCCCAGCAAATGATGTTCCCCGTGGGAAGCTGTAAAGCAAACTGTAGGTGTTTGTTTATATGTGTGTGTGTGTGTGTGTGTGTGTGTGTGTGTGTGTGTGTGTGTGTGTGTGTGTGTGTGTGTGTGTGTGTGTGTGCGTGTGTGCGCACATGAAAGATATTCTTTCATCTTGATGTGAACCTTTGTTCTTTCAGAGATGGTGATGGTGTTGTGCGTGCTCCCGTCTCCCATCCGCTCATGCACAGGCAAATTCCCCACAATTAACCATGAACCCTAGTGTCCCTATTCTGAAGAGATTTGATTTTGAGAAAAAAAGAGAAAAAAACCTAGTATAGAGCCCTGGGGGACTGTATATATATGGTTTACTGTAAGTAAGTGGTAAAAGCATCACACTGACAGACAGGCAACTGCATGCTTTCTGGCCAATGACCTTAGAATACGCCATAGAGTGCAGCGTGAAAATTTAAGCGCACAATTACTCAAACACATCATTAACCCGATTAGCCTTCAACTTTAAATCGCAGCAAAAGGAGAAATGTGAGAGACGGTCTCCTCCGTGCTTGGCGAGCACGCCTCATCTCCTGAGGCAAATAAGAAGCTTTACAGGTGCAGGTGCACGTCTGTGTTTCTCCACCATGCCCTCATTAGGGTACGTAAACAGTACAGGTGTGGCGGTAATTGTCTCTCACGACCCCAGTGCGGGTGTGCATGGTGTGTGCATGCCTGTGTGCGACACACGCGCGCACACACGCACACAAGAAAAGAAACTCCAGCTATGGAAAAAGGAGGCATTGATTAATACGACGGCGCGACAGGGAATAGCGGCGGACAGAGCACAGTTGTGAGCGGGGTCGTTTGAAAGACAATGGGAGCAGCGCCAGCACTGGACAGGCTATTGTGAAGAGAGGCGAGGAGGTCACTGTTAGTTAGGCTGCACAGTGACCGCACCTGGCTGCCGAGGGGACGTCTGGGGGATAGGACCGAGGCCAGCTCACACCTCCTGACATTTTGCACACAGCTACAGGGTAAAGCCTGATTCGTACTTCGTCACGCGACGGTGTCGTGCGCCCGACAATAGCCAACCTTCAAACTCACAACGTGTCGCAGATCGCGATGCGTTGTGAACTTGTAGGTCTGCTATTCTCTGCCGTTCTCGATGCGCGACACCATCGCACTGCAGAGCATAAAGTAGGCTTACTGTAACACAGTATACTGACCACTTTGATTTGTTTCTTTGTTCCTTTCTTCCTTCGGTTCTGCCTTGAGTTTTTTCTTTCTTTCTTTCTTCTGCTAAACCTTTTTCCATTTCCCATCCTGAGTTTGGTTTGCTTTCTATTTCTTGTGTAGAAAATGGGCGCACGGTCAGTACATGGCACAATATGGACCACATACAAAACACTTACCATGGCCACAGAGAATACGCAATTCTAATTGTCTGGAGGGTGTGCATTATTTTCAGATACCCGCCTCGACTCGATTCAAAATGAATATGCATAATACAAAGGATTTTATTAACAGATTTTTTTTTTTAGGCTAACATTAGCTACAATACAGTATATCCTTGAAACCAACATGGATTCTAATAGAACTTTTAACCTTTTGAGGGAAAATAAAATGTTTGTGCACAAGAGGTGACTATTGTCAGCTGACTGAATCAGCTGTCTCAAGGTCGTTACTACGGTTACAACGGCAACTTTCTACTGAAAGAGTACAGTGCCCCAAAATTCGAAAAAAAATTTGTAATTATTGGTAAGTGGCCTTGGTTCGATAAGCAGAACGATCAACTCAGAGCAGTTATCAACCTATAATACAGTCTGCCGTGTCGAGGCAAACCGCAGGTAATTATCCTCCACGTCATGCATTATTTTTCGATAACTGCACGGCTCATCATTGATTATCCCTTGTCACACACATTTGAAATGTGTATTTATGTCCACATAAACAGAAGTACAAGAATGCCTTGTACAAAGGACATAAACGCTGCCAGTGCAGTCAGACAATAGGAAAACAGCCAGTTACAAAGTGCATAGACAGCAGAACATTGTTACATACAATATATAGTGGACATAAATCATGGATAAATGAAACAACGCCTCCTCCAACTTCAGCGGCTTCCTATAATAGCTGATACTGAGCAGTACCTTGCAAACTGCTTGGCCCTCCACACACACACACACACACACACACACACACACACACACACACACACACACACACACACACACACACACACACACACACACACACACACACACACACACACACACACACACACTCAGAGTGCCCCACCTCATCCAGTACAGCTTCAGCCTCCTCCTCTGTCTTGCCGGGGAATCGGATCCTCATGGCAGAGAGAGCAGCCAGGCTCTGACGCACCAGTTCTGTTTCCTGTTCCTTACTCCTTAGGTTCAGCACCGGATCAGCCTGCTCACACACACACACACACACACACACACACACACACACACACACACACACACACACACACACACACACACACACACACACACAAACCCATTAAGACCTGAGACCGATTCTACAATTGTCTTCTAAATCCTTACGGTTTTCTGAAAAACTCTCAAACTTTTTCATGTCAAGGAACTCCAAAATTATATGTATTTGATCGCGGACCCCCATCTCAAAATATTTTCCGGGAACCCCCAGAAGCAAAGATTTGAGTTAAAAAGGTTCGCTTTAAAATATAGGGACTCGCTTGCACTGATCTACAAGCTGTCATGCGGTGCGCCCCGCCGCGGTCATGTATTTCGTCAGTTCCAGTTGCCTTTTATGGTCTTAAATGGGGCGTGGAGCAATGCCACGTCCACGTGAACGAGCTTCTGACTGTCTGAGTCAAAAATGAGGAAGACCGGCGATACACACATGAGAGATTTACACACCGGTTGGTGAATGGCACGTCCGTTTGTGCTTATCGAAAATACGCACCCCTTTTGTCACTTTATTTAGGCACTATTTACAACCAGCTAAGTGAATCAGGCCCATTGAGTTTTCCATTGTTTCTTCTCCACACCCCCACTAGGTCTCCTCATCCAATCTCAATGGGTGTAAATTGCTTAGTGAATCTGGCCCATTCTGTTTCAAAACTCCAACAGATGCCAGGCAGACTGACATCCTCTGCAATATCAAGCTAGGTACATTATATAGTCTGTCAATATGATATACTCTCTGTGGTATTGCTTTTGTCTAAAGAAATTGCTTCCTTGTAACTGTTGAGGCAATAACCTTGATTACTGGAGGCAGGTTTCGAGAGAGACGCTGTTGTGTAGCCTGACTTGGAAAGTGACACTGTGATAGGTATTGTAATGTCATGCAGATTGAGACAACTTTTATTAACAACCTGCTTCAAATGAAACTCTGTTGAGAAGAAGTGTATTCGACAACAATCCACCAATTCAAAATGCCATACCTTTTCGAAGATAGACTGTCATCAATATTATAGAATATTCTAGTATTGTACTTACACAACACAAGAAGTAAAGGAATTTATGGTTACATTTTTACACAGTCAGAGTTACAAGAATAAGGGTATTTAATTTAAGGGTAAAAATAAATATATACATTCTCAAAGCAGTTAAATTAATACTGAGGATTTTACTGATACTGTTTTGTCTATTTGTCTATGCCAAAGGAATTGAGCCCGGTTGAGCCCAAACTAGTACTGTAAGAGGTGGTATTTCCCTCAGCATATGAGCAGCACAGCAGTAGATAGATACTGTATGAATTTACACATGTATTGAGGGAACAAAGATAGTAAATTGGACAGACTAATGCATACATATTTTGATATACTGTACAAGTGTGCCTGCATCCACGCTCACCTGCACTTTCTCTCTCTCTCTCCCTCACTCTCTCTGCCCTTCCTCCTCTCTCTCTCTCTCTTTCTCTCTCTCTCTCTCTCTCTCCCTCTCTCTCTCTCCCAAACACAGTGATAGAAGAACAAAGAAAATGAAGATGAATGCTTGTGAAACGCATGTCTGGGGCTCCTCTGTTTTTCACGTTGACTTTCGCCACTGCAATGGATGGCCCTCTGTCCCTGGAGATGCTGTCACTGAATCGCATACTGCCAGCGCATGCCACCATTGGCCTGGCACAGACGTACGTGTGTGTGTGTGTGTGTGTGTGTGTGTGTGTGTGTGTGTGTGTGTGTGTGTGTGTGTGTGTGTGTGTGTGTGTGTGTGTGTGTGTGTGTGTGTGTGTGTGTGTGTGTGTGTGTGTGTGTGTGTGTGTGTGTGTGTGTGTGTGTGTGTGTGTGTGTGTGTGTGTGTGTGTTGTATAACATAAGCGATTTGGTGGGCCCTTTAATCAAAGTACCTTACAGCACCATGAATATGATTCCCGCCCCAGTGGAAATCCAACACATAGGAATCCCTCAGTGGTATCGCCTGCTGCCGACAACCCCTTCAGCTGTACTGTATGTGAGTGTGCATATGCTATTCAATATCCAAATATATGTGTGTGCCACCTGTGAACATTATAAATCAAATGTACTGACTGTGTAAGAATAAGAAGAAATATGTCCTCTTTGCATCACACACACCGTGCAGAAAGCGTGCATGCACTACCACACACAATGTAGATTTTTAGAATATCCCAAGACTCAAATAACCAGAATAAGTAAAAAAGAAAAATGATAATAATGTGGTAGGCAACCTTAGGCACGGGTGCCAACATTGGCACAGGGGAGGGTGATCCCTGGCACACTGGCATAAAGTGTGAGAGAGAGGATCTTTAATGTTTTAATTTTAAAGTAAAATGTTTCAAAAGATGTAGTCAGTTAAATTAAGTCCCCTCGCATCTGTATCCAAATTCCATCCTGCACATAATTCTACATTCATTCAAACACTGACTCTGACCGGGAAGGGAGTCTGGAAGATAGGTGGGTTGTCTAATGATCATTACATATGATATGAAAGAAAAAAAATATGTTGGAAATATTTTATTTTGATGTGGCGCCATAATTAAACTTAATGTTGACATGGCACACTGAAGATTAAGAAAATAAAAACATTGCACTTCATGTCGAAAAGGTTGCGGAACCCTGATGTACAGTATGGCATCGGTTCTCAATGTGGGGTCTGGGGACCTCCAGGGGTCCTTGGGGTTCCAGGGTGTCCCCAGCTAAATGATTGATAGTTAGGAACCAAATGGACTCTTATGGGTCTTTAACACAGCGTACACTGTAGGCTACACTGTCAGAGTTAAATGAAACACTGGGGGTCCTTGAAATGAAAACGGTTGAGAATCATTGATGTACAGCATAGAATCAAATATGAACGGCCAAATGGTTGGAGAGAGTCATGCTGTTTTTCTAATTCCACACTCTGTTTTATGTACAGCATGTGCAAAACGAGAGCAGGCGTGTCACAGGCAGGGTGCTGTGTGATTCAACAATTTATATGGCTTCATTTAGAATCAGAATGATTTGTTAATCCTCAGTGGATGAGACTGTACTGTATAATTCATGTAAGGTTTTAATGTTTTAACCCAGTACAACCGGGAAAGCATCCGTGTAATTTTTCGATTTTTGCATTGGATATTAAAAAATAGCAGATGTACAAGCTTGTCCATCTGCTATTTTTGAACGTTTTTTTTATTTATCTTGGGAAGCGTGAGGACTACTGGTTTAGAAGGCATTTGTAGAATGGGCCTCATGTCTTAATGGGTTAATACATTATTTTTTTAAAGCTTGTGTGTGTGTGTGTGTGTGTGTGTGTGTGTGTGTGTGTGTGTGTGTGTGTGTGTGTGTGTGTGTGTGTGTGTGTGTGTGTGTGTGTGTGTGTGTGTGTGTGTGTGTGTGTGTGTGTGTGTGTGTGTGTGTGTGTTTGTGTGTGCTTGCTATAAAGACACAAGCACATTCTTACGCTTGCTTGCTTTTGTAAGTACACAATATTCCACTCAATTCTATTCAGCGGGTTAGAGAGTATGCGGTTCCATCACATTCCGCTCTGCCCAAAGGATCCTTCATCCTCCTCCACACACACACACACAGCATGCCAGTGGATGAAGGGGAGCAGAGGAGGCAAGCGTAAAGCAACAGATGGCAACATAATAAAGGACCATTGTAGAGGGCTACAGTAGACCTATAGAGTCCTTACGGACCTTCTCAGAGGCTTTCCAATGCCCACATGACACTGACTGTACATCCCAAGAGAGGGGAACAAATCCAGAGTCTTGAAGGACGTACTGTACTATACTGTAGGCAGCGTGCATAATATGTGAGTGTCAGACCAATGCGTTATATGCTATGAGGCATTGGTTCTCAACCAGTGGTCCGGGGATCACCAGTGGTCCTTGAGGGGGTTCCAGGAGGTCCCCAGCTAAATGATGGAGAGTTGGTAACCAAATGGACCCTTATTAGATCTTTAACTCTTGAGAGTGTACAAATGAAACCAAATGGACCCTTACGGGTCCATTTGGTTTCATTTTACTCTCTCAAGAGTTAAATTATTGTTAAACATCTGCATTACTTAATTAAAGAATTGTTATTTTGATCAACGTTTGCCTGTTATCTCTCCTATTGGAAATTGTGGACAAAGTCTTATCCAACGATGACAAAATATTTTTTGTCATCGTTTTGGGTCTGAGAGTCTAATTCTCATCAAATGGTGGTTCCCTAGCTCAAATGCCCAATAAATAATGGACCTTGATATGAAAAAGGTTGAAAACCACCAGCCAAGCTATCCAGAAGTGTGTGTGTGTGTGTGTGTGTGTGTGTGTGTGTGTGTGCGGGTGTGCTTCTGGGGGTGCCTGGAACAAAATATTTTACAAATGTTCGCTTTAAAAAATATATATTCAAAGATTTGCACAAAAAAACAAATGGCAACTTGTATACCTGCTATTTTTGAATAGCCAAAGAAATCTAAAATGACAGACATGCGTTCCCGGATTGAATGGGTTACATTTTATTCATAAATGGCTGACGTCATACACTGACCACAAGACGTCTTATTCACATGAAGCAGTGCCGTTACTGGACCCTGTCTTGTTTTAGTTTGCTCAGAGCGGGCAGGCGGGGCAGGTTTTGCCACGTACACTGTAAATGTATCTACAGATAATTTATCTTCAAGCTATGAGCTTGCAGATCTGCTATTTTTGAATGACAGAGATGCGTTCCCGGATTGAATAGTTGGATGGATTGAATACTAATACACTAGTAATGAGGGGCAGCAAATTGAAGGTGATTTGAAACGGTCTGATTGGTTGTTCTCCTCCGATGCCCCGCCTCACAGTGAAATGTACTGTGGAGGACAAAACAAGGACAACAAAACAACATATATATATTTTTTCCAAACACTGTCTGACCCTGGTGTGTGTGACAGCCGTGGTTGTCCCCCTCAAAGGCTTGAGGGGGTCCTCAGGAAAAATGTGTTAAAACAGCATAAAAATCAGTTTAACCATTTAAACCTATATACATTGGCTATTTGAAAATATCCGATCTACATCTCTTGTAGATCTGCTATTTTCACGAGATCTTGGAAAAATGTGGAATATTTTTTTAAAACACAAACCTTATATGGGGGTCCCTGGCACAAAATTGTTTCTGATGGGGGTCCACAGCCAAATACATATTCAATTCTAGGTCCTTGACATGAAAAAAGTTTGAGAACCCCTGTGTTACAGTATGTGTAGATAACGTACATGTTTGTATACACTGTACGGTGTACTCACCATGTTAGAGTGAATGGTCCCCAGGCTGTTGCTGTGCGGTACGCGGTGGGCGGAGCCGCTGCGACTCAGCGAATGGGAGCGAAGCGTGGCAGAGCTGGGCCTGACGAGGGGCGTGGCGAGGGGAACGGCGGGGGCGGGAGGCCTGGCGGATGACGCCCTCGCCGCATCACCGGGCGACGAAAGGGAAGCGATGGAGCGAGGACAGGAGATTGAGCGTCTGATTGGTCCGGAGAGGGTGGGGGACGCGGAGGGGGTGGGGTAGGGTTTGAGAGACTTGATTGGTGGTTTCCAGTGCACACGACCTGTATGGGGGGGGGGGGGGGGGGGAGAGAGAGAGAGAGAGAGAGAGAGAGAGAGAGAGAGAGAGAGAGAGAGAGAGAGAAGACGTTGGAGGGAGATATGGTAGGAATGACTGAAGGAATTTAAGTGGTGTCCTATTTAACCTCAGCCAATGAGAAGCCTTCCCCTTTTTTGTGTTTGATCTATTTTCTCACTCTCTCTCTCTCTCTCTCTCTCTCTCTCTCTCTCTCTCTCTCTCTCTGTGTCAATCATCGCCCTTTACTCCGTCTTTCTAGTCCTCCATCACACATCCCCATCCAGCTAGCTCTCTCTATCTCACCGATCTCCTTCTCTATATTTATTTCCCCACACTATCTCTATGTCAATCTCCCTTTCTCCTGACCCCCACCCCCCCCTCCATTAGTCTGCAGGCAGCTTTGGGAAAGAAATGCAGCATTAGAACGGTGTGTGTGAGTACTACTATAGTGTGTGTGTGTGTGTGTGTGTGTGTGTGTGTGTGTGTGTGTGTGTGTGTGTGTGTGTGTGTGCGTGTGCGTGTGCGTGTGTGTGTCATTAATGACCGCAATATGCTTTTCAGTAGTCGGTCCCGGCTGCTCGCTTTTTGGGACGGATTAAAGAGCACGGCACTTCAGCCGCAACACACACAGCATGTCTGTAATAGTGTGAGAGCACTAACTTGAATACACAAGTGTGCCCTTGGTTCTTTGCCGACTGTGCCCTTGTGCTTGTGTGTGTGTGTGTGTGTGCGTGTGTGTGCGTGCGTGCGTGCGGCTGACCTGGCATCAAACCTTCCAAGAGTCGTCTGTTGCCAAATGGACCGCATTATAGGGTTTACTTCTAGCCTCCCTCTGGTAGCTCAGTATAGATAAGGCCCAAGCATAACACACATATGCACCACACGTAAACCCTCTTCAAAACGGCTTCCTAATCACAGCTTTGACTTTGTCACACACTTTCGGATGAATGGAAAAATGAGTCTCCTGCAAAGGTCCTCATAGTAGCAAGAAGAAGCCTCTCTGTAGTACTAACCAGAGAACAAATTCTTTTTCACTTTCTGAGGCGCGATGGTACAATGGTGCCCCCCCCCCCCCCCCCCCGCCCCCTCTCTCTATCTCTGAAGAGAGATGAAGGGATGTTGTTGTGATTCTTGTGAGCACTGCAGCATGTTTTCTTTGAGTATACAAGAAAGATAATTTCAGGTTCATTCACTTGAGATGAGATCTCATTCTTTGGGGGTGCCATTCTTTGGGGTATGGCTGTAACTGTTGTAAACAATGGGTGTGCTTTGATGATGCCCGCCTGACGCTTGCAGTGTGTCAGGGGCGGGGCCTTAAGACGGTTGAGGATTATCCAGTTAGCTGTCTTGGCGCCTATTGAGCTTAAGCTAATTCCTCGTGGTCGTCCGTCTTGGTGAGGTATACGGAATACTGATCATTGTACACCACACCGCCTTTAAAACACTCGAAAATCACCAGTATTTTGGAGACAGGGAACTGGATGATGGAATTAATTCCATCCATTGGCGAGCTTCTCTCGATGCCAAGTATTTTAGCCTGGCATCTCTGGCATGTTCCAGATTTAAGCCCTCAGAATCAGTCAGGGTTTTCTCCTTTACGGGGCCCCTGATTGCACTCCTCTGCAACATGAGAACCACACCATGCCACCAGTTTAGTGTATAATCATCATCATCATCATCATCATCATCATCACCACTGTAGACTGTAATTACTTGCCATCAGGCCCTGTTTTATCTTGTTAACTATAAAAACAAATATCCATGGGGTGATCAACAACATCTGTAATTCAGGCCTAACCCACAGCACCACACCACATGCATGTGTGTGTGCTTGTGCCAGTAGGCAGGTGCAGATGGAAATTGACTTGAAACTATAGTATATTCTAAAAAGTAAAAAAGAGTGTGTGCATAATATACTGTATGCATGTTGCATACCATCGTTTTAAGTTTGGGAATGTGGAATGCGTGGGAGGCACGTGGCGGTGCTCAGGTGCATGCCACCACGTGCTCGCTGCATTCTGGGATCATATTCAGTCTCCTAACTGTAATGTTCTCTGACTGACTGCTTTTCTATCTACTGTCACTGCTGTTGTGCTCTCATGTACTGAAAACTACAACTATCCTTCATTCCATCTATCTGTGTATCTGTCTGTCAAAAATGTTGTCAATATTACCCAGTTCTAAATCAAATCAGTTATCAATGTAATCTGTAATATCTGGTCTGGATAGTAAAGGAGAGAGTGAAATTACAGTATGTAATGTAATATACTGTCTATTATGCCACCACATGCTCACTGTGAACAACTTGCTGTAGAAGGAACTCAGAATGTCAAACATGGGCTGCTACGTTATTAAAATGCAATTTCTTATTATCTTTGTGACTAAAGACTAAGGACTAAAGACTAAAGAAAGGCAGTAGTGATTGATGAGAATATCTGTTTATTTTAACAGTTTAAAAAAAACGTATGTTGCTATAATGGTTCTCAAACGTTTTCATGATTCTTCAAGATTTTCTAACCTTTTCACGATTTTTCAAGTGAGCTTGTATGAGCTTGTAGATCTGCTATTTTTGAATAGCCCAAAGAAATCTTAAAATGACACAGATGCGTTCCCGGATCTGATGGGTTAAGTAGTCAGACGGGTGGGCCACACACGCTTTCAAGATTTTCAAGTGGGCCGCCGATCCAGAAAAGGTTGTGAACCACTGCTGATATAATACAAGTAGTGTCTCTGTACCTGAGCGCTCGGCCGAGCTCTTCTCCTTGTCGTCACTCAGGTCGTAGGACACTCTCTTCTCCCTCTTCTCTGCTCCTCCACCACCACCCATCCCTCCTCCCTCTCTTCCTCTCTCCTCCGCCTCCTCCTCCTCCTCCTCTTCCTCCTGTTCGTTGGACGAGCTGCAGGAGTCGTCGGCGCTACTCCCGCCGGTGAAGTCACCGAGGTAGTCTGGTCTCTGTCTCCTGGGTGTCTGTCCACTCTCTGGCATGGAGGACAGGGGCTGGCACGGACATATAGACGTGTTATATAGACGTTAGATATGAGGTGAGGAGACACTCAACCACATGCACCAGCATCAAGTAGTACAAGAGTAATCAAGAGTAAAGTTTATTTTAAAGAGGTATTTTCTTTACTTTAGTGGAGTATTTCCTATTTTCAATACTTTTACTTACTCCACTACATCTCTGAGGCAAATATTGTACTTTTACTCCACTACAATTATTTGGAAACTTCAGTTGCTAATTACTTTAGTTACTTTGAACATTTTGATTATTATTACAAAAGCACAAGCAGACCTATATACACTTTTGAGCTTGTAGATCTGCTATTTTCAAAGGATTTTGGTAGCACTTTACAATAATGACCCGTTATAAAGCATTTATAAACGTTTATAAGTAGTTTGTAGACTATTAACAAATCATTAACAACCTGTTTGTTGACATTTGTAAATGATTACTATAACCTTTATAACTACAGTTACAAATCATTTGTAAAGTATTAGTAAGTAGTGAACTATTCATGAATAAGCCATTTATATGCATCTGTAAAAGATTATTAAATCATTTGTAACGACCCATTCTAAAGCATTTATAAACGTTTATAAGCAGTTTGTAAACTATTAACAAATCATTAACAACCGGTTTATTGACATTCGTAAATGATTACTAAAACCTTTATAACTACGGTTACAAATCATCTATAAAGGTATTAGTAACTATTCATGAATAAGCCATGTATAATACATCTGTAAATGATTATTAAATCATTTGTAACTGATGTTACATAATATATACAAGCTATTGGTAGCTTGTTCATGTTTAACATATACTTTGTTAAACATTCCTAAAGTATCTATAAATCCTTAGTACATGTTATTATGTGCCCTATAGTAAAGTGAAGACAGTTCATCATTTACAACTGTCTGTTAATGTGTTTGTTCATGTTTAACATGCTTTGTAAAACATTCCTAAAATATCTATAAATCCTTTGTACATGTTATTATGTGCCCTACAGTAAAGTGAAGACAGTTCATCATTTATGACTGTCTGTTAATGTGGACTTTCTCCTTACCTGTTGCAAACTACCTGGCTTTCATGAATGCAGACACCAAACAATTACTAGAATTATCATTCATGTTAAGCAAATGATGCGTAAGACATTCGTAAAGAGTATGTAAACCATTTGCAGACGTTATCATGAGCCTGAGCCTAGTTGCTTCTTTTGGGCTTGTTTTCATAGACCTGTCCGCTTGTTTCTTTTGCAAAATCTGGCAACACACTGATTACCTGCATTACACCTGCAGTAGCCTACTAGGGAGGAAGTGAACAGTGATGCAGTTGCAGACTGGACAGAAATATGTCTAATTCATGTTTTATGTGTTTTAACTGTCTTGTTGCAGGTGATCGAGGTAACATAAAATGGCTAATCTAACACACATGAAGTAGCATTATGACAAGGGGGTATTTTGATGGTGGCTGTTTGTATCCACAATGTTTGTTTTGATGTGTAGGCTAGTAATGTCCTCCATGCTTAGCAGTTTAGCTTAGCAGCTAAAGCTAACTTGCACTGGGAGGTGGTGACTGCAGAGGCTCCAAGCTGCTACTCTGTGATTCTGTTGTGATTAATTTCTTTGTTTAAATGTCAGTGTGTGTGCTGTGGCCAAGAGTTGCTACATTTTATATCTTAATAAATTGTTGTATACTTGTATACTATATAACGTTACTTTTGCCACGAGCCAGAGAGGAAGGGGTGGAGCTAGAGAGAGGAAGGGGCGGAGCTAGAGGGGGAAAGGGCGGAGCCAGAGAGGAAGGGGCAGAGCTAGAGAGAGGAAGGGGTGGAGCTAGAGGGGAAGGGGCAGTGCTAGAGAGACACTATAATATAGACACTGACACTATATATAATATAGACACTATATTATAGTGACACTAACACTATAATATAGAGACACTATAATATAGTGACACTAAAGGTTGTTACACACCGGGGCGATTTTTTCGTGCGAATAATGCGGGTTTTTTAAAAACCTTATAAAGTCAATGGCTCCGTACATGGAGCGAAAAAGCGAAAAAGCGAAGCGAAAAAGCGTCTTTTAATTATTCGGAACGAGTCCGAATTTTGCGTGTATTCGCTATTTTCGCCGGTGTCGCCCGGTGTGTAAGGACCTTAACACTATAATATTGACACACTAACACTATAATCTATAATATAGACACTATTAGTAAGTATATTAGTTAGTTATATATTAGTATTAGTAAGTATATTAGTTATGCGATAGTAGTTAGTTATATATTAGTATTAGTATGTATATTAGTTAGTTATATATTAGTATTAGTAAGTATATTAGTTAGTTATATATTAGTAAGTATATTAGTTAGTTATATATTAGTATTAGTAAGTATATTAGTTAGTTATATATTAGTAAGTATGTTAGTTAGTTATATATTAGTAAGTATATAGAAAAACAAGTTAAAACCGTTTCGGTGAAATAAATTTTACCGAAACGAAAATTACCAATCGACTCTAAATTGCCTGAAACGTACTCCTAACAGTTTTTTGGGGGGACGATTTTGGCCTCCACACTTAGTGATTTTTTCGGATTTAACTTTCGTTTCTGTAAAATAAATTTTACCGAAACGAAAATAACCAATCAACTCTAAATTGCCTGAAACGTACTCCTAACAGGTTTTTGGAGGGAGTATTTTGGCCTCCACACTTAGTGATTTTTTCGGATTTAACTTTCGTTTCGGTAGTGACAAACTTTCGTTTCGGTAGTGACACAATGGTGAAAAAATAAATTTACTAAGTCCAGAGCTCGATGAATGTTAGGGACCAAAAAAAGTCACTACAAAGTACTACCAATCAACTCTAAATTGCCTGAAACGTACTCCTAACAGGTTTTTGGGGGGACGATTTTGGCCTCCACACTTAGTGATTTTTTCGGATTTAACTTTCGTTTCGGTGGTGACCAACTTTCGTTTCGGTAGTTTGATTACAAAATGTAAGTTGTGTAAAAAATAATCGGACTATACTAAGTTGTTATTTGTTTGTTTAAGTCAGGCTATACTCTACTCAGAGTCATAAGTTTACAAAATGTACTAAAGTACAGTGAACGTCTGTGCGGTTTGTCTTCATCACTGAAAATAACGTACATGTAAACTGATATAAAACTGCTGTCATGTGCAGTTGGGGTGAAGAAACACAACCATTTCACTCCTAATAATACCTATTTGATATGACATCCTGACTTGCTGCTATAGCTGAGGCTTGAACCTGTTACCTGCGGCTCACTAGTCAGTGACTCTATCCATTCACCTACAGCTGTTTCCTTGGAATCTGTGGTTCTGAAACGTTTTGTTGTCAACCCCCCAAATTGACATGTATTTTGGCAGTGGACCCCAATGTGAAAAGATGTAGTGTCAGGGCCCCCCATGAAAAAGATTTATATTTATGCTGTAACACATTTTTTTTAAGTTATTTGTCTTGTTTGTTGTTCAAGTCAAAGCACCAGGAAGGCTGTACTTGTCAGCCATCTGTTAGCTCAATGGGTTGAGACACAGTATTCATGATCCAGAGGCCATGAGTTCAAATCCCATTGATGTCATTCCTATGATTCTTTCCTTTGCAGACTGGCTTCCAGAAGATCAACTGAAAACTACCAGGAAGGCTATATTTGTCATCCAACTGTTAGCTCAATGGGTTGAGACGCAGTATACATGATCCAGAGGGCATGAGTTCAAATCCCATTGATGTCTTTCCTATGATTCTTTCCTTTGCAGACTGGCTTCCAGAAGATCAACTGAAAACTACCAGGAAGGCTGTACTTGTCAGCCATCTGTTAGCTCAATGGGTTGAGACGCAGTATTCATGATCCAGAGGCCATGAGTTCAAATCCCATTGATGTCTTTCCTTTGCAGACTGGCTTCCAGAAGATCAAGTGAAAACTACCAGGAAGGCTATATTTGTCATCCAACTGTTAGCTCAATGGGTTGAGACGCAGTATACATGATCCAGAGGCCATGAGTTCAAATCCCATTGATGTCTTTCCTATGATTCTTTCCTTTGCAGACTGGCTTCCAGAAGATCAACTGAAAACTACCAGGAAGGCTGTACTTGTCAGCCATCTGTTAGCTCAATGGGTTGAGACGCAGTATTCATGATCCAGAGGCCATGAGTTCAAATCCCATTGATGTCTTTCCTAAGATTCTTTCCTTTGCAGACTGGCTTCCAGAAGATCAACTGAAAACTACCAGGAAGGCTATATTTGTCATCCAACTGTTAGCTCAATGGGTTGAGACGCAGTATACATGATCCGGAGGCCATGAGTTCAAATCCCATTGATGTCTTTCCTATGATTCTTTCCTTTGCAGACTGGCTTCCAGAAGATCAACTGAAATCTACCAGGAAGGCTGTACTTGTCAGCCATCTGTTAGCTCAATGGGTTGAGACGCAGTATTCATGATCCAGAGGCCATGAGTTCAAATCCCATTGATGTCTTTCCTTTGCAGACTGGCTTCCAGAAGATCAACTGAAAACTACCAGGAAGGCTATATTTGTCATCCAACTGTTAGCTCAATGGGTTGAGACGCAGTATACATGATCCAGAGGCCATGAGTTCAAATCCCATTGATTTCTTTCCTTTGCAGACTGGCTTCCAGAAGATCAACTGATAACTACCAGGAAGGCTGTACTTGTCAGCCATCTGTTAGCTCAATGGGTTGAGACGCAGTATTCATGATCCAGAGGCCATGAGTTCAAATCCCATTGATGTCTTTCCTATGATTCTTTCCTTGAGTGGGTTCGATTCCCACTCCGAGTCATGTGTCCCCGGTAACTTGGGGCAACGGATAAATTGACTGATATTCTTCGTGATGCTTCCCTTTGCAGAATAACTTCTAGAAAAACAAGTTAAAACCACCAGGAAACCTGTAACTCACAGCCAACAGCATAGCTCAACTGGTAGAGCGTCTGTCCAATAACATGACTTGACTTGACTTGTTTCAGTTACTAAGGTGGTGACTGGATTTGAACCAGGACACTCCTACAAGTTATTCTACGGATATCAGTCAATTTATCCGCTTTCCCAATTTACCGGGGACTTGACGTTAGTGGGAATCGAACCCAGGACCGAGCGGTCCTGGGTTGTACTGGCTTTGAACCAGCACACTCCTACAAGTTATTCTACGGATATCAGTCAATTTATCCGTTGCCCCAAGTTACCTGGGACACTTGACTCGAGTGGGAATCGAACCCACTCAAGTCAAGTCAAGTCATGTTATTGGACAGACGCTCTACCAGTCGAGCTATGCTGTTGGCTGAGAGTTACAGGTTTCCTGGTGGTTTTAACTTGTTTTCTAGAAGTTAGTCTGCAAAGGGAAGCATCACTAAGGATATCAGTCAATTTATCCGTTGCCCCAAGATACCGGGGACACTTGACTCGAGTGGGAATCGAATCCACTCAAGTCAAGTCATTGGACAGACCCAAGCCCCAAGTTACCTGGGACACTTGACTCGAGTGGGAATCGAACCCACTCAAGTCAAGTCAAGTCATGTTATTGGACAGACGCTCTACCAGTCGAGCTATGCTGTTGGCTGAGAGTTACAGGTTTCCTGGTGGTTTTAACTTGTTTTCTAGAAGTTAGTCTGCAAAGGGAAGCATCACTAAGGATATCAGTCAATTTATCCGTTGCCCCAAGATACCGGGGACACTTGACTCGAGTGGGAATCGAATCCACTCAAGTCAAGTCATTGGACAGACGCTCTACCAGTTGAGCTAAGCTGTTGGCTGAGAGTTACAGGTTTCCTTGTGGTTTTAACTTGTTTTTCTAGAAGTTAGTCTGCAAAGGAAAGCATCACAGTAAAGACACCAGTGGGATTTGAACTCATGGCCTCTGGATCATGTATACTGCGTCTCAATCCATTGAGCTAACAGATGGCTGACAAGTACAGCCTTCCTGGTAGTTTTCAGTTGATCTTCTGGAAGCCAGTCTGCAAAGGAAAGAATCATAGGAAAGACATCAATGGGATTTGAACTCATGGCCTCTGGATCATGAATACTGCGTCTCAACCCATTGAGCTAACAGATGGCTGACAAGTACAGCCTTCCTGGTAGTTTTCAGTTGATCTTCTGGAAGCCAGTCTGCAAAGGAAAGAATCATAGGAAAGACATCAATGGGATTTGAACTCATGGCCTCTGGATCATGAATACTGCGTCTCAACCCATTGAGCTAACAGATGGCTGACAAGTACAGCCTTCCTGGTAGTTTTCAGTTGATCTTCTGGAAGCCAGTCTGCAAAGGAAAGAATCATAGGAAAGACATCAATGGGATTTGAACTCATGCCCTCTGGATCATGTATACTACGTCTCAACCCATTGAGCTAACAGTTAGATGACAAATATAGCCTTCCTGGTAGTTTTCACTTGATCTTCTGGAAGCCAGTCTGCAAAGGAAAGAATCATAGGAAAGACATCAATGGGATTTGAACTCATGGCCTCTGGATCATGAATACTGCGTCTCAACCCATTGAGCTAACAGATGGCTGACAAGTACAGCCTTCCTGGTGCTTTGACTTGAACAACAAACAAGACAAATAACTTTAAATAAATGTGTTACAGCATAAATATAAATCTTTTTCATGGGGGGCCCTGACACTACATCTTTTCACATTGGGGTCCACTGCCCAAATACATGTCAATTTGGGGGGTTGACAACAAAACGTTTCAGAACCACAGATTCCAAGGAAACAGCTGTAGGTGAATGGATAGAGTCACTGACTAGTGAGCCGCAGGTAACAGGTTCAAGCCTCAGCTACAGCAGCAAGTCAGGATGTCAAATCAAATAGGTATTATTAGGAGTGAAATGGTTGTGTTTCTTCACCCCAACTGCACATGACAGCAGTTTTATATCAGTTTACATGTACGTTATTTTCAGTGATGAAGACAAACCGCACAGACGTTCACTGTACTTTAGTACATTTTGTAAACTTATGACTCTGAGTAGAGTATAGCCTGACTTAAACAAACAAATAACAACTTAGTATAGTCAGATTATTTTTTACACAACTTACACTTTGTAATCAAACGTCCCCCCAAAAACCTGTTAGGAGTACGTTTCAGGCAATTTAGAGTTGATTGGTAGTACTTTGTAGTGACTTTTTTGGTCCCTAACATTCATCGAGCTCTGGACTTAGTAAATTTATTTTTTCACCATTGTGTCACTACCGAAACGAAAGTTAAATCCGAAAAAATCACTAAGTGTGGGGGCCAAAATCGTCCCCCCAAAAACCTGTTAGGAGTACGTTTCAGGCAATTTAGAGTTGATTGGTAGTACTTTGTAGTGACTTTTTTGGTCCCTAACATTCATCGAGCTCTGGACTTAAT
This sequence comes from Gymnoscopelus microlampas, assembly GCF_963454915.1. Lineage (NCBI taxonomy): Eukaryota > Metazoa > Chordata > Actinopteri > Myctophiformes > Myctophidae > Gymnoscopelus > Gymnoscopelus microlampas. The sequence goes on from NC_139946.1 coordinate 21,836,959, forward strand.
ACATTTATTTTTTCACCATTGTGTCACTACCGAAACGAAAGTTTGTCACTACCGAAACGAAAGTTAAATCCGAAAAAATCACTAAGTGTGGAGGCCAAAATCGTCCCCCCAAAAAACTGTTAGGAGTACGTTTCAGGCAATTTAGAGTCGATTGGTAATTTTCGTTTCGGTAAAATTTATTTCACCCAAACGGTTTTAACTTGTTTTTCTATATACTTACTAATATATAACTAACTAACATACTTACTAATATATAACTAACTAATATACTTACTAATACTAATATATAACTAACTAATATACTTACTAATATATAACTAACTAATATACTTACAAATACTAATATATAACTAACTA
>NC_139946.1:21844815-21862315 GCF_963454915.1 Gymnoscopelus microlampas
ACAAAAACTGTGAGGGAATCAATATTAAAACAAAGTCCATCCATGTCCGTCTTCTGCCCTTGTCTCCTGAAGCACTGCGGAGAATGGAAATCCACTTCTCTTTGTCTCAGTGGCTCTACTTTTACCTTCAAAGTTAGCTAGCTGCGTATCTCCCTGGTACCGGAGAGCCCTCATCATTTATGTGCATACAATTCCCTGTACAAACGTGCACATAATCTCAAAGTATGGCCACAAATCTGTGTGTGTGTGTGTGTGTGTGTGTGTTTGTGTGTGTGTGTGCGTGTGCGTGCGTGCATGTTCAAATCAGTGCACATGACGCGTTGCTGCAAGTTGTATAAAAAATTCACCCATGGCAAAGCGGGTTAGGAAGTGTGCAAGGTAACTCATCAACTCTGAAAAGCCTCTTTATGAAATAAAAGCAAGCAGAACTGGCGAGTTACATCCACAGAGCCACAAACTTGTGAGAGAAGAGAAAAAAAAGAGAAAGCGTGAAAGAGAGAGGTAGAAAGAAGTTGAGGCGAAGATTAAGAGGAAGTTGCTTAAGGCAGACAGAAACAAAAATGTGGTTGTGTGGGATTTAGCTTTCTTTTCAAACCAGATGTTCACAACACGAGAAGTACTTTTGGAGTGAGGGTGAGAGAGAGAGCAGGGGGGGTGTATGGACATTCTGTCAAAAACAGAAAGGCATCCTAACATGTTAAGGAGGAGACGCACTCTGAATTATACTTGCGTGCCCCTCTTTCCTGTCTTGAGGACATAATATAAATTAGGTGTGTGTGCACACATGCACACAAAATGCTTGTCTGCAGGTGTCTGTTTATGATGTGCGCGTTGTGTGTATCTGTGTTTGTAACTTACATTCTGTGGTTGTACATCAGGTTCATGTGGTGCGTGCTTGCAGATAATCTGGTTATTATGCATGCGTGTGTTTTTGTGCACACGTATCTGTGAGTCTATATACTGTAGGTGCTTATGTAACTATATTGTGTGCGTGCGTGCGTGCGTGCGTGCATGCGTGCGTGCGTGCGTGGAGCTGGTCTCAGGTACGTGCCTTCATTCGTTTCAGAGGATTATTCATTTCCTTTTGAAGTGAGGCGGCTCGCCCAGCGAGGAAGGTCTGAAAGGCAGCAGACAGCAGACTCTCATACTTCTCCAAAAGAAGCTTGTCATCTGGAGGGTAAATACGTCTAGAGAGAGAGGGATAGAGAGGGAGGGCAAGAGAGAGAGAGGAGACAAAGATGGAGAGAGAGAGATGAGAGAGGGAGTCAGAGAGACAGAAAAGGGGAGAGACAGACAGATATGAAAGTGGGAGAGAAAGAGCGGTAAAGAGTGATAGAGAGGTGGGAGAGAGATAAGAGGGAGGGAGACGAGAGGTGGAGTTGGAAGAATAGAGAAAGGAGGAGAGGAGGGGTGGTCAGCAAAAGAATGAGGGAGAAGTGGAAATACAAAGGAGGAGAGAGACGGATGATATTGACCGAGGAGAAAAGGAGAGCGGGCGAGGAAGAGCGAGGGAGATAGGAAATAGAGAAAGATTGGAGGTGTAACAATGACAGAAGAGTGGAGAGAAAAAAACAGAAGTGAGGGGAGTCATGGAGGAGAGGGAGGAGGAGGAGGAATGGAGTTTTGTCAAAGGTGAGAAGGAAGAGAATGGGAGGGGAGATGAAGGGCAGGTGGTCGTATAGAGGAGAGAAGCGACAGAACGAGGAGGGAAAGAGAGAGACGAGGAGAGTAGTGTGAGGCGCAGAGAGACGATAGAGAAAGGGAAGGGGAGAGAGTCAGAGAAACAGAGAAAGGGGAAAGAGGGACAGGGTTAATAGGGAGAAGGGGAAGCGTTCAGTTCTGCAGAGCAAAATTCGGAGTGGTTATCTAACTCAGAGTGGAAAAATTGACCTGTAAGACTTTAATTAAACAATGTTGGCTGTGTGTAGAGACTTTAGCAAAAAGCCCCTGGCCACATGTTTCACCGTACTGCTGTCCGTCTTTCCCTCCGTCTTTCTATGCCCTCCAAGTCTAGACCGACAGTGTCCAGTGTTTATCTTCAGCCAGCGGGGATTAGAAAAACGCATAAACGTCCGCTTGGTTATCTCACCCATACATCTGCAAACTAGCCGCAGAGTCATCGCGCCAGCCATCGAATTAAAACAATGACCAGCGCAGAAGGAAAATAAAGTGGTGCGGTACCTCTGGCATCTGCACAGATGTTAGGATGGAGCCACACTCCAAATATGGTGTTAATAGATGGCTGCTGGAGTTAAAAAGTCTATTTCAAGGTTCAGCCTCCTTTTTAAAAACATACATAAAAGCTGGATGTGAAGTCTACCTTTGTAGGACATTTCAGGGCGCTGTTTTGCTTGCGGCACAGCTGGTAGATATGTAGATAATTCACAAAACTCTATCGTTTTCAGTGTTCCATTTGGTCGTGCACTCCTAACTTGTTATAAACCTGATTTATACTTTGTTGTGCAACAGGGTCACGTGCCAATAATAGCCATGCAACACGCTATGAACTTGTAGATTGTCTATTTTTGGCACAAGACACAAGCGGCACAAGTATAAATGAAACATTAGCATGAGATTGTAGTCAGGGCAGGCAGTGTAATATTATGCAAATGTGTCTTCATCACACAAAGTCTGCTGTTTTCAACATTTTACAGTTATTATTCTGGATACATGTATTTTATTCAGTATATTGTTGAGAAGATCCCCTTCAACAGGGAAAGAACACAGATATTTCGCACTACTTCATACTGTATGTATAAAAAAATAACTGTACTATAACTCAGTGAACTTTCCTTAATGTACTTGAACATTACATGTTGGACTGTCTGAATAAAAAACACAAACAATACTGAAGAGAACTGCAAAATCATTCCAGTTCTTTCCCCCGGCCCCCTTTCTGTACTGATGCCATGCTTTTTTCTCTTATTTTTTTAAGGTACAGCATGTGTTCCAAATACTTTTTTCTCCAAGATATGCTCTGAGAATTCTGGAAAAGGTCTCCCTCCAAATCGGGGAATACTGAATGTAAAATGTTAAGATGAAAGGTGGGGACAGACCAGCAAGTCCTTTAAAATGTAGTACGTGGTTTATTCACTTTGTCAAAAGTGAAAGATCAGCTGTTCAATAGGAAGCAGTGACTGCTTGTGGCCTGGCACTGCATCTCTGCTTTTTGAACATTTGGTCATTGAATCACAAACCCACACACCACAAGTGTTTCATCTACTGTACCTGCACATTTTCATCCCACGTTTTCCAGCCAGTAGAGTGCTGAAACCCCATTTACACCTTGCATTAAAATGTGACCTGGATATCTTAATCTGGATAAGGAAAAACGTGAATGCATTAAACATTGAAATCCGAATGTGATCAGATCTGCCTGATCACGTCTGGACTGGAGATGGCCTGCTCACATTGTGAGTCAAAGTTCGCTGGGTGTAAACGTGAGGGTGAGATCAGAGCGTTCATTATATGGATAAGATATCCAGATACAGATCACATTTTAAGCCAAGGTGTAAATGTGACCTAAGATCTAAACTCCCAAGTATCAGCTTAAAACTCACATCCTCTAACACGCTGGTTCTCAACCTTTTCAGACCACGACCCCCCAAAATAATCATATTTGAACTGCGGACCCCCCCACCCTGACAACACTTGGAATTGTAGGAGTTGAGGCATTACATTTAGTTTGACTTGGTTCCACAGATAAGATAAATATTGTGAAAATAGCCGATCTACAAGAGGCATTGTGAGCTTGTAGATCTGCTATTCTTTTTTTAAATTGCCTCTTTCTTATATTATTTGACAATTTGGCCAATGTTTGACCAGTTTTCATAGTATTTTTTGACTACTTTTGATGCAGTAATGGCCTTTTTTCATTACATTTATTTTTCTTTTTTTGTATTAAAAGGGTCTTAAAAGTCCTTAAATTGTCACTTTACTGTCATCTGGGGAGTGGGGAGTAGGGATCCCCCCCCCCCAATCATGTGACCCCACCCCCCCACAGGTTGAGACCCACAGGTTGAGAACCACTGCTCTAACAAATGCACATGCACACACAAGCGCACGCGCTCGCACAAATACACTTGGCATTTTAACACGTCACTCTCTATAATGGTTTGACAGACATGTATTAAATGGTAGGGAAACAACAAGGCTCTGACCTCTGGGTGCTTGTTGTTTCGGCGTCTTTGTAGGTCACATTTTCACCTAATGGCTGGGTAATGCGTTTATTAAGGGAACTCTTCTAATGAGGAGTGGCTTGCTAATCAGAAGCCGGCGTTTGAATTCTGAGTGGTCTTTATTGGTTGTGCCCCAGACGCACCCTGGCCTGTCTGAAGACCAGTGGTGTAAAGTAACTAAGTACATTTACTCAAGTACTGAACTTAGGTACAATTTTGAGGTACTTTTATTTTACTGGAGTATTTTCAATTATCAGTACTTTTACTTCTACTCCACTAGATCTCAGAGGCAAATATCGTACTTTTACTCCACTACAATTATTTTAAAACTTGAGTTACTAGTTACTTTGCAGCCGATGTGAGCTTATAGATCTGCTATTTTCAAACATTTTAGTACTTTTACTTTTGGTACTTTAAGTACATTTTGATACCAATACTTAGGTACTTTTACTGAAGTCAACTTTTAATTTCGGACTTTTCCTTGCAACAGAGTAGGCTACTTCTACATTGCAGTATTGATACTGTTACTTAAGTAAATGTTTGAGTACTTTTTCCACCACTGCTGGAGACTGTCTGGCTAACTTTCAGAGAGGAAGGGGAAGGAAGTGACAGCACTTCACGTTGTGCTCTAGATTCAACTTCCGACAGTCAAGGGACAAGTCAAGAGGTCACTTAAGTGACAGAGAAGCTGGTGAAGCCAGAGTTAATCTCATCGACTAAAACTATGACAGAAACTTATTTTATTATTTGATGTGTTTTGATGATTGATGATTTGTTTTTGTTTTTTAATAGAGCGGTCCTCTTGAATTGTAAGAAACATCATAATTCATACTCTTATGCAATGATGTTTTCTAATAAAACTTGAACCGAAAAAAATATGCTATGATGACTAGAACTAGTGTATGACTAAATATACTGACAATTTCTTCAACAAATAAAAACTAGACTAAAATGTTAGGGAGGGACTAGTGGAGGAGAGATCCAGTAGAACTAAGACTGTAATTTTATGCTTGGTTGCGCGTGGGTGTCGCCGTCCGAAAATAGCTGATCGACAGCTAGCTATTTTCGGCACGCAGCTAAGCATAAATCAGTTATTGTGAGGCCATCAACTGTAGATTTAGTTGACAAAAAATCTTATGACATTTAGTCATCTAAAATTAGACTACAAACTAAAGTATTTCAGATGTCTAAAATATGACAAAAACTAAATGGCATTTTATTCAAAAGACTACAACTAAAACGACATCAAGATTTGTGTCAAAATTAACACTATAGGTGAAGTGAGAGAGAGAGAGAGAAAGAGAGAGCAGGGAATGAGTAGTTAACCCAAAAGGGCAATAGTGTGCATTCTGTGCATTTGTGTACATGTGTGCAAGTATGTACGTGTAAAAGACAGATTGAGAATGCGAGGCAGGAAAGTATAGAGAATGAGAATGGGTACTTAGAGATGTGTGGTATGTGTGGTGTTGACTAATAGTGTGTGGGAGAGAGTCAAAAGACGGATGGAGAAACGGATAAGAATGTGTGAGGGACACACGCAGGGGAGGGGGAGCTTGTTTTGAAACACAACAGCTTGTTATCGTATTTTCCCTCTGTGGCCTTGGTACGGGCATAAGCAGTGTATTGCAGCTTTAAGTAGGGGTGTATGGAGAAATCAAGAGAATGACTCAGGGAGCGAGGGGAAATTAACAATGAACCAAGGACGGGTGGCGAATCAGGGGCAAGAGTTGCAGAGGCATGCTCCAAGGCCGTTAGCTCAGTCGATGAGGTGACTATTAAAACCCCATGCCCGCCACCAACAGGTCCTTGCTTCTGAAGTACTTACTAGAGTGAGAGAAATTGGAAGAGGGAAGAGACAGTACTTCTGATTGGCCAACAAAAAGGTAACAATGTTTTGCACATTGAGAAACCTTGCCACAGTGAACTTAGTGTCTCTGTTATCTCTCTCTGTCACAATCTCTCTCTTCCTGTCACAATCTCTGTTTAGCTGTTCAGATCTCTATCTTCCCGTCGCAATCTCTTTACTGTCACAATCTCTCTTGCTGTCGCAAGCTCTCTCTTCCCGTTCCACTCTCTCTCTTCCTGTTTGCGATCTCTCTTCCTGTCTATTTTCTCTCTCTCTCTCTCTCTCTCTCCTGTAACTCTCACTTTCAGCTATTCTGCCTTGCCTTCTCAAAACTTCAGGCATTCTGCTTTCCCCTCTTTCTCTGCGGCAGCATTATTTATCCACCCGAGAGCCCTGCGAACTGCGGATGACCCCGTAAATGTAAGCAAAGCCAGCAGTGGTGGGTTAGGGGATTGGGGGGATAGAGAGGGAGGTTCCCGGTGGGAGCGCCCCAACCCGCTCACTCCTCTTCCTTACCTGTAGTTCCCCAGATGTCGCTTTTCATGCTCATCCCTGGAGATCTGCTTGCGGACCTGCGCCAGTCGCTCTTTCTAGAATCGGGGGAAGGAGAGGGTACAAAGAAAAACAAAAAAGGACGAGAGGGGAAGAAAACCTTTTAGCTGAAAGTTACCCTCCAACTCCACCTCTGAATCCCTCCATCCCACTCAAGATGGATGGGATGAAGACAGGTGTATCTTCAATTAGAATGAGAAAATGAGGGTATGAGTAAAATATTTATTTTCCTCCTATAGTTCCATTCAGATTTCATGAAATGAGAAAATGTATCATTATGGAGCTGGTCCTTTTGCCAAAAATCAGTGATGTGTATTTGTGTGTGTATTTGTGTGTGTGTGCGCGCGCGCGTGCCCATGCGCGCGTGTGCGTGTGTCTTTGCCGGCCGCTGATGTATGACGTTAAAGGCTAAGCGGGACGTGCCTGCGGCAAACCTCACCCCTGCCGACTTCCAATCCAAATCCTCAACAGCAGTTGGGAGCCACATCTGCTGTGCCCCACTGGCTAACTGGTGGGTGCATCGATATAACATGTTGCATCTAATTGCAACATTCTCGTTTGAAGACCCGGGTTGCATGTCATGCACCTCCCCATCTGCCCCTCACTTTCTGTCTCTCTGTACTCTCCAGTCTTGAATGAAACTATATGAAACAAAGACAATATTTTAAAAGAATAGCACCTTGGCACCATCCATCCCTACCTTCCCTGCTGATTACTGTCAGATTGATCAAAAAACTAATCAAGGAAGGTGGTGGGAGGCGCTAGCATTCCCCCCCCCCCGACCCACCCCCCACGATGTAGGAAGCTCCCAACTAGTGAAACCATGTGCTTGTTTCAGAAAACTTTCACTCATTTGACACAGGATAAGAAAACAGCGGAAAACAGCTTTATGACTGTCACTATTTCATTTTGTTTTCCTTTCTGTTTCTCAGCTTTTGTCGTTTCCACCCAGGGGTAGGCTTGTCTGTGCAACAGCACGCTGGTGTATTGTTTGTTTTGTTGTTTACCTCGTTGCGATGCATTACTCTATAAAATATAGATGTTTCAGTAAGAACAGCGCCTGGGAGAGTTGGAGATTTGATATTTGGCTGTTTTCTTTTTTTTTTACAAAACTAAAGATCATGTTGATCTCTGATGAGCACCCTCCACACTGACATGTGTGGTGTCATGTGCTCTATGTTGGAGCGGCAGAATACTGACGAGTAGACATGTATGTGAGATTATCAGTGGAGGTTTGCCAATCAGAATCCCTCTGGAAAAGTCTTGGAGTGGCAGAATTTAATCAGTAATACTTTTTCATATCGTTGCCGTCGGGCAAAAACCTTGTATCTCCATATTTCAACTTTTTTACGTTTTTTCCTAAATTAATGCCCTACTTCATCATGCAAGAGTGTCACACAAACGTGAATTTTCGGGAAATGGAAAAATAACCTGTGTTCTAATGGATCCAAAGTAGTTATTTAGTCACAAGCTCTAGTTAATACTTTTTTGGGCATAGCATTATACATTTTCACCCACCAAAATGTTAGATTTTTTCTTAGTTTCTTAGTTTTTCTTAGTTACTTTTGCATGACTCCATTATACAGCAAAGTATAGAATAGGGCATTAATTGACCAAAAAACATACAAAGTTGAAATATGGAGATACAAGATTTCTGTCCGACGACAGCAATATTTATCTGTATTATTTGTATTATCATTTATGTATTTATTTGTATTTCTTGTGGCGTACCAGTTCTTCTCTCCTCCGTTCCAGTGTGTGTCGCTGTTTGTCCTTGTCTGAGGAGGCGGCGGACAGCTTCTTCATGGAGCCGTGTCCATAGAGCCGTCTCTGAGCCTCCGCCTTCTGCTGAGCCAGGTTACGCTTCTTATCGCTGGCCCTGAACCCCCCCCCACACACACACACACACACACACACACACACACACACACACACACACACACACAAAACACCCAGCGACACGGAGATAGAGATACAGTCAAAACACACAAACGCACAACAACAAAAACGCACAAGGCTTGAGATTAATGGGACTAGTCTGTCTAATTTGGAACGAGCCGGCCGTCGCGGTCTGGAGAAGGAGCAATTCATTTGAGCCAATCGCTGGCCCTTTAAATTGGATATTGAGTGCTGTTGGGGGACCGAGGTTTGTCAATGTCCATAGCCGTACGGGTCGGAATTGATCCCCCGGTGATACAGTTTGTGTTCAAAGCGCCGCTGAGCCTACACCCCCCCCCCCCCGCACCACCAGCCCCTCCCTTTAGGAAAGCAAAACCCATTACTATATATGGAGAAAGCGAGTGAGGTAGAACAAAACCCTCATTCAGTCCACTACGAACATAGGCAGTTTGTCCAGTGGAAAGAACTCACCCGTCACTGTTTCAAGTGACGGGGTGTGAGCGTAAGATTTATTTGCCAGGATGGAAGAATCAAATCTTCCCTTTTAATCTCTGGGAACAACAGCAAACATTAGCGGCTAAACAAATCATTCCAATGTTTGCACTGAACGAAGCCAGGCGGGACTTTGACTGAGTCCTTTGCATAGATAGACCATGAACTAACTCAATAGCGGCGCATGCATTTGATTCTGATTATGTGTGTGTGTGTGTGTGTGTGTGTGTGTGTGTGTGTGTGTGTGCGTGCGTGCGTGCGTGTGTGTGTGTGTGTGTGTCATTAGCAACAAAGTGGCTATATTTAGAAGGGAGAGAGGACAGGCACAGGGAAAGGGTGAGAGAGTAGAAATGGAGTGGTGGCGAGAAAGAGGCCAGAGGTCGGGTCTAAGATGATCAATCAGTGAACAGACTCACTGTAGCCAGTGGGGACAGCACAGCGTGCACACACACAAGCATGCACAAATGCCCACAAACTCATACACAAACACTGTACTTACAAGTCTATATACAGTAAATAATACATGTGTAAACACACACACACACACACACACACACACACACACACACACACACACACACACACACACACACACACACACACACACACACACACACACACACACACACACACACACACACACACACACAAGCATCAAACATAAACTCAATACACAACTCAATACACAAAATAAACAGATGCAAACACATTCCACATACATGTACTGGACGATATTAAGAATGACAAATACACAGATCACATTCACCAAACAATGCAAGCATCAAACATGCAAGCAGAAAAGATAGCATAAGCTCCCCCCCCCCAAAAAAAATCTCAAATTTAAAACACACACACACACACACACACACACACACACACACACACACACACACACACACACACACATTCGCGCGCATGCTCTCGGCATGCCCGAGTGAAGTCTGCACAAAGAGCACAATGGAGAGGCTGAGCTTTGTATCTTGGCCTTTTCAATGCTGAACAACCCCCGCAGCAAAGCTAGCTCACACGTTTACAAGGACGGCGGGTTTTTGTCCACAGCCCAAGCCTGGTAAACAAACGCCCAGGCATCTCCACTGACATCGGTCTGAGAACTAAGACAAGAATGGCTGAACACAAGCTGCATACATACATGAATGTATGAAAGAAATAGCCAAGTTTTCAGGGTTGCTAAATTTTAAAACGAATAAATAAATACGCATTAAAATAAAAAAAGATTACAAAAAGCCAGGAGTTTGAGATGCGACTGATATCGATCGACCTGACACCTTTAAACATTTAGAACGTTGTAAAAAATTAAAGTTTGGACGCAACTTTTGGACTGGCTCTTCACTTGAAACGTAATGGGCCTCTGGGGGAAATTCCCATCTGTGTGAGCATGTACACATATGTATTATGTATAGGTATGCTTCTGTGTATGTCTGTTTGTGTGCGTGCGTGCGTGCGTGCGTGCGTGCGTGCGTGCGTGCGTGTTCGTTACCTAATGTTGAGCAGTTTGAGGGCGTTGAGAAGCACTCCCTTCTTCACGTCGTAATCTATCTTCTGATCAGTCCCAAAGCTTGGAGCTCGATTGATCTGCCAGAGACGAGAGCAGAGAGTAACAACAAAGAAGTCCTGTACAATTTGAAGGGCAGATGTAGGTCAGACACAAGGGGAAACCGAGAAGAAAAAAAGAGGAGAGATGTTTTTCAATAAAGATGATAGAGATAGGAGGGAGGAGGAGGTGCAGAGTGAGTGTTTTGTTTCCCCATTGAACGACAGCTCAAGACACTTAGCCTTTGCCAGGGCATAAATACTGTCTGGCGAACATGTGCATATGCTTGTGTGCCCGCATGTACGAGGGCATACTCCATATGTGCATATAGTTTGTGTGCGAGTGTGTCACCAGAGAACTGACCCTGTCCATCTAAGTCAAACACAGCGGGGGGGTGTAGAACTCTCTAACTTACTTCTGACCCCTGCCTCGGCACTTTGGACACCCTGTGCGGCACCAGCACACAGGGTGTGTGCCAGCCCACTGTGCTTATCTCTTTGTGACGATCACGGCATTATCACAGCTTCAATGCCACTGTATACAGTCAGTTCCCACCTGCTCTGTGAACAGAGCTGAGGGGGGGGGCTTAGACAGCCACCTGTGATTCGAAGCACAATGTCCAGCGGAACCCAGGGAATAAAAACCAAGAGCCTTCGTCCTTTCTTCAACAGAACGATTTCCAACATCGGTGGAAGGGGTTCAGATATCAATTATTACACCAGACGTGACAAAATCAATTCTCCCTTTTTATCCTTTGTTGTGCTCCGTCTCTCTCTTTCTCCCCAGGTGGTAAAGTAGATTGTGTGAGCCAACAAAAGGACCAGCGAATGGAGAGGAGAGGGGAGGCTCAGGAGGAGGTGGAGGAGGAGGAGAAGAACCGAAGAGAGAGAGAGAGAGAGAGGAGGGCCGAGGTACCTAATTGAATTGCGTTCTGCCTAAAAGGCAAGTCGAAATGACGGTGCCATGTTAGGTCTTTTTAAAGCCTTGGGTCGGGTTGTGCTCCTTGAGCACTGAGATAAACGCAGCCCCCACCCCCCCACCCGCTCCATCCCCCAACCCACAGAGTCTTACACAGAACACTCGAACAAGCCGTTTCCCTTTTCAGGTTGGAGACAATGGAAAATACCTAGCTTCTGCCATAGTAATTAGCTTGGTAGCAGCTTTAATAGGTTTGTAGGGTGCATGTTGGCAGCGTTGGCACCCCCACCCCCCCACCCCCCCCCCCCCCCCCCCCACACACACACACACACACACACACACACACACACACACACACACACACACACACACACACACACACACACACACACACACACACACACACACACACACACACACATGAATAATTCAATAACCTCCAGTGTAAATGTTGAAAGAGATATCCAACATATACGGAATCTCTGGGCTCCAATCTTATTTCCTGTGGAAGCCTTAATCCGCAGCACAGTGAGTGTATTTGTGTCAACGGCACTATTCCTCCAGCAGCTGGATACAGTGCAACTCATTAAAGTGGTGCAACAGCCAATCAGTCAGTCACATACTAAGTCACAAAGCACCACCGGGCCAATAAGGCGTTTTGCTGCAAGACCGACAAAACCATCCTGTCTGCCAATCGGGAGCCCAGTCATAGGTCACGGAATGCCGAAAGGGAGCCAATCAGAGGAAGAGGCTTGCCGCGTGACGTCGGGCGAATCGAAACGGTCGGGCCTTACGGTGGCCGCCAAGCTCCTTCAAGAGGGAAAAGAGAGATGTGCAAAATTTCCTTGGGACTTGCTTCCTCTCTCCGAAAGCTCCTCTCTCTCGTTTTCTCTGCCCTCGTCGGCAGCTAGCCGTTGCTAATCCGAACACAAAGGTGCTTACTGGTGTGTGGCGGGCTGAGGCCCGCAGCTGTAAGGTAATATTTACATCACAACCGGCTCATGATAACCCGACCCCTGATGTAGCTGTCTATAATAGCCTGCTTGTCTACTTCTAAAGCTACGATAGAAGAAGTGTGTGTGTGTGTGTGTGTGTGTGTGTGTGTGTGTGTGTGTGTGTGTGTGTGTGTGTGTGTGTGTGTGTGTGTGTGTGTGTGTGTGTGTGTGTGCGTGTGCGCGTGCGCGTGCGTGTGTGTGCGTGTGTGTGTGTGTGTGTGTGTTTCTTTCCTTTTTCCTACAAAGCAACCGTTTATCAGAATGCGCAAGCCTGTGACTGTGAATTTGTATGTGGTTTATGTATTTTTTTGTTTAAATGTTTTTCCACACAGCAACCGTTTATGTGTGTGTGTGTGTGTGTGTGTGTGTGTGTGTGTGTGTGTGTGTGTGTGTGTGTGTGTGTGTGTGTGTGTGTGTGATGGATGTCTTGTGGGGAAAAAAGGGGGGGAAAGCGAACGAGGAAACAGAGAGCCTTTGCAGCTCTTTCACTAGAATGGAATGAATGAAACGTACAATACATTTCTCTGTGTGCTGGGGAGACTGGAACTACACTGCCACCTACACTACTTACCTAAGGAAAAGAAGAAGAAGAAGAAGAGAAATGAACACTACAAAAGAAAACGAGACAGAGAGGGGGGTCTGGTTTCATTTAGAGGACTCCCTGTGATATGACAGCCACAATGAAAAGAGTATGGCTCTAGTGTTGTATAAACCTATAGGTACCAGTTGGATTTGCCAGTGATCTTTGCATCGGGTTCACTCATTGCTTGTCTCATTTCTCATTATGATTTGTGGTGTCAAGCTGTCACTGTGTGGACTCGCACCATGGTGCTCGCCTCTCTCTCTTCGTCTTAAAATCATTTATTTCTCTCTCTCTCTCTCTCTCTCTCTCTCTCTCTGCCTATGTCACTCCCACTTCTCTTCCTGGTTCCTCTCCTCTCTCTCTCGGTTCTGTCCGTCTGTCTCAGGTCACTCACTCACATTCACATCCTCTGTCCGTGACTCGTTAGCACTCACTCCCTCGCTTGTTTCTGCACTCGCTCTCTGCTCTCTCTCTCTCTTTCTCTCTCTCTCTGTCTCTCTGTCCTTCTCCTTCGCTCTCTCCTCTGCACTCTGTCTTGTCTTCTGCGGTCACTCGCTCTGACTTCGTCTGCCCACAGGTTTCCCCCTCTCTGGTTGCTACCTGTCTCCTTCACCTCTAAATGTCCGATCTCTCTCTACCTCACCCCCCCCCCTCTCTCTCTCTCTCTCTCTCTCTCTCTCTCTCTCTCTCTCTCTCTCTCTCTTTCTGTCTTCTCCTTTTCCTGTCTGGTGGAGGAAGTTGGACCGGTCTGTTCTTAATGAACCCCTGCAGCCTCCTGAAAACCCCCCGCTCTGATTTCCTTAAGTGTCTCTGGCAGGGTCTTAAAGGGGCCCTCGTCCCGCTCTGAGAGGCTTTCAATAAAAATGTCAGATGAAAAGATTAGAAACTCCTTCTTTATTTTTTATTTTATTTTATTCTTTACTTTGACTGGGCCCAGCATCACGTTGATGTCTCTCAAATATATCAATCAAACCGCTGAACGAGTTCGAGACAGAGAGAGAGAGAGGAAAACATTTTCATCCACGTAATCTTTCCCAGCACTGTTTTTTTTCTTCTCATCTATTCATCCAGTTAAGTAGAGATCACAAGGCAAGATGCACAGACTGTACACAGTAAAATCCTCAGTGTTCATTAGTCCATTGTAACTCAGAGAGTGTAAAAAATGTATCAAACAGACCCATAAGGGTCTATACAGTAGCCCTTCTTTCGTTTTTCTCCCTCACACCTGGATGTGTGTTTCTCTGACGCATAAATAACCTGCCAGCATTTTCTGTGGGTACTTGGAACAATGGCGCCTCGTGGTCAGGGCCCTTTTTTTTTTCTTCTCTTCCACTCTGTATAGCCCTCCCATGAATTGTCCATTTGGTTTGAATTGTCTTTGAAGTGCAGGTCTGTCTCTAATGATGTCGATTATCAGATCTTGATTATTAACAGAGGGCGCGGGCACAGTTGCTGATTTCACGACCGACAGACGGTGTTGTAAGGGGCCTGTGTTTGGCTCCCAGCGCACACCATTAGGACACGTCTACTTCCCCACAGTTTGCTATCAATCAGTGCAAGGCCAACAAAAACAACAGCCTAAACAACAACAATATGGGTGCATTTCGCAGCCGGGGTTGAACACTGAATTCCAATTTCATAACAACACCTCTTGGCTGTATCGCGTAGGGTACCGAGCGCTGTGTACGCCGATGTGCCTCTCATAGCACCTAATATATTAATATGCAGATGAACAGTCTACAAACGATCAGCTGCTCTCTACCTCTGTACCAAACGGCTTCCCCCCACATCAACAGCCATTGTGCGCGCTCGCGTCTTTGCGTGTGAATGCTCGTCAAGGCGAGTGCACGGCTGCTGCTGCTGATTAATCGGTTCAGAAAGAGGACCCCACCTTATTATGCCTCGCCAGAGTGTAAACAACCAGTGCTTTGACAAGGCTCCCGTTCCGCCCGCACACTTGAGGGTAACGGCGTAGTTCAACCGCCACCAGAATGGTGTGTTTGTTGCCACACAATGGTGTAGAGGGGGAGAGACAGAGTGAGAGAGAGAGCGAGAGACAGAGAGAGAGAAGGGGGGGTTGGGGGGTCCGAGTGAGAGCTGGGGACAGGGGGGGGGGACAGAAAGACAGACAGCTGGCTGCCCTGTTAAGTCGCTCTCAGGTTTCAGCAGTCTTATCAATCACTGTTTTGTTCCTTTTGTGGCATTTCTAGCGCTCCAGTCTGACTCTGGGGGAAACTGTAGCTGGGACCGTGGCGATGCCAGTAAAGGTCCTGAGAGTTACTGGTCTATAAGCCACTGGCCAAGCTCACCTAGATGGCTGGCTGGCAGGCAGACAGACACAAACGCAGGCACATTCATAGTCACATGATACACACAAGATGATATTCAGAAGCACACTCAAGGTAGAGCGGAGGCAGGCATATCCAGATGTGCGTGGGTGCATGCACCCTCACACACTTTGGTGTGTGTATTGTTCTTTTATAAAACATGCACACTAGTGTGTATGTGTGTGAGTGTAATATATCATCGCTGACGGGCAGAAACCTTGTATCTCCATGTTTCAACTTTTTATGTTTTTAAATTAATGCCCTACTTTATCATACAAGAGTGTCGCACAAAAGTAGTGAAAACAGCAGATCTACAAGCTCACAACGCCTTGCGATGCGAGGCGCTGTGAGCTTGTAGATCGTCTATTTTGACTATTTTAAAAGGTTTTGGACTTACAAGGTTTCCACCCGAGTGGAAACCTGTGTGTGTGTGTGTGTGTGTGTGTGTGTGTGTGTGTGTGTGTGTGTGTGTGTGTGTGTGTGTGTGTGTGTGTGTGTGTGTGTGTGTGTGCATTATATATTTACACACACACACACACACACACACACACACACACACACACACACACACACACACACACACACACACACACACACACACACACACACACACACACTCTCTCTCTTCAGTCACCTGCAAACATGATTGAAGTCTACATCTTTCCTCTCCATCACACACTAACACACATATAAGAGCTTCAGCACTACCTCTGTCAATCACATACACACAAGAATATCTTTCTCCTACATCATGTGTAGGAGAAAGACACACACACACACACACACACACACACACACACACACACACACACACACACACACACACACACACACACACACACACACACACACACACACACACACACACACACACACACACACACCCCTTTCGGTCCTTGCTCAGTCACTCACAAAAATGTGTAAGCAATATACATCCTAACCCTCAATCACACGTACACACTTATGCATGCACGCACACACACAGTCTCACCAGTCACCAGTCACTCACTCACAAAAATGTAGGAATATACATCTCCCCCTCAATCTCTCTCACATACTCCCTCTCTCACACACACACACACACACACACACACACACACACACACACACACACACACACACACACACACACACACACACACACACACACACACACACACACACACACACACACACACACACACACACACACACACACTACTGTCATGCGTGCCTGATGATAAATGACTAAACGTTGGGGTGCGTTTTCAACTGCCCCACATACGAGGCCTGCACGTTCCTAATTTGATACTTATTCCATGAAATAGTCATGTTGGGGGAAAAATGGATGTGGATAGAGACAGACAGTCTCATACATCATTCTAATTATTCTTTAATAAACCTCTTATGAGCCAGTGTGGGGCTCACAGGCGACTACTGCCACCTAGAGTTCGCCCAGAGAATAGACGCCCATGAGCTGAGGGTAGCGCCCATAAACATTTAAAATAAAAGGAAAGAATTGATTTTATTAAGTGCTGTATATTGGTTAAAAAGTCAAACTGGAGCAGGAGAGGGGAGGAGGAAGAGAATAACGAATTGCTAATTGCATATACTGTGCTTCCTGTGTATATGACACATTGACACTTCTTTTGTATATAGACTGACCTGGTATTCCTGTGTAGATTTCCTTTTTTGCACAGTCGATCAATGACTGCAGCTTTTCAGCTTTTGTTTATTTTACCTTCATTTAATTTACCTTTATTTATTTATCTTGATACCGCTACTGGCACAAAATGACAGAATTTCCCCCTCTAGGGATATATGAAGTTTTGTCTGATCTTATCTCACTTAACAAGAAAAACAAAAAGAGAATTGAGTGTATATCCAATCATATGTGTAGCCTGCTCTTGTCTATTTTCTCTCACACTGGAAAATTCAATCAAGCGAGCGGGAGAGAGCGTATATGGGAGAGAGTATTATTGGAGAGCACAGAGACACTTAATTCCTCTTTAATCACCCTGAATCACTTCAGAGCATTTGAGGAGAAAAAAAATGAATGCTGTCGCACAATGTGCCGTTTGAAAGGTTAGTACTAAACACTAACTGAGTCCTCCCTTAGAAGATATCTGAAAGGCACTTTTACAAAGCCCTCTTTGTGCTTTAAAATTACGACAGTAAA